>NC_137105.1:28644961-29244961 GCF_949357685.1 Gobio gobio | reverse complement strand
CCGCTTCACTGCCTAGCAATCAGGTGAGTATTCGGGTATGAGTTCCTCTTGAAAGACTGGCAGACACAGAGCTTGTAACGGAGAAGTTCACTGCAACGCAGACAGGTGAATACACAGGTACGTAATCGTCTTCCTCAGAAATGACAGACAGGGGACTTACGGCTGGAGGGCTTCACTGCAAAGCAGTCAGGTGAATACACAGGTACGTAATCCTCTTCCTCAGTGTGGCGAACAGCGAGGCCGAGGGACCGTGAGGGCGGGACGAGGCGGCGCTCATCAAGGAGGATGAGCGCCAGCTGCGCGCCGCAGCGATCTCGGCCCTCACGGAGGAGTGAGGGACTATAAAGGAGGAGCGACGACAGTGAGGGACGAGAGAGGACCAGGCCTGGATTTTGTGTTAGGTTTTATTTTGTGTTCGCTGCAGTCGTCCGTGAGGGGCTGCAGCTTTTTATTTTCATTTGTGTTTGTATGTAGGCGGCAGTCGACCGCGAGGGGCTGCCGCCGCCATTTTATTTTGTCTTTATTTTGATTAAACATTTTGAATGTCCGCCGGTTCCCGCCTCCTTCTTCCCGTACAAACAAATTTTACTACACTCAGAAATGACAGACAGGGGACTTACGGCTGGAGGGCTTCACTGCAAAGCAGTCAGGTGAATACACAGGTACGTAATCCTCTTCCTCAGAAATTACAGACAGGGGACTTACGGCTGGAGGGCTTCAGGCTGGAGGGCTTCACTACAAAGCAGTCAGGTGAGTGTTCAGGTATGGATTCCTCTGGAGGGACTGGCAGACACAGGGCTTGTAACGGAGAAGTTCACTGCAACGCAGACAGGTGAGTACACAGGTACGTAATCCTCTTCCTCAGAACTGACAGAAAAACTCAGGTAAGTAGTAGACATCCGGCGGGTTTAAGTTCACACTTCACACAACAACACAGTGCATCACATCACTTCAGCACTGCAATTCAACACTCAGTGGGAAATACATATATCAATGGCCGTTGCCCATTTTCTGACCTGGCATTCACGTCAGGGAGTCCCATAGACAAGAGAGTGGGGATGAGACCGATTGCCCTACTCACAGTCTCTCACAAACGATCTTATTTGTCCAACGATTTCCTCCTTCCGGTCGAGTCGGTGTGCTCCTCTCCCAAACTCACAATGCCATGCCCGTTTTGCCAGCCCCACTTCCTCTTCTCCAAGCTCACACTTCCTCCGCGATTCACAGCCCCCAACCAACCCCCACTTCCTCTTCTCCAAAGCTCACATTTCCTTCGAGATTCACAGCCCCCAAAAACCACCTCCTTTGCTCCATCCTCTCTCCTTTTATCCTACCCTAATGGCAACGTAATCCAACGTGCACAGCTGCCAGCGATTTCCGCTGATCACCCCATTTGCGGGCATTTTCCGCTAACCCGGAACTAGCCCGGTGTGCCGTTATTATTGGTCCGACGGGAGGAAATCGCGGCGAACATTATTTCCGCCTTGAAAGTTCGAATTTTGTCACCCCGTGACACTGTACTTCTTGATTGCAGGTGACTGGGTGAACAGGACGATGGAGCGATGGAGACAAGGAGCCAGGAGACAAGACGAGGAGACACTCAGGAGACTAGAAGAACAGGTAGGTAACACAGGTGAGTCCATGGAAGCAAGCAGTAGCGTGAGCATGTGCAAACGAGACCGGACAGTGACTGAGTGAATGCGTGGGGCTTAAGTGCAGATGGTAATTGCAGTGATGATGATGTGCAGGTGCGTGTAATCAGTATTCCGGTGAAGGTGCACATAGTGTCTGGGAGAGGGTGGAGCCTGGCGTGCTTGTGACAATTATAGTATTTATTCATATTTCAAAAAACTCAAGATCTTCACAATATAACATCACCAAGGCCTTTAGATTAGACTGACCAAATATGATGTTGATCTGATTAAATCTCTAGGAGGAGTTAATCACAGCGTAAAACATGCCATTTCCTGTTGCCCACAGGTGGCGCTATGACTGTCACTGAATATTGGCATGTTGATGTTTTCAGGCAAGGACTCTAATAAAACATGTGAAGTTTGGGGCAGATCGGAAATTGTATGTCCGAGTTACAACAACTTCCTTTTTCATGGCGAAACATCAGATTTTGCAAGGCCGCCACGGACACGCCCTACAGGGAAAACTCAAGATCTTCGCAATTTAACGTCGCAAAGGCCTTTAGATTAGACTGACCAAATATGATGTTGATCTGATTAAATCTCTAGGAGGAGTTCGTTAAAGTACAACGTCTGGAAATGGCACATTTTGCAACAAAAAATTAAAAATATCTGACTTCCTGTTGGTTTTCAGATTTTGCACGTAGAGACTTTTTTGTAGGTCCTGGGCTGTTACATGTGTCTACCAAATTTCATAGCTGTACGTGAAACGTAGCGGGAGGGGCACTACGTTAGGTGGCGCTGTCGAGCCATTTTGCCACGCCTAATTCTGAATACCATAACAGACGTAAATTTTCGCCAATTTGGACGAGTTTTGAAAGTTTTGTGAGTTTTCGAGCGTGTTTAGGCCCCCAAAAAAGCGATTCATTCGGGAGAAGAATAATAATAATAATTAAAGCTGCGAGCAGCGATGACGGGCCCAAGCCGGTGGCACCGCCACGCCGGTGGCATCAGCATAACTGTGCACGGCAGGCAATATGCATTTAAACAGGATAATTTTTTTTAAATCGCTCGAATATGTCACATTTACCGCAGCAGCTGGTGCCACTATCACCACAAGCCACACCCATGATGTCATTTAAATGTAGATGATTTTTAATGTCATGGGATGAAATAGATCTCTTTCAAATATGTGAAAAGTTATCTTTTCCTGCTCAAAATGTTATAAGTCCAGAAGGCCAGTATTTAATTCAAGGTATTTGTATAGTTCTTTTTTTACTTATTCACAAGTGATAGTTATTTGTGATAGTCTATGATATGAAAGGGGTAAATTATCATCATCAAGAGAGAAAGGCACACACACAAACTCACAGGGTGAGAGAGAGACCCCACACACACACACCCAGGGTGAGCCTGAGAGTGGGGGGGGGAGGGGAAGGACTGAGAGAGAGGCAATCTGCACATTGAACAAGATTCACAAGATTTTAACAACAAAAAGAAATAAAATCTAAAATCTAAATGGTGGGAGAAAGTTTTTTTTACTTCAATCTCTGAAAACATTATTTTGAATATATTTGAAATCACAGATGTTGGGTGATGAGAATTGTAACTCAAATATAATTTAGAAAACTAGTCCTGTCTGAATAGTGATATGTCAGTGAGATCAGCTCGGGCGTGCACACCGTCTATGGGTGATGTCACGTATTTTGCGAAATGCGCGGTTAGGTGATGTGTCGCCCTCCACACGTTGCGAAACAGACTCCGAAATGGGGAAATGTAAATTTGCGGACTCCTGGTTGGAGTAGGATGAGTTTAAACAATGGCCGCAGGGTTTTTCTATGGTTTTTCCTGCATAGCGGCCGCCTCCGTCACATTTCGTGCCACCTCCGTCTGTCGACAAAACTCAAGACAGGCAGTCACTTGCTCAGATTAGGCATGTCGTGGTAATTAAATAATCATCAGAAATATATATTGTCACATGATCTTTCAGCAATCTTTATTAGTATTTTATGATTTGCTAGTACAAAGTCATCTAAAGCCATTCCATAGCTGAATGTCTTTCCTCCGCTGTAGCTGTCCATCATTCTCCGTTCAGCATTCAAACTGTGCGTCGTGTTTGGTTACAGTCAGTCAGCTGTTCGGTAAAGCTCACTCCAAGATGATATATTCCCGTTATAATACTTGATATGCAGATAAAATAATTTATCTTCCTGGAGTTTATCTAGCGGTTTCTGAGCGATGTTGTGCTCCCTACCCGGGTGACAACACAAGGCATCACACGCACAATAACCGGAATTTAAAACTGTGAAGAAACCGACCGATATACAGAGTAGACTAGGATTTGTGCGCTCAACGCTCATCGTTTCTTTATGCCGTGAACTTTTTAATGTGCACTCGCGGTGCACTGCGCCCTCTGACTCCATGTTGCTTTAAGCGCATCATTCTGCACCCGGGATGCGCATAAGCGCATTGTGCCACGCTTTCATATATTTTCATAGTTTTGTGCACTTAAAGATGATTAAAAAAAATCTTGTTCTCACGTATCTATCATATATTTGTTGCCCCTTTACAGAGCTGCACATTACGTTTACAATAAACTATAAATCTTGAAATGTTATATTATTTGTGTAGGCCCATATAATTATTTACATTCATATATAAATTAAATATAAATTGTTTTTTTTTATAAATGTATTTAATAAGAACACAAAGTAATTTGTACCTTTTCATTAACATTTTTAGATTTTATAAAATTAGTCCAGAGATGTTTTTTCAAGAATTACTTTTTGTAATTGCAAATTTTTTTAACTATCCACTCACCTAATTTAATATATATTTTTGTTATAGCTTATGATTATATATTTTTATTTTATTGCTCAACAGTAGTTCTCATCGCCGATGAGGTCTTTAAATATTTTGAGAAGGTCTTAAAAAAGTATAGTATAGTCATTCCGTTTCATGTTGACCGAGTTTGGTGGTACTTTAGTTGAGTATTTGTGCACATTTATGTGTGTGCGTGTGTGGTCAAACTGCAAACACAAAACAATTCACAATTATTATCTAGTAATGTTCACATCACCAAATACGTTTCTAAAACATTGTAACATCAGCTTTGTGTACTAAGCATTAAACTTTGTTTAACTAAATGCAACATATTTTACAGGCAATACAAACTGTAAATGTCTAAAACAAAACAAATATATAACATTAGGCGTTTAGGCGCTAATCGCAAATAGCGATCTTCATAGTGATACACAAACCATCACAACACTTAAACAACATAACACTACTCACCACGCTGGGAATATAATGTAAGATAATAGTTTTAGCTGGAATTATTAAATGTTCAAATCTTCATTTGAGATCAACATGGCTTTCTCACTCAGTTCTCTAAGTTCAGTTTGTTTTTCCCTGCACTTCTTCCTGCACGATCACATCACTTGCGCTCACCGGAACAACGTCCTTAAAGGGGCAGCACCCAACATTAGGGATTACCAGTCCCCCCCCCCCCCTCCCCCCCCCCCCCCCCCCCACACACACACACACACACACACACACACACACACACACACACACACACACACACACACACACACAGACAAATCCCTGAAGAGATGGAATGTTTTTTTTTTATCCTGTTTCAAAACTAACACAATGCTGCCATCTTGTGTTCATTGAGGGGAGGGCACACACAGGCACAATACATTATACAAATAAATATTTATAAAATATATATATATATTCATCTGAAAAATAGTATAGTCATTTAAAATTAATCTAAGTTCAATTGCCAAACATACAATCTTAATTTAATTGAAATCAAAATATGATTTTACAAGATATGAGAGAATTTCTGTTCCCCTTTTTTGTCCTTATTTAATCCCTCGCCATGGCAACACCGTTTGAGATATCCAAAATCCGTTCACATTTTAGCATCTTCCGTATCTTTGTTTCATGTTGACCGAGTTTGGTGGAGATTGAATAAATCGCCTACGAGGAGAACGTAAAAACTCAGACCCCGATTTAACCAACAATTCACCTTAAAACCAAAATATCTGACTTCCTGTTGGTCGGAGCTAATGACTGTAAATTAGAAAGTTGTCCGGCTCGAAGAGAACAATATATGTACCGAGTTTGGTGACTGAAGATAAAACTAACCCCCCCACTTTTGTCAAAAGGTGGCGCTAGAGAGGCCCTCATCCCCGCCCATTTCTGATGCTTTACCCATGTGTACTGACTGACATCTCTGATGTGTGTGTTGAGTTTCAAGCAGTTTCAAGCAATTTCAAGCATGCTAAGAGCCTCAAAACAGCCAAAAGATTATTAAACTTTGACACGTTGCCATGGCAACAGTATTTGAAATTTCAGGAATCCATTTCATACGTCTCTATCTGTCATGTTTTCACATTATACTGATGAAGTTTGAAATAAATCGGGTCAAAATAAAATGGTGATTCAAAGCATTTTTGAAAGTGACACACTTCCTGCTGCCAGTTGGTGGCGCTATAACTTTGACTCACAAAAGTCATATCCATGTGATCGGCCTCTTACAACGAACACACAGCTGAAGTTTCATCCAAATCCGTCCATGTTTGCAAAAGTTAAAATACACTTCCTGTTTCCCTTTTCTCGCCATAAATTCGTTGCTTCGCCACGGCCAAACCATTTGAGATATCAAAAATCCGCTCGCAATTTAGCATCCTGGATATGTTCACTTGATGCTGACCGAGTTTGGCAATGATCGAAACAATGGCCTCGGAGGAGTATATTAAATTCCAGAGCATGCGTCTTCCGAACAAGCCATAATAGCTCACTTCCTGTAGGGCTGACGCATAACTTAGAGCACGAAAGTTGTTTGGCCCAATGAGGTCTATATGTGTACCGAGTTTCATACATGTACGTGCAAGTGTGTTTGATATATGGACCAAGTTTTCAGACCCCACTTTAGGGGGCGCTGTCGAGCCCCCCTGCCACGCCCGGGTACCAGCTTCAGCCCGGCTCTGATGGCCGCGCATTCCGACGCCCGTGCGAAGTTTCAAGAGTTTTCGAGCATGTTAAGTGCCCCAAAAGTACCCGAGAAGTCGAAAAAAAAAACAAAAAAAAAAACAAAGAATAATCCTTAGGGGAACAATAGGGCTCTGCGCCCTTTGGGCTTGGGCCCTAATAATAATTAAAGCTGCGAGCAGCGATGACGGGCCCAAGCCGGTGGCACCGCCACGCCGGTGGCATCAGCATAACTGTGCACGGCAGGCAATATGCATTTAAACAGGATAATTTTTTTAAATCGCTCGAATATGTCACATTTACCGCAGCAGCTGGTGCCACTATCACCACAAGCCACACCCATGATGTAATTTAAATGTAGATGATTTTTAATGTCATGGGATGAAATAGATCTCTTTCAAATATGTGAAAAGTTATCTTTTCCTGCTCAAAATGTTATAAGTCCAGAAGGCCAGTATTTAATTCAAGGTATTTGTATAGTTCTTTTTTTACTTATTCACAAGTGATAGTTATTTGTGATAGACTATGATATGAAAGGGGTAAATTATCATCATCAAGAGAGAAAGGCACACACACAAACTCACAGGGTGAGAGAGAGACCCCACACACACACACACCCAGGGTGAGCCTGAGAGTGAGGGGGGAGGGGAAGGACTGAGAGAGAGGCAATCTGCACATTGAACAAGATTCACAAGATTTTAACAACAAAAAGAAATAAAATCTAAATGGTGGGAGAAAGTTTTTTTTACTTCAATCTCTGAAAACATTATTTTGAATATATTTGAAATCACAGATGTTGGGTGATGAGAATTGTAACTCAAATATAATTTAGAAAACTAGTCCTGTCTGAATAGTGATATGTCAGTGAGATCAGCTCGGGCGCGCACACCGTCTATGGGTGATGTCACGTATTTTGCGAAATGCGCAGTTAGGTGATGTGTCGCCCTCCACACGTTGCGAAACAGACTCCGAAATGGGGAAATGTAAATTTGCGGACTCCTGGTTGGAGTAGGATGAGTTTAAACAATGACCGCAGGGTTTTTCTATGGTTTTTCCTGCATAGCGGCCGCCTCCGTCACATTTCGTGCCACCTCCGTCTGTCAACAAAACTCAAGACAGGCAGTCACTTGCTCAGATTAGGCATGTCGTGATAATTAAATAATCATCAGAAATATATATTGTCACATGATCTTTCAGCAATCATTATTAGTATTTTATGATTTGCTAGTACAAAGTCATCTAAAGCCATTCCATAGCTGAATGTCTTTCCTCCACTGTAGCTGTCCATCATTCTCCGTTCAGCATTCAAACTGCGCGTCGTGTTTGGTTACAGTCAGTCAGCTGCTCGGTAAAGCTCACTCCAAGATGATATATTCCCGTTATAATACTTGATATGCAGATAAAATAATTTATCTTCCTGGAGTTTATCTAGCGGTTTCTGAACGATGTTGTGCTCCCTACCCGGGTGACAACACAAGGCATCACACGCACAATAACCGGAATTTAAAACTGTGAAGAAACCGACCGATATACATAGTAGACTAGGATTTGTGCGCTCAACGCTCATCGTCTCTTTATGCCGTGAACTTTTTAAATGTGCACTCGCGCTGCACTGCGCCCTCTGACTCCATGTTGCTTTAAGCGCATCATTCTGCACCCGGGATGCGCATAAACGCATTGTGCCACGCTTTCATATATTTTCATAGTTTTGTGCACTTAAAGATGATTAAAAAAAATCTTGTTCTCACGTATCTATCATATATTTGTTGCCCCTTTACAGAGCTGCACATTACGTTTACAATAAACTATAAATCTTGAAATGTTATATTATTTGTGTAGGCCCATATAATTATTTACATTCATATATAAATTAAATATAAATTGTTTTTTTTATAAATGTATTTAATAAGAACACATAGTAATTTGTACCTTTTCATTAACATTTTTAGATTTTATAAAATTAGTCCAGAGATGTTTTTTCAAGAATTACTTTTTGTAATTGCTAATTTTTTTAACTATCCACTCACCTAATTTAATATATATTTTTGTTATAGCTTATGATTATATATTTTTATTTTATTGCTCAACAGTACTTCTCATCGCCGATGAGGTCTTTAAATATTTTGAGAAGGTCTTAAAAAAGTCTTAAAAAGGTATTAAAATTTACTTCAGGATTCCTGCATATACCCTGCATATGCATCATACGTGATCTTGGCAAACACAGCACATGACATTTTTATTTAAAATTAGAAAGTTTTAAATTAGTTAAATTAGATTAGTTAAATTAGAAAGTTGTCCGGCTCGAAGAGAACAATATATATACGGGGACACATGAAATGTCTACAAATGTATGTCCTCAGAAATCACAGAAGCACACACACACACGAGTCTATCTATGCGTCGAGTGTGTGTGTGTGTGTGTGTGTGTGTGTGTGTGTGTGTCAGTGTCCCTTGATTAGCTGACATGAGACGCATCCACACAGATAGAACACTGACTGACAGACACACACACACACACACACACACCAAACTCACAGGGTGAGAGAGACACCCCCCCCCCCCCCCCACACACACACACACACACACGTGCGCGCACACACTCAAACACACACACACCCAGGGTGAGCCTGAGAGTGAGGGGGGAGGGGAAGGACTGAGAGAGAGGCACTCTGCACATTGAACAAGGTTCACAAGATTTTAACAACAAAAAGAAATAAAATCTAAATGGTGGGAGAAAGTTTTTTTTATTTCACTCTCTGAAAAAAATATGTTGAATATATTTGAAATCAATATGTGTGGTCCAATATAAAAAATAAATAGAGAAAGTCACACACACACTCACACACACACACACACACACACACACACACACACACACACACACACACACACACACACACACACACACACACACACACACACACACACACACACACACACACACACACACACACACACACACACACACACAATGATAGAGGGAGAGTGAGGGGGGAGGGGAAGGACTGAGAGAAAGGCACACACACATACTCACAGGGTGAGAGAGAGACCCCCCCCCTCCACACACACACACACACACACACACACACACACACACACACACACACACACACACACACACACACACACACACACACACACACACACACACACACACACACACACACACACACACACACAGAGAGTGATAGAGAGGGGGAAGGGGAAAGACAGGCAGAGGGCATTCCATAGACTTAATGGTTTTTATACTGTACAAACTGTAAATTCTATCCCCCTACACTACCCCTAAGCCTACATATCGCACACACACACACACACACACACACACACACACACACACACACACACACACACACACACACACACACACACACACACACACACACACACACTACCCCTAAACCTACCATCACAGAAAACATTCTGCATTTTTACATTTTTATTAAAACATTGTTTAGTATGCTTTTAAAGCTATTTTGATTTACGGGGACACATGAAATGTCTTCATAAACCATGATTATGTTGTAATAAACACCCCTCCAACACACCCATTTCTGAGGCTTTGCCCATTTCCACTGACTGACATCTCTGATGTGTGTGTTGAGTTTCAAGCAATTTCAAGCATGCTAAGAGCCTCAAAAACAGCCAAAAGATGATTAAACTTTGACACACTGCCATGGCAACAGTATGTAAAATATCAGGAATCCATTCATATGTCTACATCTGCCATGTTTTGTCTTTTTACTGATGAAGTTTGAAGTAAATCGGGTGAAAACAAGACAGTGATTTAGCATTTTTGAAAGTGACACACTTCCTGCTGCCAGTTGGTGGACACACACACACACACACACACACACACACACACACACACACACACACACACACACACACACACACACACACACACACACACACACAATGTTTGTTTTTGTGAAATGTGAGGACATTCCATAGGCGTAATGGTTTTTATACCGTACAAACCGTATTTTCTATCCCCTTACACTGCCCCTGCACCTAAACCTACCCATCACAGGAGACTGTGCAGTTCACTTTCTGTGAAAAAAACCTTGTTCTGTGTGATTTATAAGCATTTTGAAAAGTGAGGACATGGGGAACGTCCTCATATGTCACCCTCTTTTTGTAATACCTATGTCATACCCATGTCATTATACACATTTGTGTCCTGATATTTCACAAAAACATGCCCACACACACACACACACACACACACACACACACACACACACACACACACACACACACACACACACACACACACACACACACACACAGACAGACACACAAACCCCTTAAAGCTATTTCATTTATGGGACACAGGAAATATTCTTATAAACCATGTTTTCATTGTAATTTGTAGTATATTTTTAAAGCTACTTGGTTACATTTTAATAATACATTATTAAGTATGTTTTTAAAGATATTTTTATTATGTGGACACATGAAATGTCCTCATTAACCACTACGTTGTAATAACAGTGTAATACCCATGTCATTATACAAATTTTCGTCCCTAATAAATCACATAAACAAGCACACACACACACACACACACACACACACACACACACACACACACACACACACACACACACACACACACACACACACACACACACACACACACACACACACACACATACACACACACACACACGGAGAGAGAGAGTTTCAAAAATAACAACACTGCTACCTTTTAGTGAGGGGAGGGCAGACAGAGAATAAATATTCAGAAGAAATATATTAAATAAAATAAATATATTGATCTGAAAAATAGTATGTATTATTTTAAAGCTATTTGGTTACATTTTAATAAAACATTGTTTTAGTATGTTTTTAAACACACACACATACACGTTGTAATACCAGTGTAATACCCATGTCATTATACAAATTTGTGTCCTCATAAATCACAAACAAGAGAGAGAGAGAGAGAGAGAGAGAAACAAGTTTTTTTTTTATCCTGCTTCAAAACTAATACAATACTGCCATCTTGTGTTCATTGAGGGGAGAGCAGCAGACACAGAGAATTTCTGTTCCCCTTTTTTGTCCTTATTTAATCCCTTGCCATGGAAACACCGTTTGAGATATCCAATATCCGTTCACATTTTAGCATCTTCAGTATTTTTGTTTCATGTTGACCGAGTTTGGTGGAGATTGAATAAATCGCCTACGAGGAGAACGTAAAAACTCAGACCCCGATTTAACCAAAAATTTACCTTCAAACCAAAATATCTGACTTCCTGTTGGTCGGAGCTAATGACTGTAAATTAGAAAGTTGTCCGGCTCGATGAGGTCAATATATATACTGAGTTTGGTGATTGTAGATGAAACGAAGCCCTTCACTTTTGTCAAAAGGTGGCGCTAGAGAGCCCCTCATCCCCGCCCGTTTCTGAGGCTTTGCCCATGTGTACTGACTGACATCTCTGATGTGTGTGTTGAGTTTCAAGCAGTTTCAAGCAATTTCAAGCATGCTAAGAGCCTCAGAACAGCCAAAAGATTATTAAACTTTGACACGTTGCCATGGCAACAGTATTTGAAATTTCGGGAATCCATTTCATACGTCTCTATCTGTCATGTTTTCACATTATACTGATGAAGTTTGAAATAAATCTGGTGAAAATAAGATGGTGATTCAAAGCATTTTTGAAAGTGACACACTTCCTGCTGCCAGTTGGTGGCGCTATAACTTTGACTCACAAAAGTCATATCCATGTGATCGGCTTCTTACAACAAACACACAGCTGAAGTTTCATCCAAACCAGTCAATGTTTGCACAAGTTAAAACACACTTCCTGTTTCCCTTTTCTCGCCATAAATTCGTTGCATCGCCACGGCCAGACTTTTCGAGATATCAAAAATCCGCTCGCAATTTAGCATCCTGGATATGTTCTCTTCATGCTGACCGAGTTTGGCAATGATCGAAACAATGGCCTCGGAGGAGTATATTAAATTCCAGAGCATGCGTTTTCCGAACAACCCATAATAGCTCACTTCCTGTTGGGCTGAAACATAACTATGAGCACGAAAGTTGTTCGGCCCGATGAGATCTAAATGTGTACCAAGTTTCATACATGTATGTGCAAGTGTGTTTGATATATGGACCAAGTTTTCAGACCCCACTTAAGGGGGCGCTGTCGAGCCCCCCTGCCACGCCCGGGTACCAGCTTCAGCCCGGCTCTGATGGCCGCGCATTCCGACGCCTGTGCGAAGTTTCAAGAGTTTTCGAGCATGTTAAGTGCCCCAAAAGTACCCGAGAAGTCGAAGAAAAAAAAAAAAAAAAAAAAAAAAACCAAAGAATTAAAGCTGCGAGCAGCGATGACGGGCCCAAGCCGGTGGCACCACCACGCCGGTGGCATCAGCTTAACTGTGCACGGCAGGCAATATGCATTTAAACAGGAGAATATTTTAGAATCGCTCGAATAGGCCACATTTACCGCAGCAACTGGTGCCACTATCACCACAAGCCACACCCATGATGTAATTTAAATCTAGATTAATTTTAATGTCATAGGATAAAATAGATAAAAGTTATCTTTTCCTGCTCAAAATTTTGTAAGTCCAGAAGGCCAGTATTTAATTCAAGGTGTTTGTAGTTCTTTTTTACTAATTCACACTAAAGTGATAGTTTTTTGTGATAGTCTATGATACGAAAGGGTTAAATTATCTTTCCCAGAGAGAAAGGCACACACACAAACTCACAGGGTGAGAGAGACACCCCCCCTCCCCCCCACACACACACACGTGCGCGCACACACACTCAAACACACACACAGGGTGAGCCTGAGAGTGAGGGGGGAGGGGAAGGACTGAGAGAGAGGCAATCTGCACATTGAACAAGTTTCACAAGATTTTAACAACAAAAAGAAATTAAAGCTGCGAGCAGCGATGACGGGCCCAAGCCGGTGGCACCGCCACCCCGGTGGCATCAGTTTAACTGTGCACGGCAGGCAATAGGCATTTAAAATGGGAAAACATAAAAGGACTATGTCAAAGTCATCTGAATTCACCACATTAACTGCAGCAGTTGGTGCTGCTATGACCACAAACCACAACAGCCACATCTATGAGATCAATTAAATTTATATGAATTTCATGTCAGATTATGTCAAAGGTCAAATTGGAATGAGTTCAGAATACCATTCGAATGCTGATGTTGTTTTATTCTAACACTTCTCTTCATGTGTTTTTGAGCTACCTTAGCTACCGTTTGTGCACCAATCTTATGCACCATAAAACATGCTTTCATTTCAATATGGGTGGTCCAATAAATTTTTTTTAATAAAAAATGTATAAATGGAGCCAAATCACAGAAACTGCAAAGATGATTTTAATATCAGTGTCAGGTAAGAGTAAGATGCGTGTCTACATTTTATGGAAGTTTATTATAAATAGCCACTTTTATAAAATCATGTGAAATTTATGTTTTAATACATTTATATTATATCAGTAAATAATTAATTTAAAGACATGTGCATCATACGTGATCTTGGCAAACACATCACATGACGTTTTTATTTCAAGTGATAGTTATTTGTGATAGCCTATATGAAAGGGTTAAATTATGATCAAGAGAGAAAGTCACACACACACACACACACACACACACACACACACACACACACACACACACACACACACACACACACACACACACACAATGATAGAGTGAGAGTGAGGGGGAGGGGAAGGACTGAGAGAAAGGCACACACACAAACTCACAGGGTGAGAGAGAGACCCCCCCCCCCCACACACACACACAGATAGAGAGGGGGAAGGGGAAAGACAGGCAGATGGCATTCCATAGACTTAATGGTTTGTATACTGTACAAACTGTACATTCTATCCCCCTACACTACCCCTAAGCCTACATATCGCACACACACACACACACCATAGCTGTCAACCCTCCCGTTTTTTCCGGGTTTCTCACGTATTTTAGCTCTTTTCCCGCTGTCTTCCCGTTTTAGTATTTTCCCGTAAAATATCCCGTATTTTTACGTTCTGATTGTGTTAACTCAGAACACGCAACTATCTGGTTTAGTGCCAGAAGACGCGAATGAGAAGTCGCGCGCACTGTGAGAAAATTTTCCGTGCACTCATCCGAGAGCGCACACACGTCTCTCAGCGCGCAAATATTGAGTTCTCTTTCAAGTCTTGCTCTTGAATGGACAAACTCACGCAAAAAGTATGTCAACATATTGATGAGTATTCTAGCAGACATAGTCTGTATATGGCTTAAGTAAGCTTTATACAGTCCAGAAAAGACGACGCATATCCGAGGTCTTAAAGGGGCAGTAGCCTTTACTGCTGTCTGTTTAATGTCAAACAAAAGACAAAAGCATCACTCACTGCTCTTGATTGAATAACGTTTGTAAGTTTAATAGGATTAATCTTTAATTTATACAGTCATATATGCAATGTTATTTTACATTTGATCAATTTCTGTACCTGAAAACTAATGTTAGACGTACCTGAAAAACCTGAAAAGCATAGTTTATTTTATTAGTATCTTTGCTCAATAGTATTTATTTGTGCTGCTGCTTGTATTTAAATGATTTGTTCTTATTATTTTCTTTTGTTTTATTTGACAGTAGTCCTTTTTTCCCTGAACATAGCAAATACTGAACCGTACCGAAACGGTGAACCTTAAACCGTGATACAAACCGAACCGTGAGCAATCTGTACCGTTACACCCCTAGCGTAACGTATGATAAAATGACTGAAAAAAGGTTGGGAAACACTGGCTTAGGCTACTATCGAAGAAGAAGAAGACAGTTGCAGCCGCGCGGTTGGGAGGAAGAGGGAAAAAGTAGCGGGAAGTAAACTTCAAGGAGAGTATAGTAATAATAAATGATAATAAATGGAATAAATAAATAATAAATGAAAATAATAAATGTTATATTTACCCATGGCCTTCCCTGTTATACAGAAATGTAATAGTTATCAAACCTTCCTTAACTGTATAAATAATAAATGAAATATAGATGAATCATCATTAAAGCTACAATTTTCTCTGTTCCCGTTGTTCTTTGATGAACATTAATGACAGGCTGACTCCACAAAATGACTCTAATTTGCCTCTTTGAAAAATAATTCTCTAATTTAACCTTATTACTATACTAATTGTAATATAAATAATACAAATATTAGAAGAAAAATATTTTAAGTGGTCATTATTGACAATAAATATTGCACAACTAGTATTTAGTACCAAAAGATCTCCTCAAAATATTCAATAAATATTATTGAACTAAAATATAGAACATTTATTTAATTGAAAAATAGTTAAGGTGTATGGTCACATTTGACCATCAATTAGTATGAGTATGACCAATTAGTATGGAATACCTGAAGGCTAAGTACAATAAAAAACATTAACATTAATGTTAACATTGTTGCATTACTCTCCATTATAAAACGATCCTGTATGGTTGATGTAATAATCAATGCACACTATGCTGTACTGTTTACCAAAACTTGCTGCAAACCCCTGTAAAGTGGAGCTGTTGTGTATCAAGCCATTCAAATGTATTGACACAGCGCTAGAAGTATTGAGATTTCTGTGAAGCACGACTGCGCGCGCCGCCGGGAGATGATAGAGCATGTCGCAACTCCGAATGGTTTTTCAACACTCTGGCTTTAACTGTTATGCCATATTAGCGCCAAAACGCTATTTATTGTTTGAATTTCGCATTAAAACTTTAAAAAATGTAAAAGCTTAGACATTGTTTAATATCAAAAGCAGGTTTGGCAATTTGGCGTGAGATTAAGTTGGGCAGCGTGAGAGCGTGAGACAGAGCCTGAAAGCGTGAGTGTCACGCCAAATGCGTGAGAGTTGGCAACCCTAGGCAAAAGAGAACTCGATGTGAGCAGGAAACTGACGCGAGTCTATCTATGCATCGAGTGTGTGTGTGTGTGTGTGTGTGTGTGTGTCAGTGTCCCTTGAATAGCTGACATGAGACGCATCCACACAGACAGGACACTGACACACACACATACACATACACACACACACAGACAGGACACACACACACACACAGACAGGACACTGGCATACAGCGCGCTCTCTTGTGTCTTGTCGCGCTTGGAAGCATGTACATGAATAGGAGCGTGATCATGTAACGCTAAGCAAAAATGGATATAAAAACGGACGCTGTGTTATTTGCGTTAAATATTTTTAATGCGTTAAGCTTCCGTTTCACGTTGACCGAGTTTGGTGGAGATTGAATAAATCACCTACGAGGAGAACGTAAAAACTCAGACCCTGAATTATACAAATATTCACGTTCAAACAAAAACTTTCTGTGAAAAAAAGACACTTATAAACAGACACTTGTAGAAAATAATGTGAATTTTTTTTTTTAAATAAATTTGAACTATGTCAGTAAATAATGAATTTAAAGACAAATGTGTCAAAAGTGATCTTTGCAAACACAGCACATGACCTTCTGTAAAGCACATGTATAGAAAACACACTCACACTCCTCTGTTTTAAAAAAAGAGTTCTGTCTGAATGAGTACATGAAATCACGGCTGTCAGATGATAAGAATTGTAACTCAAATGTGATTTAGAAAATGAGTTCTGTAGTGATATAGTGTCATAGTTCATGTCCACATTAACCACTACGTTGTAATACCAATAGCCATGTCATCATACACATTTGTGTCCTCATAAATCACATAAGCAAGCACAGAGAGAGAGAGAGAGAGAAAGGGAGTTTCAAAAATAATACAACACTGCCCCCTTTTGGTGATAGAGGGGAGGGCACACAAACAGTCAAAAACATTATTAAACTTTGACATGTTGCCATGGCAGCATTATTTGAAATATCAGGAATTCATTCATATGTCTCTATCTGTCATGTTTTCACATTATACTGATGAAGTTTGAAGTCAATCGTGTGAAAATAAGATGGTGATTCAAAGCATTTTTGAAAGTGACACACTTCCTGCTGCCAGTTGGTGGCGCTATAACTTTGACTCACAAAAGTCATATCCATGTGATCGGCCTCTTACAACGAACACACAGCTGAAGTTTCATCCAAATCAGTCAATGTTTGCACAAGTTATTACACACTTCCTGTTTACCTTTTCTCGCCATAAATTCGTTGCTTCGCCACGGCCAAACCGTTTAAGATATCAAAAATCCGTTCGCAATTTAGCATCCTCTGTGTCTTGACTTCATGCTGACCGAGTTTGGCACTGATTGAAACAATGGCCTCGGAGGAGTATATTAAATTCCAGAGCATGTGTTTTCAGAACAACCCATATTAGCTCACTTCCTGTTGGGCTGACACGTAACTTAGAGCACGAAAGTTGTTTGGCCCGATGAGGTCTATATGTGTACCGAGTTTCATACATGTACGTGCAAGTGTGTTTGATATATAGACCAAGTTTTCAGACCCCACTTTAGGGGGCGCTGTCGAGCCCCCCTGCCACGCCCGGGTACCAGCTTCAGCCCGGCTCTGATGGCCGCGCATTCCGATGTGTGTGCAAAGTTTCAAGAGTTTTTGAGCATGGTAAGGGCCCCAAAAGTGCCCGAGAAGTCGAAAAAAAAAATAAAAAAAAAAACAAAGAATAATCTGAGGAAGAACAATAGGGCTCTGCGCCCTTTGGGCTTGGGCCCTAATAAAATCTAAATGGTGGGAGAAAGTTTTTTTTATTTCACTCTCTGAAAAAATTATTTTGAATATATTTGAAATCAATATGTGTGGTCCAATATAAAAAATAAATGACACAATTAATAAATGGAACCAAATCACAGAAACAGCAAAGATGATTTTAATATCAGTGTTAGGTAAGAGTAAGATGCGTGTCTACATTTTATGGAAGTTTATTATAAATAGCCACTTTTATAAAATCATGTGAAATTTATGTTTTAATACATTTATATTATATCAGTAAATAATTAATTTAAAGACATATGCATCATCCGTGATCTTGGCAAACACATCACATGACGTTTTTATTTCAAGTGAAAGTTATTTGTGATAGCCTATATAAAAAGGGTTAAATTATCATCATCAAGAGAGAAAGTCACACCCACACACACACACACACACACACACACACACACACACACACACACACACACACACACACACACACACACACACACACACACACACACACACACACACAGTGATAGAGTGAGAGTGAGGGAGAGGGGGAGGGGAAGGACTGAGAGAAAGGCACACACACAAACTCACAGGGTGAGAGTGAGGGGGAAGGGGAAAGACAGGCAGAGGGCATTCCATAGACTTAATGGTTTTTATTAGGGGGGTAACGATTCGTTTTAACAACGATACGATTCGTATCACGATTTGAGGTTGTCGATGCGATTCAAGGACGATATTGGTTAATTTAGAACGATACGATCCGAAACGATTCAGTGACTTGAAATCGATTCAGTAACTTTTTAGCCAAAAATTGTGTGACTGAAATAAATATCTGGATACTGGTCAGTGCAGGTGAAGTTTCAAAGATTCCTGTTGTTTCTTGTAAGGGAATCCGGTATATCAATTAATTATGGATATAAACAAACAAGTAAACAACAATTAATGGCAAATGCATTAAAATTTTATTTGAATAAAGTGCAACCAACAGTTTAGGTTGAATTAACAGGAAGATAACCTTTTCTGCTCTCATTTTCAATATTCAATACATATTCAATAAAAGCACAGTAAGTGCAACCAACATTTCAACAGTAGGTTAACCTGCTACTTCTGCTTTTGTTTTCCAACATAAAAATATTACAATATTAATATAAAAAATAAAGTGCAACTAACTTCTCTTCAGGTTTAATTAATAGTAAGTTTACCTGCTACTTTTGCTGTTGTTTTTCAACATTAAAATAATACAAATACAATATTAATATCAAAAATAAAGTGCAACCAACATTTCTTCAGATTGAATAAACTGGCCTGCTACTACTCTCAGTTTAATAAACAAACAATATTTAACAAAAGATAAAATGTAACCAACTACTCTTCAATGACTCTACAGATTTCTTTTTCAAAAATATCACCATGATCTGACCTGTGCGTTCACTATGTCGCCAGCAGTACTAAAAACTCGCTCTGCTGGCACACTGGGGTCAGGAATGCACAGGTAACAAGCAAGGGTTGAAAGTACAGGTGGCTCTTTCTCTTGGTGGCTTGATAATTTCTCGCTCGTTGGCTTCTCCTCTGCCATGCGCCATGCTATGTTTTGTTTTCTCAAGCCCCGTTCACACCGCCAGCAACACGCAGCGACAAAGCGACACGATCCCATTCATTTCAATGAGCGCTGCTGCTGGTGCGTTGCGATGATGTCACAGATAGGCAGACTGAATCGAGTAACGTTTAACGCCTTTATCATTAAAAGTGCTAAGAAAAAACATCCATATAAAGTCTGACGTGCTTAAATCCAATGCGTTATTTCCTATGATCGATACAATCGATTGATTACCTTTTAAAACGATGTTAGATCGATATATGTCGTCCGGAAGGCCAACTTGCCGAGCACAGATCGATGTAGTTAGATCATAGGAAAATAAATCGATACATCGATGTAGTAGATGAATCGTTACACCCCTAGTTTTTATACTGTACAAACTGTACATTCTATCCCCCTACACTACCCCTAAACCTACATATCACACACACACACACACACACACACACACACACACACACACACACACACACACACACACACACACACACATACACACACACACACACAGGGCCGTTTGAAGAAATTTGGGGGCCCCAAGCAAAATGGACATAGAGACAGTGCAAATACTGTTGTTGCATATACTGTCCATAAAATTTGAAAACATTTGCAAAAAACACCACTGTATCATTAAAAAAAAAATTGTAAACCTTTAACCATTTTTAAAACATCTATAAACATTACATAGATAGACAGACCAGATATTCCTAACACTTTGGGAATACTTAAGGGTTACTAGTTGGTTTGTAAACTGTCTAAAAACATTATCTAGATGGTTATTATAAAGTTGCAACAGATGACTATAATACCTTGATAAATAGTTAATAAACAGTACCAGTAAAACATGTGGGTTGTCCTGATACTGTACTTCAAAATGTAACAGTGTAAAAATTGCCACAGAATAAAGTAATTGTTCAAGATCCATTGGTAACTTATAAAAATAATGTCATATTTGCAAACTGTCACTACCGTATATATCCCGACACTAGCACACTAAGATAAGCTATGAAAAAAATAATGTTCCTCTGCCTCTTTCTGGTTAAATAATGTTTATAATAATTGTTAATATAGCATGCTATATTAACTATTCCAGGTTATTTATGCATAGCATAAATACTAGTTAGTATAGCATGCTATGCCACTTTCATAAAAACATATTACAAAGCTATAGCAATCTCATGTAATTTCGTCTGTTCGAAAAAAAAAGTTGCTCTAACTGTTCGTTACAAGCAGCATTTGCCGTCAGGCAGGTAACGATAGCTAACATAAACATATTTTTGCTAGCCTACCTGCTGCAAACTTACACCATTTTTGTACAAGACAAGTAGAGCTATTTTATCCAGTGTAATTTATCACATACCACTATCTTGTTTTTTTTCTTATCCTCCTCTTCCTTTCTCTATTTTCTTTTCTGGCTTCCTGAAGCATAAAATTCCGCTTCAAATCCGAGGATGTTTTGTATTTTGCCGCAGCAGAGATCGCGTGGTTGGCTGGCTGCTGTCAGCGACTACTGAGAGGGGGCCTTTTAAGGGGGATCCCGATAACAGTGTCATTGCACTTTACTGCATTGACTATCAATGGGGCGCTCACACAGTTTGTCGTTTCATTTTATTCTTAACCTGTCGCTGTCTTGGGGCCCCAGGCCAGCTCGGGGCCCCAAGCAATTGCTTGGTTTGCCTGCCTTGTCGCGACGGGCCTGGTGTGTGTGTGTGTGTGTGTGTGTGTGTGTGTGTGTGTGTGTGTGTGTGTGTGTGTGTCAGTGTCCCTTGATTAGCTGACATGAGACGCATCCACACAGACAGGACACTGACACACACACACACACACACACACACATACACAGACAGGACACTGACACACACACACACACACACACACACACACACACACACACAGACAGGACACTGGCATACAGCGCGCTCTCTTGTGTCTTGTCGCGCTTGGAAGCATTTACATGAATAGAAGCGTGATCATGTAACGCTAAGCAAAAATGGATATAAAAACGGACGCTGCGTTATTTGCGTTAAATATTTTTAATGCGTTAAGCTTCCGTTTCACGTTGACCGAGTTTGGAGGAGATTGAATAAAATCACCTACGAGGAGAACGTAAAAACTCAGACCCTGAATTATACAAATATTCACGTTCAAACAAAAACTTTCTGTGAAAAAAAGACACTTATAAACAGACACTTGTAGAAAATAATGTGATTTTTTTTTAAAAATAAATTTGAACTATGTCAGTAAATAATGAATTTAAAGACAAATGTGTCAAAAGTGATCTTTGCAAACACAGCACATGACCTTCTGTAAAGCACATGTATAGAAAACACACTCACACTCTGTTTTAAAAAAAGAGTTCTGTCTGAATGAGTACATGAAATCACGGCTGTCAGGTGATAAGAATTGGAACTCAAATGTCATTTAGAAAATTAGTCCTGTAGTGCTATACTGTCATAGTTCATGTCCACATTAACCACTACGTTGTAATACCAGTGTATGTCATCATACACATTTGTGTCCTCATAAATCACAAAAACAAGCACAGAGAGAGAGAGAGAGAAAGGGAGTTTCAAAAATAATACAACACTGCCACCTTTTGGTGATAGAGGGGAGGGCACACAAACAGCGAAAAACATTATTAAAATTTGACATGTTGCCATGGCAGCATTATTTGAAATATCAGGAATTCATTCATATGTCTCTATCTGTCATGTTTTCACATTATACTGATGAAGTTTGAAGTCAATCTGGTGAAAATAAGATGGTGATTCAAAGCATTTTTGAAAGTGACACACTTCCTGCTGCCAGTTGGTGGCGCTATAACTTTGACTCACAAAAGTCATATCCATGTGATTGGCCTCTTACAACGAACACACAGCTGAAGTTTCATCCAAATCAGTCAATGTTTGCACAAGTTATTACACACTTCCTGTTTACCTTTTCTCGCCATAAATTTGTTGCTTCGCCACGGCCAAACCGTTTAAGATATCAAAAATCCGTTCGCAATTTAGCATCCTCTGTGTCTTGACTTCATGCTGACCGAGTTTGGCACTGATTGAAACAATGGCCTCGGAGGAGTATATTAAATTCCAGAGCATGTGTTTTCAGAACAACCCATATTAGCTCACTTCCTGTTGGGCTGACACGTAACTTAGAGCACGAAAGTTGTTTGGCCCGATGAGGTCTATATGTGTACCGAGTTTCATACATGTACGTGCAAGTGTGTTTGATATATAGACCAAGTTTTCAGACACCACTTTAGGGGGCGCTGTCGAGCCCCCCTGCCACGCCCGGGTACCAGCTTCAGCCCGGCTCTGATGGCCGCGCATTCCGATGTGTGTGCAAAGTTTCAAGAGTTTTTGAGCATGGTAAGGGCCCCAAAAGTGCCCGAGAAGTCGATAAAATAATAATAATTAAAGCTGCGAGCAGCGATGACGGGCCCAAGCCGGTGGCACCGCCACGCCGGTGGCATCAGCTTAACTGTGCACAGCAGGCAATAGGCATTTAAAATTGGAAAAACTAAAAGGACTATGTCAAAGTCATCTGAATTCACCACATTAACTGCAGCAGTTGGTGCTGCTATGACAACGAACCACAACAGCCACATCTATGAGATCAATTAAATTTAAATTAATTTCATGTCAGATGATGTCAAAGGTCAAATTGGAATGAGTTCACAATACCATTCAAATGCTGATGTTGTATTATCCTAACATTTCTCTTCATGTGTTTTTGACCTACCTTAGCTACCGTTTGTGCACCAATCTTATGCACCATAAAGCGTGCTTTCATTTCAATATGGGTGGTCCAATAAATTTTTTTTTATAAAAAAATTTATAAATTGAGCCAAATCACAGTAAAATGCAAAGATGATTTTAATATCAGTGTCAGGTAAGAGTAAGATACGTGTCTACATTTTATGGAAGTTTATTATAAACAGCCACTTTTAGAAAACCATGTGAAATTTACTTTTAATACATTTAAATTATATCAGTAAATTATTCATTAAAAGACATCTGCATCATATGTGATCTTGGCAAACACAGCACATGACGTTTTTATTTCAAGTGATAGTTATTTGTGAAAGCCTAAGAGAGAGTGGCAGAAAGAAAGACATGGAATGTTTTTTATATCCTGTTTCAAAACTAACACAATGCTGCCATCTTTTGTTCATTGAGAGAAGGGCAGCACACACAGGCACAATAGATTATTCAAAGAAATATTTATAATATATATATTAGTGCTGGGCATCGTTAACAAAAAAATTAACTAATTAATCAAATTTTTTTCTGTAATTAATCGCGATTAATCGCAAGTTTTTAATATTTTGATATTGTAATAATTTCAGTTACTCTTCAAATTAATTTAGAAACAATTTAAAGACAGCATATTGTAAATATGTGTTGTGTTGTCATTTTTTATGAATGAAGGCCAGTATCACTGATACTAAAGTCTCTATGAAACATTAATGACGTTACATTACAGTATAACTGAAAGCTCCCAATTTCAACATTTATTAGGCTTTAAAAAACAACTTTTAATTTAAGTGAACTTAAAACAATCTTTACATAAATCCAAAATAATAAATGTTATATTTACCCATGGCCTTCCCTGTTATACAGAAATGTAATAGTTATCAAACCTTCCTTAACTGCATAAATAATAAATCAAATATAGATGAATCATCATTAAAGCTACAATTTTCTCTGTTCCCGTTGTTCTTTGATGAACATTAATGACAGGCATCATCAGTGCTACTGTCACTTTAAGAACAGCCGCGGGTCTCACGCGCTGTCCCGCGCATCTCATTTCCTCACAACTCTTTAAGTTCATTTAAGACGTTATTTAACTAATTTAAGACTCTAATATGAGAATACTCAAAATCCTCTGTGTTATTGGTTGTTCAAGAGCAAAAGAGAACTCGATGTGAGCAGGAAACTAACGCGTGTCTATCTATGCGTCGAGTGTGTGTGTGTGTGTGTGTGTGTGTGTCAGTGTCCCTTGATTAGCTGACATGAGACGCATCCACACAGACAGGACACTGACACACACACACACACACAGACAGGACACTGACACACACACAGACAGGACACTGGCACACACACACACACACACACACACACACACACACACACACACACACAGACAGGACACTGACACACACACACACACACACACACACACACACACACACAGGACATTGGCATACAGCGCGCTCTCTTGTGTCTTGTCGCGCTTGGAAGCATTTACATGAATAGGAGCGTGGTGATCATGTAACGCTAAGCAAAAATGGATATAAAAACGGACGCTGCGTTATTTGCGTTAAATATTTTTAATGCGTTAAGCTTCCGTTTCACGTTGACCGAGTTTGGTGGAGATTGAATAAATCGCCTACGAGGAGAACGTAAAAACTCAGACCCTGAATTATACAAATATTCACGTTCAAACAAAAACTTTCTGTGAAAAAAAGACACTTATAAACAGACACTTGTAGAAAATAATGTGAATTTTGTTTTAAAATAAATTTGAACTATGCCAGTAAATAATGAATTTAAAGACAAATGTGTCAAAAGTGATCTTTGCAAACACAGCACATGACCTTAAAGCACATGTATAGAAAACACACTCACACTCCTCTGTTTTAAAAAAGAGTTCTGTCTGAATGAGTACATGGAATCACGGCTGTCAGGTGATAAGATAATTAGTCCAGAGATGTTTTTTCAAGAATTACTTTTTGTAATTGCAATTTTTTTTAACTATCCACTCACCTAATTTAATATATATTTTTGTTATAGCTTATGATTATATATTTTTATTTTATTGCTCAACAGTAGTTCTCATCGCCGATGAGGTCTTTAAATATTTTGAGAAGGTCTTAAAAAAGTCTTAAAAAGGTATTAAAATTTACTTCAGGATTCCTGCATATACCCTGCATATGCATCATACGTGATCTTGGCAAACACAGCACATGACGTTTTTATTTAAAATTAGAAAGTTTTAAATTAGTTAAATTAGATTAGTTAAATTAGAAAGTTGTCCGGCTCGAAGAGAACAATATATGTACGGGGACACATGAAATGTCTACAAATGTATGTCCTCAGAAATCACAGAAGCACACACACACACACACACACACACACACACACACACACACACACACACACACACACACACACACACACACACACACACACACACACACACACACACACACACACACACAGAGAGAGAGAGAGAGAAACAAGTTTTTTTTTTATCCTGCTTCAAAACTAACACAATGCTGCCATCTTGTGTTCAATGAGGGAAGGGCAGCACACACGGGCACAATACATTATACAAATAAATATTTATAAAATATATATATATTCATCTGAAAAATAGTACAGTCATTTTAAATTAATCAAACATACAATCTTAATTTAATTTAAATCAAAATATTATTTTACAAGATATGAGACAATTTCTGTTCCCCTTTTTTTGTCCTTATTTAATCCCTCGCCATGGCAACACCGTTTGAGATATCCAATATTCGTTCGCATTTTAGCATCTTCCGTATCTTTGTTTCATGTTGACCGAGTTTGGTGGAGATTGAATAAATCGCCTACGAGGAGAACGTAAAAACTCAGACCCTGAATTACATAAATATTCACCTTCAAACCAAAATATCTGACTTCCTGTTGGTCGGAGCTAATGACTGTAAATTAGAAAGTTGTCCGGCTCGAAGAGAACAATATATGTACCGAGTTTGGTGACTGAAGATAAAACTAACCCCCCACTTTTGTCAAAAGGTGGCGCTAGAGAGCCCCTCATCCCCGCCCGTTTCTGAGGCTTTGTCCATGTGTACTGACTGACATCTCTGATGTGTGTGTTGAGTTTCAAGCAGTTTCAAGCAATTTCAAGCATGCTAAGAGCCTCAGAACAGCCAAAAGATTATTAAACTTTGACACGTTACCATGGCAACAGTATTTGAAATTTCAGGAATCCATTTCATACGTCTCTATCTGTCATGTTTTCACATTATACTGATGAAGTTTGAAATAAATCGGGTCAAAATAAGATGGTGATTCAAAGCATTTTTGAAAGTGACACACTTCCTGCTGCCAGTTGGTGGCGCTATAACTTTGACTCACAAAAGTCATATCCATGTGATCGGCTTCTTACAACAAACACACAGCTGAAGTTTCATCCAAACCAGTCAATGTTTGCACAAGTTATAACACACTTCCTGTTTCCCTTTTCTCGCCATAAATTCGTTGCTTCGCCACGGCCAAACCATTTGAGATATCAAAAATCCGCTCGCAATTTAGCATCCTGGATATGTTCTCTTCATGCTGACCGAGTTTGGCAATGATCGAAACAATGGCCTCGGAGGAGTATATTAAATTCCAGAGCATGCGTTTTCCGAACAACCCATAATAGCTCACTTCCTGTAGGGCTGACGCATAACTTAGAGCACGAAAGTTGTTCGGCCTGATGAGATCTATATGTGTACCGAGTTTCATACATGTACGTGCACGTGTGTTTGATATATGGACCAAGTTTTCAGACCCCACTTTAGGGGGCGCTGTCGAGCCCCCCTGCCACGCCCGGGTACCAGCTTCAGCCCGGCTCTGATGGCCGCGCATTCCGACGCCCGTGCGAAGTTTCAAGAGTTTTCGAGCATGTTAAGTGCCCCAAAAGTACCCGAGAAGTCAAAAAAAAAAAAAAAAAAAAAAAAAAAAAAAAAAAAAAGAATAATCTGAGGAAGAACAATAGGGCTCTGCGCCCTTTCAGGGCTTGGGCCCTAAAAAAAACAAACAAAGAATAATCTGAGGAAGAACAATAGGGCTCTGCGCCCTTTGGGCTTGGGCCCTAATAAGAAACAGAGGAAGAACAATAGGGCTCTGCGCCCTTTCAGGGCTTGGGCCCTAATAATAAGAAACAGAGGAAGAACAATAGGGCTCTGCGCCCTTTCAGGGCTTGGGCCCTAATAATCTGAGGAAGAACAATAGGGCTCTGCGCCCTTTCAGGCTTGAGCCCTAATAATAATAAAAAACTTTCGAAATCCAATAGGGTCCTCACACCATCGGTGCTCGGGCCCTAATAATTAAAGCTGCTAGCAGCGATGAAAGGGCCCTCGCACATGCACCGCCACCCGGTGGCCTCAGGAATACAGTGAATATTGGGCGACATGCATTTAAGCGGGTCAATATAGGAGAAATATGGCAAACTCACTTCAATGTGTCACACTTCCTTCTGCCTGCAGGTCGCGCTTCGACTATAAATGAATATTGCCAGGTAGAGTCTTCGGATCAGGACTATTATCAAACGTGAAGTTTGAGGCAGATCAGACATTGTATACCTGAGTTACAACAACTTCCTGTTTAATGGCGTAAATCACATACAGTAGCACGTATCCACGTGTTGCAAGATTTATTGTGTTTCTAGCATTTTTGGGATTTCATGGCATATTTAAAAGTGTTTCTGGGAGTGAATTATAGTATAAAGCATGCCATTTCCTGTTGCCAGCAGGTGGCGCTATAACTAACTGAATATTGGCATGTAGATGTGTTTAGGTCAGGACTCTTATCAAACATAAGAAGTTTGGGGCAGTTCGGACATTGTATGCCTGACTTACAACAGCTTCCTTTGTCATGGCGAAACATCAGACTTTGTCAGGCCAACACGGACACGCCCTTCAGGGAAAACTCAAGATCTTCACAATATAACATCACCAAGGCCTATAGATTAGACTGACCAAATAGGATGTTGATCTGATTACATCTCAATGAGGAGTTAATCACAGCGTAAAACATGCCATTTCCTGTTGCCCACAGATGGCGCCATGACTGTCACTGAATATTGGCATGTTGATGTCTTCAGGCAAGGACTCTAATAAAACATGTGAAGCTTGGGGCAGATCAGACATTGTATGTCCGAATTACAACAATGTCCTGTTTCATGGCGAAACAACGAAATTTCTGAGGCCGCCACGGACACGCCCTTCAGTGAAAACTCAAGATCTTCGCAATTTAACGTTGCAAAGGGCTTTAGATTAGACTGACCAAATATGATGTTGATCTGATAAAATCTCTATGCGGAGTTGATTAAAGCACAACATCTGGAAATGGGAAAATTTGCAACAATTTAGTAAAGAAAAATCTAGATATCTCACTTCCTGTTGGTTTTCAGATTTCGTACCAGGAGACTTTTTTGTAGGGCCTGGGCTGTTACATGTGTGTACCGAATTTCATACCTGTACGTGAAACGTAGCGGGAGGGGCACTTAGTTGAAATGTTGTAGGTGGCGCTTTGGAGCCATTTTGCCACGCCTAATTCTGAAACTTATATGTAGATGTCTTCAGGCCAGGACTCTTATCAAACATATGAAGTTTGTGGCAGGTTGGACATTGTATGCCTGACTTACAACAACTTCCTGTTTCATGGCAAAACATCAGATTTTGCGAGGCCGCCACGGACACGCCCTTCAGTGAAAACTTAAGAGCTTCGCAATTTAACGTTGCAAAGGCCTATAGATTAGACTGACCAAATAGGATGTTGATCTGATTACATCTCAATGAGGAGTTAATCACAGCGTAAAACATGCCATTTCCTGTTGCCCACAGATGGCGCCATGACTGTCACAGAATATTGGCATGTTGATGTCTTTAGGCAAGGACTCTAATAAAACATGTGAAGTTTGGGGCAGATCAGACATTTGTATGTTTTTGCCGCAGCAGAGATCGCGTGGTTGGCTGGCTGCTGTCAGCGACTACTGAGAGGGGGCCTTTTAAGGGGGACCCGATAACAGTGTCATTGCACTTTACTGCATTGACTATCAATGGGGCGCTCACACAGTTTGTCGTTTCATTTTATTCTTAACCTGTCGCTGTCTTGGGGCCCCAGGCCAGCTCGGGGCCCCAAGCAATTGCTTGGTTTGCCTGCCTTGTCGCGACGGGCCTGGTGTGTGTGTGTGTGTGTGTGTGTGTGTGTCTCACACCATCGGTGCTCGGGCCCTAATAAACTTTCAAAATCCAATAGGGTCCTCACACCATCGGTGCTCGGGCCCTAATAAAACTTTCGAAATCCAATAGGGTCCTCACACCATCGGTGCTCGGGCCCTAATAAAAAACTTTCGAAATCCAATAGGGTCCTCACACCATCGGTGCTCGGGCCCTAATAATAATAATAAAAAACTTTCGAAATCCAATAGGGTCCTCACACCATCGGTGCTCGGGCCCTAAAAACTTTCGAAATCCAATAGGGTCCTCACAACATCGGTGCTCGGGCCCTAATTATATTATAAATGCCAGAAATGGTTTTAATCTCAGGATAATTCAGCATTATTTAGAAGAGGAAAGAAGGTTGGGAAAGTATGAAAAGGATTAGAATGTAGAAAGATGGGATGTGCAAGTAGGGAGGCAAGAGCATTATTAGTGTTGAAATGATGGGAAGGAGAATATAAATGGTTAAGGAAAGAATTGTGAAGGAAGAAACTGAAGAGGGAAAAAACCTAAAGAGAAAGAACTTCTGTATCTTCTATTTGTGCAAGAATTTAAATGAGAAAAATTACAATGCCCAGTTAAATGAGTAACCTGATTGTTGTAACTTGAATAAGTTGAATTCAGGCAAGGCCTAATAATTTACATTTCATTGATCTGCAGCCCAATGAGAAAGGGGAGGTACAAGTTTTCCATTGCAATGAAACTCGCAAGTGTTAGCAAATTCCTCTCTGGGTGCGTCAGATTACAGGGGACCTGATTGGGGAAGTCATTTTACTGGGAATGTAATGAAAGTTGTGTGTTATGTTAACTAAAGGCATTCACTCTACAGGGGACACACAGAGATCCAAAGGGTCAAGAGTTCAAATGACACCATAAACACCTGGTGGCCCGATGCTCTAAACACAGATCTGGCTTGTATAAACAGCATCATTTAAAGAGATTGCCCCAGGGGACCTGGGTGTGATAAAAAAACAATGCAGCAGATTGTGTAAACACAACTGCAACAGCAACTTAAGCCGCGTTTCCACCGAAATTACCCGGAACTATTTGTACCAGGAACTTTTTTCCCAGGAACTTTTTCTCCCCCAGACCTGCTACAATCTGCGTTTCCACCGCGGTCTAAAGTACCGGGGAGATTAGGCAAATTAGTCCGGTGACGTGGGAATGCGCGCGACTGCTTCTCCCAGTCACCGACGGACAGTAATCACTTTTGCGCGATACTGTCTGCAACAATAACAAGTGTAGGTGATGCAAGCAGCGCTGCTTTTGCTGATTATGTACACACATTACCAACACTGCTTATTTAAACGTGCACTTTCACCTGGTTTGACCATTTTAATGCAAAATGGGATGATGGGCAATCCAAAATCTGAATGTGTTGTAATAGCTCAATTCCAAAACAAAACATTTTCTATAAAAGGATAATGAGGTTTCAGTCATTCATGACAGATGTGTGAAAAGTTAATTGAATGAAAACAATAGACTGAATTAAGCGGTTGAAAGATTAGGTACTAGACTGCAAGTATTTTATTTTTTATCACAATAACATCTCTTAACATTCACAAAAAAAAAAAAAATCACATGACTAGTATTACAATATGCTTCATTAAATGCATAATATTAGAGACTTCTTCCTCAAATTTGAAATGAAGCAGGACCACACTTATGGCTTCACTTAAGTTGTGGTTATAAGTTATTATACTACATTCACAAAGTTATACATTTAAAAATATAATATTTGGGTTTTCTAGATATGTTTATGTGCATATTCAGAAAGACTTGCGAGCAGCAGCCCTTTTATTTGCTTCCTACACTATATGAATACAATTAGAATGTGGTTATATAGTTAGAATGTGGAAATTAAAGACACAGTGACATTTTACACATTTTACTTTATTTTAGACAGATTAGTTCTTACAAAATTAAAATAAAAGTGTGCAAAGACAAATAAATTACTAGAACAATAAAATGAAAATATAAAATGTGAAAACAACAATATAAAAAAAGTGTATTTTTCAGTAACCTGTCCAAGAGCTGTGCCAACACGTACAATATATAAAGTACAAATGTGGTAGTGCAAATGCTTCATTCAAGCGGCTGGTCATTGTGGCTACTTCTTGAACAACTGGACAAACTGTCCAAGAACAGACAGAAACCCGGTCTGAAAGTCCCTCTGCTGCCGTCTGCTTTCTTCCGCTTCTGACTGGTGGAATGCCAACTCTTGCCTCCTCATCTCTCCTCGGCCTGGCTCTCCAGTAACAGCTGCATATATTGGTCAGTTCTTGTCCATGCTGCAGGGTTAGCATCCTCCATGTCCCTCAGTGCATCAAGAAAGTCACAGTCCCTTTTCCTTTTCTGTAAGTAGAAAAATTGCACAGAAACACATGGAAATTAATACACAAGGCAACCATGAAACAATAGAAACCATCAATTAATTATTTAAAGTGTTTTCACTACAAATAATGAACAATTGTTTGCCCAGCTTGAACAATGCCCAGTGTGCAATTTTTATCATGGGCAATTTAAGTTTACAATTAAAAACAACAAAACCATTAAGGATTACACATCAGTTTTTAAATATATACACATTTTTGTCAGCTTTATAACGTACTGGTGACCGCGGGGGAAAACACGCTGGTCTCCGTTGCCTGCGATTCATCAGGGCCACTCGTTACACCTGGAAAAGCACGTTGAAAAAAGTTACTGCAACGTGTTTAAACACTGCAACGAGTTTAATAGATGATACCAAGATGATATATTTAACTTACCTTCAACCCACTCGGATTCCTGGATGGTTTCCAACAACGCACTAGCCGAGTCTTTCGTTACCGCTGCGCCAGAAAAGGACGGTCTGTGTCCCAGCAACGCGTCCAGGCGGTCATACCACTTGTTGATACGCCGGTCGGAACCGCTCTGGTTGTTATGATCCTTTAATTTCTTGTAATCTTGTCTAATTTCTTCAACTTCTCTCTGCACTGTTTTCCAGTGTGACTGGAACCGAGTCGATATCTTCAGTTATACCTTTTCATTGCGGGTCGCCGTTTCCAGTTCCCGCTGGATGTCCTCCTCCGCATATATGCTCAATAAAGCCTGAACCTCGTCGTCGGTCCATCGGTCGAATTTTTTGTTGAACTCCATTGTTGCAAAAAAAATATTTACTGAACGCAAAACCCACGGAACCCACCTCGCAAAAGACTTGTAAATATGGCGGTGGAAAAAAAAATAGCTGCGAGAGCTCAACCAATCAACATGTTCAGCGCCCAAGTCCCACCCCCGAAAGTTCGGGAACTTTTGAAAAGTCCCACCTCGCAAGCAGGGCCGTTTGGAGGGGGAAATATTTACCCGGAACTTCATTTAGACCCTGGTTCCTGCGGTCGAAACACACCGAGTTCCCCCCCAAAGTTCCTGGTTCCGGGGTAAAGTTCCTGCGGTGGAAACGCGGCTTTAAGGTGCAACTGGTCTGACTGCATTTACACACAGTCAGATCTGACCATTATACATCAGTTTATCTAACCTTTTTCTTTACAGAAACATGATCATGATTATGATACATGTCTTTGTAAACTACAACAAATTTTCTCCTAATGGCATAAAACCGTAACAGGTTAAAGCCATCGACAACAACTATCTAGTTAAGACCAGTAAAGAAAAAAATAAGATAGCCTCATCTATCTTAATTAAATTTGTGTAAAGGTTCAAGATTAAACTGTATTTCGCTCTGTGCTTGTTTTCCTTTCAGGTGAATGGCTGCCACCCTTCAGATCCAGATTCCACTGGGTCTGAAGTCAGGACACACACACACAACTTAACATCTAGGACAGAGATGCCCAAACTAGGGCCCGCGGGCCAAAGTTGGCCCGTGGTAACCTTTGATTTGGCCCACCGTACCGTCCGAGGGGAGGGTTAGTAGAGGGTAGAGGGTTACAAGTAGAGGGTTAGCTGTTGGTATTTTTGCGTGAAGTATATGAAACTTGGGGATTGTTGCCCATTTAATTGTTCATTAAAATGCAAAACTTTACAAATAAAACTGCATTAGTTAATCAGATTAAAGTTGTTTTATATTTATTTTAAATATTATGACACAAATAAACCCATAGCAACTTTAATGTAATACAGTTTGATTTAAGATGCAATATGTACTTTTGGCCCACGGCTCTCAATCAAGTTTGATTTTTGGCCCTTCATAGGAAAAAGTTTGGGCACCCCTGATCTAGGAGATGGGAGGGAAGAGACTTCATGAAGCCATTCACACCTCACAGCACACATAGTTAAATGGCTTCCCAGTATAAAAACTGGAATAAAATTATACAACACAGATTATGGTAGGATAGACACCACCCATCTCCTATACACATCCATACACAACACACATCCTTAATTCTATCACCGCACAACACATTTTTCCTGGCATAGATCATGGGACTATCCAGGCCAAAATCATACACATAATGCAAATTTATCATACACTATTAATCTTCATACATACAGGACAAAATTAATTATTTTTCATAATTCCCTTTTTATTTGGTTTGAACAATTTTATTTTCATAATTACCTTTTATTTGGTTTGAATAATTTTACGGCTTACAGCCATGTCAAATTCCTGTATGTAAACACTGCAAGATGCATAAAACATGTGCATGGCTTTGTCACACATTAATTAATGGACAATTAATTGATCAGTAAACTGATGGACAAAATGTTTAATATGTCCAGTCCTTAGCATTGTTGAAAACTGGAAGGGCCCCTAGTTTCCAACATATGGCTAATGACAATAAAATATATCTAAAGACTTAGATCTGGGATGCAGGCATTTCCATAAATTAAGTAAACAATTCTCAGTCAGACCTGCATCATTGAGTGTGACTCCGCCTGTACATCAAATGCACAGAAGATGAGTGCCAAAGTTTAACTAAAGATTTTAAATCTCTTTTTCTGTAAATCTCATTCTCTAAGCAATCTGATTGAAACATAAGAATTCAATAATGATTTGCATTCAAAACAACTGATACAAACAATTTTATAATGGCAATTATCCAATTTCCATGTTTAAGTATGTGATATATTTTAATTATGCATACTGCTGGCAAACCTACTGTTCTATTGACGGTTTTGATACCCTTCCTTCAATTCATCCAGACCATGTTTAAATTCCACTTCAATATCACTAGTGGTATTGAAGAATCTGGCGATCAAATGAGACTTGCTCACTAAATATATGACACTGAGAAATGAGACCGTTTTTACCACTCGCACTTCTGACAGGAGTTTATCATGTGTTGTTATTTTGATGTTCTTGTGATTATCCAACAACTCTCTTTTTCCATCTCACAATAACCACAAAGTCATCGGTGTTCAATTATTGCATGGTTATTCAGAATTTGTTCAGGTGTCTAGCACACAATGGAGCATCATCAGTGAAATGATTCCTTCACCCATGGAGATCTGACCTGCCCGGCAAACCAAACCTTCTGCTTGAAGGTGACCGAGGATTTCTCTAAAGGTCAGCTATTGATAAGAATCCTGGGGAGGACACAGATGTTTCCTCAAAGTGTAAAGACACTTTCCACTGACACTTTCTGCTCATGCTTACTAACGCAACTGACTTGGGACAACAAGTCATTCTACAGACTGAAAACCCTCACAATCATCGGCAGGTGGAAACAAACCTGACCAACGGGATAACAGATATCCTGCCTAATTGCTTCAGCATCCAATCAGCACAGTACGCCTACACCTAAAGGGACTGTGCCGCTGAGGTGTATTTCAGCAGTGTTTTCATCTTCATGTTCAGCCTGTCTTAAACTCTTAACAAGCGCCCCATTTTTGAGAATTCTTTGAAAACGATATACCCAAATGAAAATGTCTGCAGCTCTTAAACCCTATGGTCTATATTCATAAACCTGGTCTTATTTTAAACTAGACACTTGAAATATTGCTACCCAAGAGTCATAATAACTCAAAGTAATATGGGAACAGAGTAATATACATGTAAATATACATGTAAGTGACTCACGTTTTTTGTTTTTTGTTTTCACTTAGGGAAAAAAATATTATAATTTAATGTTAAGAGCCTGAAAATAACTTAAATATAAAACTGAATGTCTAATCATGTCATGATTCAAATATGAGGATGATTCTCTCAGTAATGTAGCTTCTGTGAGCTTTTATGTCAAGAAAAGTCTAGGCGTCATTTCAAAAAGGCCATTTATTTCAGAACATTTGCTATTGTAAAGAGTAGTTTTTCATTCAAATAAATCTGCAATAAACTGCAATATACTACTAATTATAATGGATAAACAGTTACTGAAAAACTAAAGCAACTATTTACAGAGATTACAAAGTGTAAAAAACTAATTTAGCTGATGGGAAGCGTCAGTGAGAGACTGCGCGCTCCACTGCAGTTGCGCCATGGAGAACGCGCAGCCAGCGCACAAACAGTATTCACCAAAGCCTACTTACGCAAACTGCGCAAGATAATGCCTTTTGATTGGTTACTAAGTCCATCAATCAAACCTTTGTTGGAAAGGCATTGGCTGGGCACCGAGTGCCTTTATCCAACGAAAACCATGGGCGCAATGATTGACAGCTCACCAAGCCTGTAAGGCACTTCCTCTATATGATGCATCCCAGAAGAGACTCTGATTGAAGGAGAGAGACGAGGGTTGAACCATTGCACGTGGGAGAAACTATTCTAGCAGGGGGAGTTTGCCAGACACGGAATAGAATCGATATTTCGTTGAAAATGGACATGATTGATCACGCTAACTCAAAACTCTCTTGCAAACAACGGAGGATTTTTAGTTTTTTCCCTATTTTTTCGTTGTTTTGGATTAAAAAGTGGGATGCATTTTGAAGAATGGACTCTTACACAGAGATGTATGCGGGTGTTTATTGGATTCGTCCGATCTGATCTGAACGACAGGAGATAAAAGATGAGTAACGCTGATATTATGCTAATGTTTACATGGACGGTCCTTTAGCGTTTCATTTAACCCTTTCCTCTCTGGTGTATTTATTGCAAAAACAAGTTCAGAACATGAATCTTGAGTGTTTTAGCTTTCAAATGATGCATAGTTTGTGATAGTTGATTGAATATTTTGTATAAAACAAAAGTAAATAAAAGTACACACCCCCCCACTTCCGTCAACCCCCCCGCCCACGAACCGGTGCGGGTTAAGAAGTTAATGTTGTTATTTCAGGTGACTGCTTGAATCCGGCACCCATTGATTTGTGCTGTTAACTCCAGGATCAGCACCATGAACACTTCGGAAAGTACATCCAAAATATGGAAACAAGGAATGTCCAAGTATGTCCCCTTGGGAACTAATCTGAATTTGTCCCAATTGGCCAGGGGCCGCCTGTAAGAGTCGGTTTTGGTGCTAAGATCTCACAGAAACTGTGACAACACCCTGACAAACATTCCTCCCCCCTCCCCATTTTGCCCTCTCCTTGTCCTGGTTTCAAGTCACCAAATGCAGATATATCAGTGATGATGTATTTTGTAAATCTATTGTTTTATCCCTTTCATGTTTGATGTCTTTTTAAAGGTCTCAGTGCGAATGGTAAAATGGTCTCAGTTTCACTACAGTCACTGGTAGTATTAGAAAGATTGGAAAACTAATGAGAATTCAGTTCTCCTTTGAGTAGTCTCTTCAAAGATATCTGATCCACTCCCCCAAAACCAGGTGGGGGTGTTGCAAATATTTACAGCCCTTTTGTTCTGGTTGGAGTATTTAAGGCTGGATGTTCTAACTCTCTGGGGGAATATTCTGTAGTCAGACCCCCCGTGCAAACTGCATGTAGATGTGCCAGACATGATGACTCTTTTAAATTATTTTCATATTGCTTTGCAATTGTGTTTTATGTTTTTACGCTGATCAGTTGTGTACCATGGATTCTTGTTTACTTATTTACTTTTCCGGTCTGGCCAAAATAAATGTTAATCTTGATTTATTCTGTATCTTTCTGAAATCATTATTTTATTCATGTCCATGCGGGGTGTGTAGGGGTTACCGCAGATCTCTCTGCCAGGGCAGGCCATACTGGGAACTCCATAGCGGGAGCATTGAGCCATGCATGAGGGAAAACCTGATTTCTGACCTGCCACTGTTATTATAAGTTGCAGTTTCCGTGACTATTACTAAAATTAAATGTTTTATTATGAGTGCACATGTGTGACTCACTTAGAGGTAAGATAGTTCACCCTGCAATCCTCTGTAATATCAGAACTGACTAATCTGTGACCGTTAGAGCAAGCGAAATCCGGACACTTAGCCTATTTGAGACTCCGGGTCCCATGGAGGATATTAATATTTGAAAATAAGTGAGACCACGAAAAATCATTGATCTAAATTAAATCGCAACTGATCTTCAAATCAGCTGATAAACTCTAAATGTAACACACTTTATGGAGTCAGATAGAATTGGAGTCAGATAAAATTATTCATGGAGTCAGATTTAAAATGAGATATCAATAAATTAAGAGAACTTCACCAAAATGCTGAAAAGGCTTACACACAGAATTCCTTTTGACCAAGTCATTAGTTTTCGGTTTTTGGGCTAATGGATGGAAATTTACAGGATTCTATATGGGCTAACCTCAAACGTGTCTCTAAAAACCCTAATCATCAATTGATTCACTTTATGATTCACAGGATGTATCTCACTCCCAGGAAGCGTCATTTAATGAAGCTTTCCACTACCATAGGTACATAGGTACATACATACACATGTTCTGGGATTGCCCTGAAGTCAATGAGTTTTGGAGACAGATTTCCAAGACGCTGAAGGACATTTTGGAGTTTGAGGTATCATGCTGTCAGAGACTTTTGCTTCTAAATGATGATTCCTCTTACACTCTCTCTCTTACTCAGAATAAACTTACTCAGAATATTAAAAACATTAATATTCTGTAACTTAATAAAAATGTGATCACAAAAAAAAGCTACTTGTGTAGGCCACAAACTACACTAAGAAAACTCCATAAAAATATTGCACAATGTACTGTGTTAATATAAAGGAATTTTCCGTATTGATTTTTCACAGTTAATTTACAGCACCTGTTTTACACATTGCATTGGGTTATGCTTTAGAGTTTACAGATTATGTACTGTCAGGAAATTACCAGTACCTTTTTAATTTTTTTACAGATTTTTTATTTCTTACAGTGTAGCTTTTGGAACAGAGTCTCAGTGTCAGGCACAGGTATTGTAAGAAATCAATTGGTTGTGATTTAATGTGGTTGTGCCAATGGGCAACTGTTCCTGAATCACTTCAGGAGTGACTATGTTAGTCTCCTTGAGAGCATACAGTTGACCTAATGTGCTTTAGAGGACATGCATGGAACTGTGCCATCACAAAACACTTCCTTCTTTAATTAGAACAGGCAACCGTAACTTGGGCATGTGGGAGTCAGGATTGAAAAAAAAAAAATTCTGATTTTTAAACATGAGCAAGAATTAATACCGTTCAAGAATAAACAATGCTATGGTTTACATGTGTTCTGAAAATTAAATTGCATAATTAAAATAACATATCTATAAGCAGCCTCTGATAGCTCATGGATCTATAAGGTTTGATCTCTGAGCAGCTTCAGAAATGTGCTATAGACTCAATGGAGTCAAATTGGTTTTTAAATGCTATTTCTAAGAAAAATATTTATCTAAAACGCTGTGGTAGAAATCACTCATTCACATTGCACTTAATTTTTTTAAATGTATGAAGTATTACATTGAAAAAATGGTAGGATGGTAGGATTTACTGAAACAAATTTCACAAATAATTGCAAACAAACGTCAAGTAACACATTGATTTTTAAGCAGAAAGGTTGACATTTTCTCATAAAATGTACTCCACTAATCTTATTTCCAACAGTTCATGCTTCGATACACTGTTTGATGTCAGAGTTCAGGCTTTTTGTTTTTTTATAAATGCTGTTTGCTTATGTGGTTCACCAAACACCTCATCTTCAGCATGTCATAAAAACAGAGCTGAGGTGTGATGAAAGGACAGGACTAATGAAAGACAACAGAGAGAAGAGAAAGTCTCCATCCTTTTATCAGTACATCTACATGCCTTCTCCAATCACTCTGCTCTCTTGTTCACTCTATACCTCCACCTCAGTCTGTCCATTACACACTCTACATTAGAAGAGCTCAAATTAGAGCTGACCTTCAAATGACAACCAGTAGAAGCAATCCTTGTCCCTGTTAAAGCACTTTTCCACTGCATGGTAACGCTTGGTATGGCTTGGTATGATATGGCTTAGCTTAGCTTGCTTTGGTTTTACACTGTGTGGTACGACTTGGTTCAGCACGGCCCGAGTCGGCTCGCTTTAGCTCAGTTTGGTTTTCCACTGCAGTTAGCACTGCTTTTAAGTGGGTGGGATTATAGAATGATTGTTGCAACTGTGCCACCTCTACTTCTCTCTGAACAATCAGTGATCTGCAGTGTTTACACGTAACTTTTTAGTATCAGTACGGCACGCTTGGAACCTCAACCGAGGTGGTACTATTTAAGCCACATACTTATGAGCCATTTTGGGGTCATGAGTTGAGAACCACTGGTTTAAACTAGCAACCCTACCAAATTTACATAATTGAGCAAAGTTATATTTATATTTATATTTATATATCATAACTCGTTATGACCAGCTAGAAAAAAAGTTGAGCCAGTTAGTTTTGCTTTGTATTTGCATGCAAATACCAGGATGGGGCATGTACGGTGGCCCAGTAGTGCACAACACAACGAAATTTAAAAAGCATACATAAGTTTACAACACAACGAAATAAATCCACAACACAACGAAATGAAGCCACAACACAACAAAATGAAGCCACAACACAACAAAATAAAGCTACAACACAACAAAAAAATCCAAAACACAACAAAATCAAGCCACAACACAACAAAATCAAACCACAACACAACGAAAAATCCACAACACAATGGAAATGCTCCCGACCACTAGGGGACTCTCGGGGTGCTGTAAAGTTTGTTTTCCTTGCATTGTTCTATAGATTCGCCAATCTTTATCAAATATTTAAACACTATGATCAGTTTTAAGTGTGCAGTTGTATATCAAAATGAAATATCAATTCAAAATTACCTACGTGCATTATAGCTGCATATTTATACTCAAGAACGATTTTACCCGCTGCCACAGCACTAAGGGAGTGTCTGCCAATTCCACCAAGTTGAAACATATAATTTGTATGAAATAAATTAACTTTTTTTTTAATTTTCAAATTCCAATGTTGTGTTGTGCATTATTAAGTCAGTTTTACCAATACTATCAAGCTGTGGAATTTTAACATGTCTGTTTTTAAATGTCAAAAGCAATTTTAATTCATACAAATTATACGTTTCAACCAATTGGTGGAATTGGCAGACGTTCCCTTAGCGCCGAGGTATCGGGTCAATGCATTTTTGAGCATAAATATGCAGCTATAATGCATGTAGGTGATTTTAAATTAATATTTCATATCGATAAACAATGGTTCCCGTTCGAGGGAACTCGCACTGCGTCGGAACGACGAATTTGGGGATGCTCCCTTAGCAACAGCGTGTCTGAAGTATGAATGAAACTATTCCAATCCTGATTGGTGTTGCGTCATGACGTAGATGTGACGGCATACCAGGAAGATACATAAGGGGGGGCGGCGCATAGTAACGGCAGTTATCGCTCTTCAGCATAGTGCTCTGTGTACAAAACTGTCTGTCTATTTGGTGTTGTTTGTCACAAAAAAGAATATATATATAAAAGTGAAAAGTATGGCGACTCAATACTAGCGTTGTGTGCAACCGTGTCCCTGTCATATGTCAGGCACAGACACACGTATGCTTTGTGTACAGTGCCTGAGCGTGCGATTGTGATAAGCTGCCGCCCAGGGTGCTTCACTCGCGGCTGGCCGTGTTCAATGAGGCCGGCCAGCCTCGTGAGCCCCGTGATTGGGTCCCACATCCGCCAAGGTTGTGCGGCGATGCCGGTCATGGGGCTCACAGACGTGTCAGCGAGATTTGGGACTGCTGAGGCATCTTCCCAGTCTTCGTCTGACAGTTCATGATGTTCTCCCTCCCCGTGTGGAAGCCCGCGCTGCGGCTTCTTCCCCCGGGATGGAGGATCCGATGCTTGAGCGGTCTGGTTCTGAGGAATTAGACGTGCTCAGCATCGAGGCAGTTGAAGTTATAACGAGAGCTCGCCACTTCTTAATGCAAGATTCAATCTCACGTTACCGAGGTAGCGGGCAGGTTACGGGTCTGCAATTAAAGTGACACACGCGATCTTTGTGCATGTGATACTGGTTGGGTGCGAGGCATGCAGTCAGCTCCTGAGGGTGCTGGCTGTTTTCATTAAGAAATATCTCGACGCGTACAGTCGTGCGCCTTTCGGGTGTTTCAGCCTCGCGCCAGTTGACTTTCTTCTCGAGGGAGGAAAGCCAATTGTATTATAACTGCTCGAATCTCGCGTTGCTGAGGCAAAGTGTAGATTACGAGACCGTATAAATACTTATTAAATCAGTATCGTCTGGTGATTATGGCTGCATTTAATTCTGAGGAATTCAAATAGAATATTATCTGACTTTGAGGAGTTAGATATTTTTATTCAGCCTATTCAGACCATCAGGACCTTTCACTGGTTGGGTGATTATGGTAGTTTAATTCTGAGGAATTAAATGGCATTTTTATCTGACTTTGATAAGTAAGATATTTTAAATCAGCCTGTCATCCAAAGTGTGTGTCACTTGTCTGAATTTTTATTTTTTTTAGTGGGAGCATAACATGCATGGGCAGTTCCTGAGGGGGCTGCTTTCATGCATAGTGAGGTTGCTCCTCCTCGGAGCCCTCAGGAAGTTGATGTTGTTCTCGCCCCCTTGTGGCCTGCGGGACACATCAGTTTCAAGCAATTGCTAATCGCAGTGTCCGCCCTAGTTTTGCGGCCCTGTCGGGCTGCTCCCTTAGATGAGGCCCCTGCTGGCCCGCCCCCTCTCCCGGGAAGGAGCGATCGAGGTCGCCTCCCCTGTGGAGCTTTTGGGAATCGATGTTGTGCTCCCGCCGTCTAGTACGCTTCGGGCCACACCGATTTCCTGCAAACGCACGCTGCTCCATCCGCCTCTAGAGAGACCTGCGGCTGGTAGCGAACGCGTCCGCGCACTGACAATCATTCTCGACTGCTCCCTGCCGGTCAGCCGCTTCAGGGGGTCGTGAGTGAGGCTCAGTGGACACCCGAAGCCAGCCTTGCTGGTAAGAAGGCCACAAAACATGCTCCTCCGCCAGACAGGGAGTCCGGGTTCTATAGCCGGTTCTTCATAGTTCCTAAGAAGGATGGCGAGTTGTGTCTAACTTTAGATCTGAGGTACTTGGATCATTCTCTGAGGAGATTCAGATTCAAGATGCTTACAATTCCTCCATCGTGATCAGCATTGAGGTGTCGTCCTTGGCTGCTCTCAGTGCTTGGGGTTGAGACTCTACACGCAGTAGCGTGTTGACGCCTTCTCAGAGAACCATGTTCCTGGGAGTCGTATGGGATTCGCTACGTTGTGGGCACAATTGTCTCCCGCGCGTATCTAGTCCATATGGGCGGTGGTCTCTAAAATGAAGCTAGGCCACAGCATCACTGTGAAGCAGTTTTAAGGACTGCTGGGGCTCATTGCGGCTGCGTCCAACAGAATATCTCTTGGCCTGCTGCACGAGACCCCTACAGTGGTGGCTGGGAATCAAGGTGAGGTGGACCCAGTTAACTGCCCAGTGGCTTCAGTGCTGGAGTTCCTCCAAAATTGCTTCTCTGCGGGTCTTACCCTGTCCACACTCAAGGTGTACGTGGCTGCCATTGGGGCTTTCCACGCTTCTGTGAGTGATGGGCCTTTGGATAGGCACCATCTGGTTGTACGGTTCCTCCGTGGGGCTCGGAGGATGAGGCCTGCGGCTCGTTCCAGAGTTCCAACTTGGGATCTGGCAGTGGTACTTGAAGGGTTTGCTGAGGCCCCCTTTGAGCCACTGGAGTCGGCTGAGGCAAAGAACCTGACCCTTAAGGTGGCCTTTCTCCTTGCTATCACTTCTCTGAGGAGAGTGATAGTCTCCGGGGACGCCGACTTGCCTGGAGTTTGCCCCTGGCGGAATTAAGGCCATCTTACATCCTAAGCGGGGCTACGTGCCCAAGGTGCCATCTAGTGTGGCCAGGTCATTGTTCTTCAGGCTTTCCATCCTCCACCTCCACGTGACAGCGGAAGAAGGGTGACTTCACCTGCTCTGCCAGTCAGAGCTCTTAAAATATATTTGGAGAAGTCTGCGCAGTGGAGGAAATCAGAACAGCTGCTAGTGTGCTTTGGTTCACCCAAGAAAGGGCTGCCTGCTTCTACTTAGACAATCAGCAACTGGATTGTCCAGGCTATAGCCATGGCTTATCAGGTGCGCAATTTGCCTTCACCGATGGCCGTGAGGGCTCATTCCACCAGGGGCATGGCCTCCTCGGTGGCCCTCCTTTCTGGAGTCCCGCAGCAGGATATCTGCGAGGCGGCTGGGTGGGCTACCCCACACACTTTTATAAGATTTTACAGCTTACACCTCCCTACGACGCCCGGCGCTAGGGTGCTCCAGTCCTAGTTGTGCCTGGTCTCCAGCTTCACACTAGGGCAGGCGTGACCCTCGGGGTGGCCTAGTGGGTACTCATTCCCCAAATTCGTTGTTCTGACACAGTGCGAGTTCCCTCGAAAGGGAATGGCTCGGGTTATGTCTATAACCCTTGTTCCCTGAGAAAGGGAACGAGCACTGCATCTCGTCGCCACAGATCTTCACGCCTGGAGCGCATGCTTCATCGCGATAATTGCCGTTACTATGCGCCGGCCCCCCTTATGTATCTTCCGGGTATGCCGTCACATCTACGTCATGACGCAACACCAATCAGGTTTGGAATAGTTTCATTCATACTTCAGACACGCTGTTGCTAAGGGAGTATCCCCAAATTCGTTGTTCCGACGCAGTGCTCGTTCCCTTTCTCAGGGAACAAGGGTTATAGACATAACCCGAGCCGTTAGCCTACATACTGTTAAAACTAATTGTGGTATTGATTTCTTTGTAAGATTGCCGATTCTATAGAACAGTGGCAACTTTACTGCGCTCCGAGTGCCCCCGAGTGATTGGGAGCATTTCCGTTGTGTTGTGGCTTGATTTTGTTGTGTTGTGGCTTTTTCGTTGTGTTGTGGCTTGTTTCCATTGTGTTGTGGCTAGTTTCTGTTGTGTTGTGGTTTGTTTCCGTTGTGTTGTGGCTTGATTTATTTGTGTTGTGGCTTTTTCGTTGTGTTGTGGCTTGTTTCTGTTGTGTTGTGGCTTGATTTATTTGTGTTGTGGCTTTTTCGTTGTGTTGTGGCTTGTTTTCGTTGTGTTGTGAACTTATGTTTGCTTTTTATATTTCGTTGTGTTGTGCACTACTGGGCCACCGTAGGCATGTGTTCATAAATGGCTGGAACTGCTGTTGTATCAAGGAGTATTATGATGATATGGTGTATATAGGTTTGAGAAGACAAATAAGTGTGTTTGACCCACTTACACTTTATTGGGCATTGGGCACACACACAATCTCTTTCTCTCAGAACACTGCGATTAAGCTGCTGATCAATGCTGATCCTGTCCTGATCCTGTTTTATGCCCTGGTGGCGATTAAGTATTGGCCAGTGTTTGCTGACACATCTCTCTGGCTCAAAAGTTCCCCACCTCACGGTGAGTCAATATTAACATCCATTCACCTAAACTCATAGGATGAACCATTTGCAAACAACAAAAGTACATGGTGAAATGAGGAACAAGTGGGTAATGCAATATTTACATTCCAGTAATTACTATTAACTAACAAGAAACCCTTATTAACAAATTAGTAAGTAATAGCACTCAGCTGAATTAGGTAGTTCACTATTAGCTAATCAGTAACTACTATTTTTTTTCTCTGTCACACTTAGTTTAGGGTCCAATTCTCACTATTAATGACTTTTGCCTCAATAAACTTTAGGTATTAGGTAGGATTAAAATATGTAGAATATGGCCATGCAGACCAAGCCCTTCATATGTGCTTTATAAGTACTAATAAACAGCCAATATCATTGTAATTTGCATGCTAAAAAACAACAAATAGTGAGAATTGGACCCTAAACTAAAGTGTTACCCTTTTTTTCATACCTCCCAGCGGACAACTAAGAACTACCAATACAGGTTCTTAGTTCATGTGAATAATGCAATTCTAAAGTGAATATCATTGTAACACACTAGTAATAACTCAAGTGTTACCAAATCTCAGAAGCAATTACTATCCAAAACCTTACAAAAACCTCAAAAGTTTACAATGATTTCAGTCATTACTACAGTTATCATGCTTTACACTATTGAATACTGTTCCAAATAATTAGTAATTCCTTCTCAAGGATTTGGTAATACTTTCATTACTAGTGGGTTACCATGATCTTTACTTTAGAATTCATTATACATTATGCATTATTCACATTAATTATGAAGCTGTATAGTAGTTCTTAGTAGTCCTCCGAGAGGTATGAAAAAGATAATAGTTATTGATTAGATAATAGTGAACTACCACATTCAACTGAACGTTAATACTAATTAGTTCATCAGAGATTTTTGTTAGTTTATAGCAGTTACTAAAATGTTAATAGTGCATTACTCACTTGTTCCTGTGTAGTAATTCATTAATGATGGAACAGTTTTCTAAAGTGTTACCTTTGATAGCACTTTTTAAATACTTTAAGCACTGAATGAAATATAGAACAAATATATTTATAATAAAAATTTCCTTTTACGTATCTACTATATCCAGTTCTTCACAATGACCTATCCACGAAAGGATCCAAGCATTGCTGCCTAATATTTTGGCCAAAACATATATTTTTTTATAAAGCAGCATCATTTTTTTGTCTACTGTTTGGAACAGATATTACATTTGAAATACCTATGATGCCTAACAAAATACTTCAATATATTTCAAGGTTTTGGAACAGAGCTACAGTCTCATAGGATGTAAAGGGAAAATAATTTCAATTTGCCAGTAATATTGAGTCAGCTTTGTAATCTCCGCTTAACTGACTTTAATGCTTCTGGTTTTATTGGTGGAGTATTTCTGGTAACAGGCGAGAGGGAGTGCTCTTGATTAGGTTTACTCACTGTAGTCTTTCTATTTCTTTTGCAGTGATAAGGTAGAGAATTCATGGTGTGCCCTGACGCAGCAGAGAGAGCACTTTTACTTACAGATCCATTTTCGCTCCTAAAATGCAAAGGCTGTCTAATTTCTTAGACTCAACACTTCTTTCTTAGAATAGAATGGTTTAGTTTCTGCTGTCTGTTTATCCCTTATACAAAAAATAAGTATACTTGTTCATTTATAATTATATTTTTAAGCTATTTCCATAATAAGTACTTTTTTAAAAGTCTGTTTCACATGGGTTACCTGGGAACTTGTGGGAAGATGCTTCACAAGGGTAAACTTATGTATGAAACAATATGTGTGTTGCATGAGCAGTCTTTGATGTGAAGACATTGATGTTAGTGCAGTGTGCATGTCTCTGTTTCCACATTCATATAACTTTCATTGCCTTGAGTGGTGTAAATAAAAACTTGCTGTAGTTCCTCTCAAATTCTGGATGATACTGTTTTGTTTCAGGATGGTTAGCAAGAATATTTATTGTAATGTATTTGATCACTAAATATGAACTCTCAGATCCACAACACTAGAAATGTTTGCATTGTGAACGCAAAACACTCTGAGTGTGTACCACTGTTGTGCTTATTGGAGAATTCAGTTATTATTTTAGCAACATGCTAATGTCAGACTTATTTAGAATCACCTGTATTAGTCAACTATGCGGGGAGGGCATAATAATAACAAAATGATAACTGCTTACATAAATTTTATAACATAAAGACAGTAAATCACTGAATTTAAGTTGAAATGCATATGTAACTTACATTAACAACAAACACATCCACTATATTGAAAATTAAGCACCTAGGCATGCAGACTGCTTCTACAAACATTTGTGAAAGAATGGGTCACTCTCAGGAGCTCAGTGAATTCCGCACCAGTCTGCACCTCCCCCTCACCTGCGTGTAGGTCTCCAGGGTGCACACCCCCCTCTCCCCGGTTGTTACATCTAAGGCGCAAGGACGCGCATATCCTCCCTGTCTCACACCTTAACTCACTCCATCATTATATCTCCCACTCTCCCCGGATTCCCTGCACCTGGTCTTCATCTTTTGCACTCCCTTTATTTTGGACTCACTTCCCTGCACTCTGTGTCCGTTCTTGATAATGTTATGCTTATTTCGGTTGGTACGTTGTGTTTTGTTCCAGTCTGATTCCTTAATTCAATAAACCTGTGTATTGTTTGGAAGTCCGATTCTGTTTCATCCCTGCTGCATTACACCAATCCGTAGTATTGTCATCTCTAATTTTTTGTCACCCTGAAAGCAAACTAGGGGTAAAAAAAAATAATCACTGGTTTTGTTGGCTTTCAAGGTGAAAAAAAGAGAGATGAAAATACTACTATAATAACTACTACTACAATCATCAACGCAACAGATTTTACACCAGAGAAAAGCTGACAGCTTTGTCCACAATTCATGGAGGTCTAAGCTTTAAAACTCTTGACTCTCTTTGTACTTTGTACTTTGTACTTGTTGTAATGAAAGGTTTTCATAGTACTTACAGTATGTACACTTAAGGTGTAGTTATGAGTACTTCCCCCTCTCTCAGTTTGGGACACTAGTCAAGGTCTTTTACCTTGGCTGTATGAGAACACTCCAAACTGGAGGCTGTTCAGTCATTTTAAATTAAATATAAAGTGGGGAGAGTTGATCAGCTGATTTAGCTGAAAGATTGGTGAGATTTCTAACTTGTAGAGCCTTTTCTGTATCAGCACAAGGAAGACACAATTGTAATAAAATACATTGTATTAACAAAAGATAAACAAGAATAACACAACTACTAAATGAATACAATGAATGCTAAAGGAATAAAGTGCATAAGATGCATAAAATACATGTGATTAAGTTGAGTGTGGCTATGGAAGAGTTGCGTTATCTTATGGAAAGATAAAGTTGTTTATCTTTGAAACTAAGGTGAAGAACCTTATTATGTATCAAACAAATAAACTAAAAGATTATTTGTTATTAACTAGCATCAGTTATATTACCTCTAATGTAAATTAGAAAATCATATACTGATAATATGCAACCATGCCAAGGTCTCCAGAATGAGGTTTGGTTAAGTGATATTTACGCTCCACGTGGTTGAGTAAGCAGTCCGATGACAGTGACTTCTTCCACTGGTTGTGCTGGGTGACAATGCAGCGGGAAAGGAGCTTGAATCTGTTTCAACAGCCTTGAACACGAAGATCTATGGGATGTTGATCTCCTGGAGCACCAAAGGGTCCTAAAATCTGGAACACGCAGATGAGGCCCTGAAGTAGGTGCAGAAGGTCCTTAATCTGGAACACGCAGACGAAGGAACCTTGAAGTGAAGGTTTGCTCTCCTGAGCTTAACCTCATTGCAAATGTATCTGGGTGTCTTCTACCTCTCTGGGCCTGACACTCAGGACTTGGTCGATCCGCTTTTGTCTCTCTGGCATGGAGACTCGGGACATGCTGTAGTCGTCTTGCTGGACTAAAACTCTGAACGTAGTGGTTGTTAATGTCTCTTTCCTCACAGGCTGGAGGCTCAGAACGTGGTTGTATCTGTTGCAGCCTCACAAGTTGTAGACTCAGATCCTTGGATCTTTTGTTGTCTCACTGGATGAACCAGAGGCTCAGAATATTACGGTGTATCTGTTATGTCTCTCTAGAGGGGAGACTCAGAACTTGGTGATCAAAGTAGATAGCCCTGGTGTTCCTGTCCAGGAAGATTTGTCTGTAAGGGTAATGTTTAAATGCAGTTACCTGACAAATATTTTTTGAGTACTCGCTCTGGTGCGAGGAAGACCCTCGCAACTATACCCTCGCAACTAAACCCTCGCAGGTAAAACATCTAGAGAACACCCTCAAGTTAGGCCAAGAAGATTTGTCTGTAAGGGTACTGTCTAAAAGCACAGTTACCTGACAAATATTTTTAAAGTAAACCTGACTCTCCATTTTCTTCCACCCCAGATAGGGGATTTCATCTTTATTTTTATTTCCTTTTAATTTCCTTTTAATTCCTTTTATAACTATTATACTATATATATTTTTATTTTATTCACTAACTATTTTAACTTCATTTCTGTGTAAAGCACTTTGAATTGCCACTGTGTATGAAATGTGCTATACAAATAAACTTGCCTTGCCTTGCTTTGCCTTGTTTCAGTCTCATCCTTGCAGGACTCAGACTCAAAATTTGGTGAACTGTTTGTCTCTCTCAAGGAGAAACTCAGAACAAGGAGTGTCTGTTGAAAGGGTACCTTTATCCCTTTCCGATGAGGAGGAGATTGCATTTTGCCGCTTCTCCATTCCAGTGTTGCGATTGGCTGCTGGCATTAGAGGGGGCACACAGTAGCCGCGTTTCCATTACCCTTCAAATTGCGCAAATTGAAATTGCGAATTGAAAATACGCCCAATGGAAACGCGTCAATTTCGCAAAAACTCCCATATATCGCAAAAAAGTTTTTACGCTTGCATGAGGTGGTTTTTCAGGCAATTCGAAAAAGGACATTTTCGCAAAACTGCAATGGAAACAGTTTTTCCGCATTTACAGGTCACCTGTTACGGTCACGCATTGCTCTCACATAGGGCCTACATATAATTTTTTTCCCACTCAAGTATGTGCAAGATCTTATGTCGTTAAAACGACATATATTTTTTCCTAATAAGGAAAGTGCCGTAACTTTGACGGACCCCGGTGCAACCACAAATATCATAACTATATATAGGCCTACTGTAATTATGACATATATTCAAGAAATGTATTAAAACAGAAAGACGCTATAGTTTCAGCCTTGCTCAAAGACTAGGTCAATCCATTCCCGACGATCTTGGTTTGCTTCTTATTTATTAAATATAGCCTGCAGCCAAATAGTTGATTAAACATTGATCAAAATTAAAATACAATTTATACAAAACGAAATTAATTTTAAAGAAAGACTTTCTAGAAAACACAATTCAATTGTGCTCAAAATCCATGTCCCAGACATATGCGCATCTGATTATGTAGCCTTACTCATGCTGCTCACTTTTCATAATCAACATATGAAATTAAAAGATTATAATATTTAGACATAGCCTAACTATATATGAAACTAAATAGGCTACGTTTTCTTTAACCCTCTTTCCGACGAAGTCGTTGTCGCCTTTTGATGGATTTTTTCCTTATTCCAGCGGAAACTCAAAATACTCCGTCATTTTTAGCCATACAGATAAGATCAAGACATAATTATAAACTATAAACTCTCTACTTATTTGTGTACACTCACGATAACAGCAAAGGCCGTGGACTCAGGGAACATATTATTTGCACTCCACTCCAAACGCTGTCTTCATTTCAAAAATATATTTTGTTTATTAAACCCAAAGTTTTTCATCTCAAAAGCATTTCTAAATTCAGTTTATATTTCCAAAAAACGAAATTCCGAGCCAAAATAACAAAGTGGTAAAAAAATCCTTTGAGTTACCACCATGCAAATTCAAACTTTTCGCTCGTCTCTGTATGTGGCAATGCGTCACAATAACCTGGCATATGTAAAAGTCGATCATTCTTTACAGATGATGGTATGTTTAGACAGAAGACGAGTTCTTTATTAAACTCATGAAAAAACAATAGAATATAAAATGCCACAATTTATCATAACACCTCATATGTGCCGCTCAAGTATAAGGTGCTTTCCTTGCCATCAGTGCTATAACACGCACGTCTCTTTCCATTAAAAATAATGGCGTGCTGTTTATATACATAAACCTAACAACATACGTAGCATCATTTTTGGAATGATTTATCACGAGAGAAAAAAAAAATGTTTTGGTCACATAACATCAGTTAATGGAAACTCTGTCATTTCGCAATATTTTTTTGTCGACTTTTAGAAAATATCGCAAAAGTTTTTCGCAAATCTGTAATGGAAACGCGGCTAGTGTGGCCTACCCTTCTTTCCCCGTGGAACTCATTTGCATACTGTACACAGTTAGAAGTCTTTAAAGTGTCTTTAAAGTTTACAAATGCATTTCTCACTTTCCAAACCACCATCAGAATACCCTTGGCAATATTCTAAACAAATAGACACCAAACATGATGGAGAAAGATTGAACTGTTTATTCATTTGTTCATTAACAGGTGAATTTGTGTAAGAGTTTGCATTACAAATAGCTGTCACTGAAAATATGTATTTCTCTGAATAAGTATGAAATGGATGTGTGTAGTTTACATCAGTCTTAAGGTTTCCAAACATAGTTATGAATGGATTTGGATGGATCATAGTGGTCTTTCTTTCACCCACTACTGCTAAGGTCCTGTGGAATTTTTATGGCAGTCACAGACCAGGGGCCCGTTCTTCGTACCTCGCTAACTCAGTTAGCTGGATTTGATTGTTGACGATTTGGCATGATCTTGGATTGTTTGGTTCTTCGAAGCTCATCCTGGACTTGCTGTCATAGTAACAGGTCCGTAAACTTAAACCTGCTCGGGAGCAGCTTATTTCATGTAAACAGGATTAGATTGCATCTTGAGGTGATACTTAAAATCTGTCCCAGCCACTGCTACTTTATTACAAGAGTTCATTACTGAACCAGGGGCAATAATAATAATTTTAAATAATAATATAAAAATGTTATATTGTATATGTATATGAGAATGTATAATACTATAGGCACAGCCACTTGATTGAGCGATTTATTTGTGATGGAATAATTACTTTATATAATTTTATTTTTATTGGTTTACACACGTTGTACAGTTAATCTGAGCCGTGTATTAATTTAAGTGATCACGGATATTATGGGAGTGGCTTGATGCAGTGCAAGAGAGGATAATTTGATCTTGACCCATAAGAAACTTTAATACTGTCACGTTACAAATCTGCTCCAAATTTAATTAAAAATTAAATTACAACATTTAAATAAAAATGTAAAGGGTGTACAAATACTGTATAAAATCGTGAATATAAATAATTGGTAATCATGTTAAAAAAACAAAAAACATTTATCATTTATCTATCATAACTTTTATGTTGGTTTGGTGGTTTGGCTGTTTCCTTATAAAGGTCCAGAAATTCGTGGGGTTTTTATTGTATAATTTGTCAAGTTTTTTTGCCAGGTGGCTTTTTTAATTAAATGATGTCATTACGTTGCTGTCTTGACGCCAGGCAATCGCTGCATTGCTGATCGTGGTTTCGAGTATCGATGCATCTGCCCTCTTCAGGGAACACAAGAACGCGCTGTGATCTGTGATCATTTAATCCAGATATTTTAATCCAATCCGCAAATTCGTCTGAAGAACCAAATTAGCCAGAGATCAGTTATCACGATTAAAAGATCTGGGATCTGTCAAATCATCTTAGATGTATTAAGCGAGGTACGAAGAACGGGCCCCAGGACATTAGGGATTAGTCTCTAGATTGGATGAAGGGCAGAAACTGCATGTGGACCAATGAGAAGTCCTGTCCTTCCTGGGCTTGGTACTAGAGGTGGTCTTCTTGGCCTCTAAGAGGTGTCTGGCTGTTGTCCTAGCATCTTTATCTGATGGCGTTTGACAGTTTGTTTATGTTAGTCCACCAAGATCCAATCAAAATGTAGCAAACCTTTGTCTACTGTTACGGGCAGAGAGGGGCCCAGCCATAAACTGGGCCCTGGAATGTGCTGTCCACTACATCCCCCCTGATCGGCTTGATCGAGGACCTGAGGTCGTTGATCTGGGCGATGGACTGAAATGGAATAGCAAGAACAAAAACACACACACACACACCTCACCTCCTCCTTTGAACAATGGCATTGGAAATAAAAATTTTCTCAAGGTGTTCTTTACAGAGATAAAGGGATAGTTCACCCAAAAATGAAAATTAGCCCATAATTTACTCACCCACAAGTCATCCTAGGTGTATATGACATTCTTCTTTCAGACGAATAAAATCTGAGTTATATTACAAAAGTCCAGGCTAATCCAAGCATTAGAATTGGATTCATAGTTGCTCTGTTTTTTGAAGTCCATAAAAAGTACATCTGCCCATCAAATAGCGTGCTCCACGCGGCTCCGGGGTGTTAATAAAGGCCATCTGAAGAGAATTGATGCCTTTGTGTAAGAAAAATATCCATATTTAAAACTTTATCAAGTAAACTTTCGACCAACCTCCTTCCCTGTTCAATTTATGGAAAAATTGTTGAAAAGTCCTCTGCCGATCGAAAGACTAATGCGACCAGGTACGCTCGTCATGACGTCACGCACGCATCTTGAGTTTCAATTTCAACATTCAACACTTTTCCATGGAAGGCGGTCGGTCGAAAGTTTACGAGATAAAGTTTTAAATATAAATATTTTTCTTACACAAACGCATCGATTCGCTTCAGAAGGCCTTTATTAACACCCCGGAGCCGCGTGGAGCATGTTATTTGACGGACAGATGGGGGGGTCTGATATAGAGTATACTCTACCAGAAGAGCTTTACACAATTTGTCATAATTATAGAAAACTGTTCAATTTCAATCAGTTTGGGGGTTGCCAGTTGGGGACTAGTTCACCACAGATGTCCGGTTAGAGACATGAAGAAGCAATAGGGGTTCAATTTCTTTGCTCTTTATTTCCAGCACATTGCTGGTTCCATATGTTTGTCTATGTGTGTGGTCTAAAACAAAGCATACAATACATAATCAATATAACATAACAGAAACAATTAATCAACTAGATAAATGTATTGAGAGGTAACAGAAACACTTAAAGCACCATCATGTGAATACATGAACACAAATTAATCATTACTTCAATGGAAAGTATCATTTAAACAAGGGATATCAACCAAACATAATAAACTCAGTTCATCAAACAGTTAACATAAACTTCATAGTAAGTACATAAATCAACTTACTTCATACTATATACACACACATCAAAGGTGAAGCAAGCACAGAGTCTGTTTGAAACACTCATGCCATGCTGAGCTATTCACTAGCATTAATCAATGCCACCTGCTGGAGATGGGCGGAGCAAAGTGTCTGCTGCTCAGACAGTGCGCTCTGACATTGGCTGATTGCCAGAGCAAGTCTCTCAGACACAACTTTCAAAATACAAGTCCCAATGGGCCTTTTTAACAATAATTGTTAGCAATATCTTGGTTTTGTCTATCCATGAAGCCATGGACAATCTGTGATGTGGTCTTTCTCAGAAGAAAGACTTTGTTAGTCATGCTGGCCTCAGGAAAGTACGTCAAGGCTGCATTTACATCCTTTAAATGCTGAACTTAACTCAGCTTTAGTCCTTGTCTCACTAGAGCTCATAAAATGTAACTTCTCTGTCTGTTCTAGCAGGTAATTTTGGGTATGGGCCAATTCTGTCTGCAGAGTGGCCATGTCAGTTTTGACTCTTTTAACCCTTAATCGTCCCTCAAGTAGGGTTTACGTTTGAGTCCCTTGGGGTCAGATAGACCCCAAACTTTTACAGAGCGATTGCATAAGGAAATATAAATTTTTTACATGGAAAACTATATATAATTTTTTTTTATTTACTTCTCAACTATACATTTATGCTGTGTTTTTGTGGGTATTTGATAGTTTTTTCCCATCTACTGCACAAATACTTAACTATATCATAAATTGGCTCATTAAAAATTATTTTTTTATGAAAGATGATGATCTTAAATAAATATAAATAGTTTTTGGACATTGCTATATATGTTAGGGATAGAATACCGCCATCTGTAGGTTTGTGGAAAAACTTTAGGAATTATAGTTAAAGAGAAAGAGTGCAATGACCACATTATCCACTAGAGGTCCATAGGGAAGTTATGCAAAAGTTAAGCTGCCTTTCATCTTTCTTTTATTTGCCCTTTTCCCTCTCTTTCTCATGATTGTTCCATTGTTGCATTTGTGCTCTAGTATTTGTCCTTCATTTATGTATGGAATTTTTTCAGATTTATGCCAGTTTTGTTGATTTTATTTGCCAGTTTCTATAAAAATGCTCTCTGTTGCAGTCACACACATGTGTGTGTGTGTGTGTTTGTTTGTGTGTGTGTGTGTGTGTGTGTGTGTGTGTGTGTGTGTGTGTGTGTGTGTGTGTGTGTGTGTGTGTGTGTGTGTGTGTATGAGACAGAAAGTTCGTTCCACTTTGTGTTTATGCTCTAGGACCAGATCTTGATATAAATGTAGACATTTTCAGATTTATACTGGATTTAGTTGATTTTTTTTTACAAACAAAGTGCATTTTTTAAATTTTCCCATTCATTGCCAAAATAAAAAAAATGCTCCAGGCACCTGTGTGTGTGTGTGTGTGTGTGTGTGTGTGTGTGTGTGTGTGTGTGTGTGTGTGTGTGTGTGTGAGTGAACATGCTTGTTCCATATTGCATTTGTGCTCTAGTATTAGTCCTTCATTTATGTATGAAAATCTTTCAGATTTATGCCAGTTTTGTTGATTTTATATGCCAATTTCAATAAAAATACTCTCTGTTGCAGTCACACACATGTGTGTGTGTGCACATGTGTGTGTGTATGAGAAAGAAACTTTGTTCTACTTTGTGTTTATGCTCTAGGACCAGACCTTGATATAAATGTAGACATTTTCAGATTTATACTGGATTTAGTAAAAAAAAATGAAAAAAACTACAAAAAAATGTACACTTTCCCATTCATTTTCAATGTGGGGTCAATCTAACCCCGAGGGACTTTTTTTGTGCATGTTTAGATAGATTATTTAGGAAAAGTCACAGAGTCTCATGGCCCTGAGATGAAGGGAACACTTTTTAAAAATGGAGGAAAAGTCCAGTGGGGTCAGCTGGACACCAAGGGATGATTAAGGGTTAAGCTCTGCTTCCTGACCCTCAGTAATGGACTGTAAGCGTTTTGTCTCTGATGACAATCTACATATTTTAGCTCTTAATCTCAAATTATCCCTACGCAGATCAGCCAGCTCATTTTTGAGTTCCTGGAACAAATCTTTATTCTGTTCTTGGGCAAGGGATATTTTGTCTGTGGCTTGGGTTTGTTGTACAGGCCAATTAAGTGCTAGGCTGGAAAGAGGCTTTATTAGTGATGCGCCCTTTAAGGCCTGACTCACTGCTTCAGCGTTCATATCAGCCATCTTTATTTAATATATATACACCACCCAAACTAGCTAAACTCTGAAAGTTTACCACAAGTGTAAGCAGCTCTAAGCCACTACAACAATGAATGTCACACACACTTGTTCTAGCACTTGTCTATAATTTGTCAGAGGGCACTACCCTTACCTGACAATAATCAACAATTACAACGCATGCTAAAAAATTGCAAGCTCTATGCCACAATACAAATCCCAATTCTATGCACTTTGCAACCAATCCTAGTCATAAATCGTACCAAGGAGTTGAGCAGGGAAACTATCTATCAGGCTTAGGGTTAGGGTTAGGGTTTCTAAGTCTTTGCTTTGCAATTTGTTTGTGACTTGGACTTAGTTTCCTACTAAAGTTACTTCTTTTTTTTTACTTTCAGTGTATTAACTTGTGTTGACAAAACAGAAGGCTCAGAAGGCCAATTATGTACCAATCACTACCTTACTTGGCGTCATTGGATGGACAAAGATAAAATCACTACAAGAGTTTAACCTGTTAAACTGCAACCCCACTTTGGGGCTCACAGCTGAAAACGACCTACCTGAATTAAAACAATTATAGCTCCTGAGAACAGTGTGCTACAGGCACAATTAAGGTATCTTTGGAAAGAAGACACTTGGGACTCTACTAAAAAGCAATCAGAGTTGATAATTCTCAAACAGATAAAAAATTATAATAGTTGAAATGCCTCAAAAATTATTTGCACTACACAGAATGTTGTATTATTTCATGTAAAAATATATGAAAATAGACCTGGAGGAATCCAGTTCAGTTATGGATTGAAAGCCACACGACTTATCAGTTTATATTTCAAGTTTGAGGAAGATATAATGAAAAATGTGGTTCCTGCAAGCTTTTTTCCAAGACTATGTCTGTTCCATTTCTCCCTCCGCCTGCTTGAGGCACATCCCCAGAAATGACATCTCCCAACTAAAACAATTGCAGTTGCTAAACAATTTGCACTACATGCACAATTTAGACATCTTTAAAAAGAAGACACTTTAGAGTTTATTACCCAAACATTAAAGTAGAAAAAAACTTAGAAAGACAAACAGTTATAGAAGTTGAAGTGTCTTGAAGATGATTTGTGCTACAATGAACACTTTATTATTTGATGTAAAAATATATGAAAATAAGCCTGGAGGAATCCAGTTAGTTAATGAATTGAAAGGCAAAAGTCTCATCAGTTTATATTTAAAATTTGACGAAGATATCATGAAAAATGGGGTTCCTGCATGCTTTTTTCTAAGAATATGTCCAGGTGCCAAGAAACCTACAGGAGACTTGATAACCTAATGTTATGAAGTGTACTGCAAGCTGTTTTAGCCATCATATATGATGCTTGAATGCTTTTTCAACTATAAAATAATAGGCAGAACCATAAGACTTTGTATTAGTGATTTATTTGTACAACAGAACTTATAAAAATATAATAAAAATGAAATATTAATAAAAAAGAGCTAAACTTCTTTGCAACTGAAAATACAACAAGTAATATAAGTATAATAACTATAAATATAACTAGTAATATAAATAACAATATAATATAAATATATAGCTATAAAAACACACACAATTTGCAAATGTAAAAAAAAAAAACATTTACTGGCCTTTTACTGGCGGATTCAGGTCTACAGCAGCAAGTGCAGATCTTGAAGAATCTGAAAGCGTTCTTCTCTTTTCTGCTGGTTGGCTGGTGCTTGGATGCCATAGCTCATCTGAAGACTCAACCTGATGCCTGTAGAATGGCAAGGAAAGGAATGAGAATTAGCACTGCATGTCCTATTTCTGTATAGTTTGCCCATTCAATCAACAATCACACTGTCATCATTCACTCTAATTACAGGCCATCCCATGAACAATGAAACTGATGGGCAGTCGGTTAGACAGCATTCATATTGATGGCGGCCCATACATTCTCACACAGCCCAAGCATCAATCTAACGGCCGGCTATACAGTGAGCATTCATATTGACGGCGGCCCATACATTCGCACACAGTCCTACAATCAATATAATGGCCGGTGATACAGTGAGCATTCAACAATCACACAGATGGTCGGCCGTCCAGAACTTTTCTTTTTTCGTCAATTTGTTTTTGTAGCACAGGGGAAAAAAATGCATTTTATATATTATATATATATATTTTTTTTTTTTCTGTGTGTGCTAGAAAAAATGCTAAATATCAGTATATGTATAATCTATACTGGTATATTGTAATTTTTCTAGCACACAGGAAAAACATAAAATAAATACAGTCTCAATATATATATATATATATATATATATATATATATATATATATATAAACAATTACATGTGTTATATATATATATATGTTTTATTTACACACACATGGGGAAAAATTATATATACTTTTTCCCCATGTGTGCTAGGAAAAATGCAAAATATCAGCATATGTATAATGCATACTGGTATATTGTAATTTTTCTAGCACACAGGAAAAACATAAAATAAATACAGTCTCAATATATATATATATATATATATATATATATATATATATATATATATATATATATATATATATATATATATATATATATATATATATATATATATATATAAACAATTACATGTGTTATATATATATATATATGTTTTATTTACACACACATGGGGAAAAATTATATACTTTTTCCCCATGTGTGCTAGGAAAAATGCAAAATATCAGCATATGTATAATGCATACTGGTATATTGCATTTTTTCTAGCACACAGAAACAATAAAATACATACATTCTCACACACATTCTCAATATACATAAACAACTACACATAGCAACTCACCGGTGTGTTATTGGATCAACTTCTCTGTCAACAAGCACCGTCACCGCTGTGTTCACTCTCCTTTTTCACATCGCTGCTTCGAGTGAGCTCAAATAAAGCATCTTCAGCACAATAAAAACTTCTTTTGACGATCCATTGGATAATACATTCCGTCCAGTTAGTAAGATTAGCAAACAGTTACTACAAAGAGACCTCTGTTTGTTTACTAGCGCGTTAGCTTTTAGCTGTCAGATGGGGGGTGTCAGGCTCGCAGCATCTCGTCGGAGATAGCGCCACATTGGCACATTCAGATGAATAAATATTCACGCCCATGTGACAAACATACACATGCAAGGTCTCGTTGGAATCGTGTGCTCATTGGCTACATTTTCTGTCAGTCATGACGATTCAATGCTTTTATTGGCTCCAGATAAACAGACATTATCATTGGATGAGCACGTCATGACATCAGATAAAACGATCGCTATGGTTGGATATTTTTGACTATATCGCGGCTATCTTTGCATGTTTTTGAGTGGGGTTAGTTGGATTTTGTTCGTAACATTCTAAGCTTTAAACCCATGCCACTTTATTCTACCGGGAGACTGTTTTTGGTGCATTATTTTATTGCATAACAGTCTAGTATGATACTTCGCTCCGCAGAAATGCAATGTAAACAAAGGATTAACCATCAATATTACACCGTTATTGTTTCGTTGGATTAAAATGCTCTATGGGATGTTATTCAGTGGACCCTCACCTTTCCATTCGTTCTGGAATTGTTTGCAATGGATGCGTGTGTGGCTCGTAATTAGGACACTAAAGGTATGTACTCTGTTTTTATTTATAAAATCGTTGATGTGTATTGCTTACATTGATGCAAAAATACAGCCGTTATAAGCTTTTCAATGAAAAACAGTGGTCTGTCCTCGATGCTTGAGGTTTAGACCTTTAGAATGATATATAGTTTGTCAAGATTAATGATGTTTTTTTACGTTAAATCTATTAACAAACATTACACTCGTGCTAAAAATAGCGCTTCAACCCGTGCACGCGCTCATGAAGCTTATCAGGTTAACTGTGGTCCATAGTTAGTTTATTACATAGTATTACCATAGTAAATCTCATTGTAAAGCACATGTGCTTTTAGAACAGAGCATCTGTCTGGATTTTGTGCATAATCAACTGATCTACAACCTAACCCACCTGTGTTGGGATCAAATGCAACTGGTCTTTTCACAGTTTATCCCCCACTGTCATTGGTGAAGAGAGTGCAGAAATACCCATTAAGGATGCAGTCTTTTTAGGCATAGACTTGACTGAGAGGCGGACACAAGGAGACTTAACAAGCTCTTTCTGACAGATTGAGAAGAACAGCCAGTGCTTAGGAGGTAGACCAAGCACGTCTGACTCTTGGCTGCATTATTTTGGTTTCTGTGGGTTTCACAGTTGAGTGACAGGAAGGTGACAGGTCGCAAGAAATGTACCGGAGCCAGGTGCAGGCGAGCATCAATCAGCAGAATGGAAGCAAGAGCAAATTAGTCATGACAGTTGGATGGCTGTATTTAAAAAAAAAATCATAACTGCTCATATTGACATATCAAACTATTTTAGGCACCTTCATATTAAGTCATATTACATTTTGTGGTCTAATGAGAAACCAACATTGGTCAAGTTGCTAGTAAGTTAATAAGTTAATAAGTATGTAAGAATATCTAAAAATATGTAAGCATTCTAAATTCTCAACATCACAGGTAACCAATGACACATTCCCCTTCCAAGTAGAGTTGTTGTTTTGTGATACAAAGAGCAAAATTTTTATTATAGAACACACTTATTATCACACAATTTACCAGAGGAGACAGTGCCTGTGCAGCCAAAGAAGTGAAAAGAGTTTGAAGCTAGAAAAAAAAAAAAACTTTGATGCAGACAAATGGTGGAAAGATGTGAAAATTGAGAAAAATCTCCATCAATGGCACAATAATTCTGCACACACACTGTATATACACTATATTTGTGCACACACATGTACGTGTGACAAACTCCTCTACACTCCACTCACTGCACACTGAACAAGCAAGAGACACAAGTAGTGTTTTACATTTTTAACATCTGTGTGTAGTTTGGTGTGTATATGGCTAATTATTTGATGGTTTGTGTGTACAGTTATTTAATAAAACACAATTTTTAGAAGAGTTAAAATATGAATTGTTTGATTTCACAAGAGATGTGAAACATTTTGCGTTTTGTGGTTTTGTGTGTATAGTTTCGAGAAATGGAGCAACGGTTTCAGAAATTGTAAACAATTTAACCCCCTCGAGTCTGCCGTCGCGTTTTTTCTTATCAGTGCCAAAGACTCAAATAACTCTGTCGTTTTTTATCATTCAGGCTAGTGTTATACATCATTATAATCTGTTAAATTTCTATTTTTTTGTGTACAGTCACAATAAAAACAAAATGTTGTACTTTTTGCAAAATAAAGAAAACAAACATGATGCGCGATCTGCAGCCTCTCTCAATTATGTCTAATCTGAAAGTCTTCAGAAAAGGAACTCTAGCTTAGTGAAAATGTATCACACAAACATGAGACATATGTCGAAATAAACTTTGAAATGTCAGGTTTTAAATAATGTAAACCAAATCGAAAACAAATATTCTGTGTTTATATAATCTGTTTGAAAACAGAGGGATGTCAGTCGTTCGCGAGCGTATCATTATGCGCTAATGTGACCACACCCACGGAGAGCGCGTTCTATTGAGATTCAAATACTGACAATCCATGCGTCAACGGCCACACATTAACTCAAACAAACGCATCAAGTGCAGCACTACATTTCAGCTACATCGTTTTGAGACGCGTTGAATAATCCTGGAATAACCTAATGAAAAGCTGTTCATTTCTGAGAGCAATGGATTCCGCAGCTGAGTGTAAGGTAGGCTGCTTATTCTGTTAGCATCTGTAAATATATATAAACGCAAAAACCTGTGCGAGGACGCACTGAAGCTTTCTTTGTTTAAATTAGCTCAAAATGACTGTCAGAAGTAAGTAATTACCTTGACAAACTATACACCATTAAAAAGATCTAAGACTCAAGCTTCCATTTTTTACCTCTGTTCTATTCTCAGTCTTATAGTGACTGTAATTTGTTAATATGTGTCAGGAGTTATGAATATGAAAACCGCGTCGGTACATTTTGATTGTAATATGAGCGTCAGCTGCTCTCATTCATAAAAAACTCCTCTTGTCATGAAGACTTGCGACAAAACAACATCCCTGGCTTTTAGTTCAAAAGTGTGCAGATGAGGAGAAATATTGATAGATTCTCATATGTCTGTGCAAAATTTCTATACAGAGAAGTGTTATTTATTTAATCTTTACCCAAAATGCGCAGATGTAATCATTATGAGCGCTGGAACTGTATATGTATACACACAGAGTTGTGTTTTCAGTTCATACTGGCAGCCGGAGGGCGCTCCGTGCACATGTAGTCCATATACAGGTGCTGGTCATATAATTAGAATATCATCAACAAGTTGATTTATTTCACTAATTCCATTCAAAAAGTGAAACTTGTATATTATATTCATTCATTACACACAGACTGATTTATTTAAAATGTTTCTTTTAATTTTGATGATTATAACTGACAACTAAGGAAAATCCTAAATTCAGTATCTCAGAAAATTAGAATATTGTGAATAGGTTCAATATTGAAGACACCTGGTGCAACACTCTAATCAGCTAATTAACTCAAAACACCTGCAAAGGCCTTTAAATGGTCTCTCAGTCTAGTTCTGTAGGCTACACAATCATGGGGAAGATTGCTGACTTGACAGTTGTCCAAAAGACGACCATTGACACATTGCACAAGGAGGACAAGACACAAAAGGTCATTGCAAAAGAGGCAGGCTATTCACAGAGCTCTGTGTCCAAGCACATTAATAGAGAGGCAAAGGGAAGGAAAATATGTAGTAGAAAATAACCACACCCTGGAGAGGATTGTGAAACAAAACCCATTCAAAAATGTGTGGGAGATTCACAAAGAGTGGACTGCAGCTGGAGTCAATGCTTCAAGAACCACTACGCACAGACGTATGCAAGACATGGGTTTCAGCTGTCGCATTCCTTGTGTCAAGCCACTCTTGAACAACAGACAGCGTCAGAAGCGTCTGGCCTTGGCTAAAGACAAAAAGGACTGGACTGCTTAGTTATGTTCTCTGATGAAAGTAAATTTTGCATTTCCTTTGGAAATCAGGGTCCCAGAGTCTGGAGGAAGAGAGGAGAGGCACACAATCCACGTTGCTTGAGGTCCAGTGTAAAGTTTCCACAGTCAGGGATGGTTTGGGGTGCCATGTCATCTGCTGGTGTTGGTCCACTGTGTATTCTGAGGTCCAAGGTCAACGGAGCCGTATACCAGGAAGTTTTAGAGCACTTCATGCTTCATGCTGCTGACCAACTTTATGGAGATGCAGATTTAATTTTCCAACAGGACTTGGCTCCTGCACACATTGCCAAAGCAACCAGTACCTGGTTTAAGGACCATGGTATCCCTGTTCTTAATTGGCCAGCAAACTCGCTTGACCTTAACCCCATAGAAAATATATATTGTGAAGAGGAAGATGCGATATGCCAGACCCAACAATGCAGAAGAGCTGAAGGTCACTATCAGAGCAACCTGGGCTCTGCTAACATCTGAGCAGTGCCACAGACTGATCGACTCCATGCCACGCCGCATTGCTGCAGTAATTCAGGCAAAAGGAGCCCCAACTAAGTATTAAATGCTGTACATCCTCATATTTTTCCTGTTCATACTTTTCAGTTGGCCAAGATTTCTAAAAATCCTTTCTTTGTATTGGTCTTAAGTAATATTCTAATTTTCTGAGATACTGAATTTGGGATTTTCCTTAGTTGTCAGTTATAATCATCAAAATTAAAATAAATAAACATTTGAAATATATCAGTCTGTGTGTAATGAATGAATACAAATCAACTTTTTATTGTTTTTACATATAACAAAATAAAATCCATTCAACCAGTGGGATTACAAATTTTAGAAAGTACATTGCATTTAGGTAAAAATGATGATGTCAGGTGAATTAGTCTGCTACGCAAATCTCCCAGACCTGTTTTACTGATTTCAAAGGCTTTAGCAAGAGTCTCCTTTCCTGCCAGACCTGTTATTGTCTATTGTGTTTTAAATGAGTCAGAGCCCACCTTTGGGGGCCCAGACGTTGCCCCTTTTTGTCTTTAATGGCTCTTTGTCCTGGCTAGTATCAGCATGCGAATAGTTATGCTGATTCAATGGGACTGGTAGGGATTTCAAAGTAGGGTGTGCCCTTTACCTACACAACATATGCATTCCTTTGTTTGAATGTCTCCTCCTCTGCTGTATAACCACTCCCACTAACATGTAGATAAATTGCCTTATTTTGTGCTGTTAAATCAGACTGTTTTCGGGCGACCTGCAGCACAGAGAGTTCTCATTAAAATAATTACTTCTGTTTGATCCCGACGTCTCCTGGTCTCCATACTTCAAGAAACAACTGAAGTTCACAACAAACCAAACAAACAGGGAAGGGGGGAGCAACAGATGAGTCATCAATAATTTAACACTCTGGAGAGAAAAAAAAATACAATATGAAAAAAATCAATAAATTGAAGAAAAAATAAAATAATAAAGCTACTTCCACTGCATGAAAACACTGAAATCCGGCAATATCCGGGCATGGTATACTCCTGTGTAATTTGATGTTTACCGGATGCATGTGGGAAAAAGCAGATCAGAGTAACACGGAACAGTATATTTCCAGAAAAACACGGAAACCTCACGTATGCGGACGTATACAGGAATCCGTGAAATTTCACGGACATATACAGCTGAAACACTGCTGGGTGTGCTAGGACTGAAGACTGTTAGGTGAAGAAGACCTTTCATATGTTAATGACTGACACTAGGAGCTGGCTGTTCTCAGAGGGAGGGGTGGCAGGGGAGGACTTCAGGATTGAAAATTATCTCTGGTCTACTGTAGGCTACAGCAAACAAGCTTTTTGTACAGAAAAATAAATTCTTAAGGCCCTGAAACACTAAACCGAACTAGCAATGACTAAAGCCGACTGTGGGGTTGGTTCACGTTGCCTGGGTCTGGGTCAAACCATCAGAATGGTGTGTCAGGGCCTTAAAACCACTGCATAAAAAGAGTCTCTTAATCAAATATTTTTTATAAAAACAGTACAAAATAAAAACCCTGTCTGAACATATACGTTCACAAAAAATCTGAATATGTAATGAAATAAACAAAGAAATGTAATGGAATTAACAAAGGATAATTAACCAAACATTTTAGACTATCCCCAAACAATTTTTGCAAAGTTTTACAAATTTCAGGCAATAATAACATTAAATAAAAAGGAGATGAAATGTGGAATATAAAAAAGTTTGTTTAAAAAACACCAAAATCTGATATGCTCAAAATAAAAATATGGAATAAAAAAGAGCAGGGATTCACTTGCTCAAGAAACACAGAAACACAAGCAGATCTTTCAGCTCTGCAACTATTAACAAAAAGTGTCACTCCAAGATTCTTAACTTTAACAAGATGCAAAAAAGGGGCGTTTTGAGGTTTGAAATCCACCACTCACAATAGATGAGGTGACGCAATGGAGGTGCAACCAATAAGGTTAAACTGTAAAAAAAAAAACTAATTTTACAGAAAAAACTTCTGTTTTTTTATAGTATTTTCTTGTAATTTTGAATTATGTTTAAAACGATGTACAATTACAAACAGTATCTAAATAAACAACTTGACTGTTATTTTAAGGATTATATCATTAATGACAAATTACAGTAATTCTCATTTTTTATACAGGAACATCACTGTATTATTTTTCTGTTTTCATAAATAACATACAAATTCATGTAAAATTACAAACAATATCTGTAAATTAACAACTTGACTATTATTTTATCATTAATGACAAATTACAGTAGCCTAATCCTCATTTTTTTATACAGGGAAATGACCCTATTATTTATACAGTATTTTTCTGTTTTCATAAATTACATACAAATTAATGTAAAATTACAAACAATGTCTGTAAATTAAGAACTTGACCATTTTTTTATCATTAATGACAAATTAGAGTAATTCTTTTATACATTATACAATATACGTTTTTTATACATGGAAATCACTGTATTATTTATACATTATCTATACAAACAATATCTGTAAATAAACAACTTGACTGTTATTTTAAGGATTATATCATTAATGACAAATTACAGTAATTCTCATTTTTTATACAGGAACATCATTGTATTATTTTTCTGTTTTCATAAATTACATACAAACGTTTGTAAAATGACAGAAATAATCTGTAATAAAATATTTAGCTCATTGTATTAAAGGTTTATGTCCATACTAACAATTTAACATTATTCTTTGTAATTTTAAAGTAAATCTTATTAGTTTTATATTTACACCGTAAAAAAATAAAAACCTAAAAAAACGGTCAAATGACTGGCAGCTATGGCTGCCAAACAAAAACCGTAAAATTAAAGTAAAATATCTCAAGTCAAATAAAGTTCAAAAACTTCACAGAAATTTACATTAAAAGTTTTATAGAAAACACTGTTAAGATACTAATTAAGATATTTTACTTTAATTTTCTGTTTTACAGTTTAGGTGTAATTTTACATTCAAACTGTAATTCTGGATACAAATATAATAAACTATAAAGCAAACTAAATATCAAACAATAATCTGTTTTTAAAGAGTACAAATCTGCACTGCTCTCCAGGTTGAAACTTTCAAGCCTCTGCCCACACCACAAAACACTTGGGGTTACTTGACTGTAACCCTGTTCCCTGATAAAGTGGAACGAGATGCTGCATAAGCTTATGCAAATGGGCATGTCTTTGACATAACCAGCTGTGAAAATAGTGTGAAAACACGTCAATGAAATTGACCCGGGAGGTATTTATAGCCTCGGCTGGTGACGTCATAGGCGTACCTGCTGCACGAGGCTATAAATAGATGAGCTTCAGCTGGAGCAAACCAGATCTTCTTTGTTTGAAGACCAGTCCTGAAGCATCATCAGCACGGCCTAGCAATGCAGCATCTCGTTCCGCTTTATCAGGGAACAGGGTTACAGTCAAGTAACCCCAAGTGTTCCCTTTCAAAAGCTACACAAAATGCTGCATAAGCTTATGCAAATGAGAAAACGAGAATACCCACGCCGCCGTGCTTGATGGTGCCTGGACCCCTTACGGTTGTGTAGGTGTGCACAAGAACGCAAGAAGCCTCGGCATTAGCCTGTGATATCGACTCAAGGACATGAGAGCCCGGAGTGGCATGAGCATCCAAGCTATAAAGTCTTATGAATGTGTGCGGAGAGGACCAACCTGCCGCATCACAAACACTTTGTAAGGGAGCACCCCTTGCTAACACAGTAGAAGAGGCGACTCCCCTGGTGGAGTGAGCCCTTAATCCTATAGGCGAAGCTTGACCGCGCGCCTCATAGGCAAGAGCAGTAGCATCCCTGACCCAATGTGACATTGTTTGGTGGAGGCAGAACCTCTGTTACGGCCCCCATGGCAAACAAACAGTTGCTCTGACTTACGCCACTGGCTAGTGCGGTGGACGTAGGCCTGAAGAGCATGGACTGGACACAGTCTATGAAGTTTCTCCTGATCCGGCGTTGTGAACGGCAGAGGGCAGAAGGTTTAAAGAGTGACAGAATGTACAGTCGACAAAGGAACCATAGGCAGGTAGTCAGGGTGGGGATGCAAAATCACTTTCACCAAACCTGGGGCAAAATCTAAGCAGAATGGCGATATTGACAGAGCCTGCATGTCCCTAATTCTTTACAGAGAAGTTATAGCTAAAACCATCTTTAGAGTCAGAAGTTTGTCAGACGCTGATTCTAGAGGTTCAAAGGGGGTCTCAACCAGACCCTCGAGGGCTAAAACTAAGTCCCATGAAGGGATCTTGAGTCTTAATGGAGGCCACAACTGCCTGGCACAACAAAGTGAGCAGGCAGAAGATGCCTCCCAAGCGGCACCCCATCCACCAGGGCATGGCAAGCCAAAAGAGCGGCCACATAAACCCTGAGTGGAGGGGCAAGCTAATGTTTCAAAGGGAGTCTGAACCAGACCCTCGAGGACTAAAGCTAAGTCCCATGAAGGGATCTTGGTTCTAACAGGTGGCCTCAACCGCCTACCCCACGAATGAAGCGAGCGAGTAGAGGGTGTCTCCCGAGCGGCACCCCATCCACCAAGCCATGGCAAGCCGAAAGAGCGGCCACATGAACCCTGAGAGTGGAGGGGCAGGTGCCTGATGACAACTTTTCTTGCAGAAAATCCAGAACTGAAGTAACCTGGCAGTTGACTGAATCTACATTGTGTCGTACACCACCTTTCAAAGACACCCCATTTATTAGTATAAACTTTCCGAGTGGAGGAAGCTCTAGCACTTAGGATGGTCTCAATAACTGCAGGCGAAAGCCCCGTGTCCCTCAGTTGGTGCCCTTCAGGGGCCAAACATGAAGGTTCTACAGGTCGGGCCTGGAATGGAATATCGTGCCCTCTGCCTGAGACAGAAGGTCCCTCTCTTCGCCGGAATCGCCCAAGGCGAGCCGTTGAGGAGAGACACTATCTCCGAGAACCAAACCCTGTTCGACCAACGCAGCGCTATCGATAAGAAGCAAGACCCTTGTTGGCGAACCCCGGCTAGAACTCCCAGGAGCAGAGCGACTGGAAGGAGGGAATACAGACGCATTTTGGGCCATGTATGAACCATCACAGCAGACAGAGAAGCAGGGACATTGCACTGTCTGGGAAGAGGCGAAGAGGTCCAATCCCTGTGGTCAGCTCTGTAAAATCTGATCCAGATCTGCTTGACTACTTCTGGGTGGAGTTTCCACCCCCCCATCTGTAACTCTGTCTGGACAGTAAATCTGCTCCCACATTCAACCGCCCTTGAATGTACACTGCTCGAGTGACAGGAACTTGTTCTGAGCCCAGAGAAAAATCTGTCTCGCTATTCTGATAGCGTGAGCACAGACCCCCCTGGTGATTATATATGAGATATTTAGCTGTACTGTCCACCCGCACTAGGACATGACAGCCCCTCAATTGGGGGAGAAAGTATTTCAGGACCAGAAATACAGCCGTCAACTCGAGGCAGTTAATGTGCCAACTTAGTTGATGACCCTCCCATTCCCGTTGGGCTGGACGACCACTCAAGGCCGCACCCCAGCCCGTCAGGGAAGCGTCCGTCGTTAGCAACTTGCGACGACAAGGTACGCCTAGAGTGGGACCCAAGGCAAAAACCGGGGTCTGAACCACATAGTTAGTGTACGAAGCCACATGGCGCACCACTTTATTTGCCTGAGGATTGGCCCTAAGCCCTCTGGCTTTGAGCCACAACTGAAACGGTCTTATGTGCAACAACCCCAAAGGGAAACCCGTGGATGCTGATGCCATTAGACCTAACACTCTGGTGCTGATGATCAGTAAGATCTTGGTCTAACTTTGCTCAGGGAATACTGAATGGTCTTGATTCAAGCCACCTTGGTGACCAAAAACCGAACAAACCCTAGAGAAACTAGATGAGCTAACACACTGTGTTGAAGCACCATCTCATGTGATTGTGCTAATTTTAGCAATCGCCTCTGTAATTCAAAATTTGAATGCCCCGGAATCCCAATGGAGCCGGTAATACATCCATACATTTCGTATACGTGCGGTTACAAGGCTAGCCGAATGGAAGACCCGAAATTGGTAAGCTTTTGCCCCCAAGAGCGAAACTCAGGAACTTCCTGTGTTGTGGCAGTCTTTATATGCGAATACATGCGTCCTTCGGATCAATCGTGCCGAATCCAATCACAATGTTGAATATGCGACACGACCGCCTTCACTGTAACATCTTAACCTTGAGTACTTTAACTGCTTCACAGTTTAAGACTCGAAGATCTAAGATTGGACACCCCCTCACCCTACTGGGGACCAGGAAGTAACTGCTGTCACTTGTGACAGTACGAACGCCAACTCCTTCACGGAAGTGGAGACCACGCCGTTCAAACACGGATGACAACAAATAAATTAGTTTACTAATTTTTACTGTGCTTAACACCCATGCAGAAACGCCTGGCAGAAGTTCACACGCTGCCTGAGACTCTGAGAGTGACAATTTTAACACTTCCTGTTGAGGGGATGTTAGACATTCTATGTCCTGGATGATAGCAGGATTTAAACACTGAACGTATAACATTTCACTGGAAACCACTGCCCCCCCGAATCACCAGAGGCGGCGGGGATGGAGTGGTTTAGAGGATAACGGGGTGGGGCAAGCAAATGTTTGACATGCCCTGTCCCGTGGGGGCAGACTGGGCACCAGACCACCGGACTTCTTATATTGATGACAGTCCCGAGGTCTGCCCTGAGAGGTTGTTGAGGATGACGAGCTGGTCCCCAGTCTTTACGAGGGAGAGCACAACTCGCCACACTCTGCTCTTGAAGGACCGAAGAGAGGTTATGTGACTGACAGCCCCTCCCCTTGAGTGCATTGAGGAAGAAACTGAGTGAACACTTCCTCATGTTTCTTCCACTCCTTTAAATCTGGCCACTACAGAGTTAACTGAGTCACCAAATGAACCACTCAAATCCTTCAGAAGGTCAGCCTGATATGCCTGCAAGACAGCCATTGTGTGCAGCGCAGCACCAGCCTGTCCCCTTATATTTATAATTCTTATATAAATCATATACAATATATATTATATATATATATATATATTCCATATAAAATAATATACAATATATAAGTCATACATATATAAGCTTTGCCCACGACAGCCGACGTTTATTTTCTACATGGCTTCGTGGGGAGGTATGTCTCTTTAATGAAAATGCAGACCCAGGCGAGAGATAGCTCGTGAGCGTCTCCCACCTGGGGTATTCTCACATATCAACGCGATTTCGCACCCATGATAGTCGAAAATGTCGTCGTCAAGGGTACAAAAACACGTGAAGTAAAAGTTTTTTCTAGACAGAAACCTCAAGCTCACTGCGTTCGGGGATCTCTCATTCACGGTACCAGACAAACTGCCCTGGCCACCGCGCGAACAACCACCTCGATAAATTCCTCGTATGGATTCACTATCATGTGAGGAACGATCGCAGGCGGACGGACCCGTCTCTTGCTCGTCAACAAACCCATTCGAGAGCTCCGAAAACTGGTGCGGACTGAAAGTAGCCCAGACGAGCATAAAGAATTCTAACTGTAAAGGCTTGCAATGCTCGCACTCGTCTGACTCAATGCAGCGACCGCATGCTCTTCCCCAAACACACACAGCAATAAACGTGTGCATCCAGTTGTTATTTGAAAGAGAACATGGATATACAGCGTTTTACTCTGCTGACTCGTTTCCAACTGATCAGATTTAACTAGAACTCTTTCCACTAATGTTTCTTTGTAACAGAGATGAGAAAGAGAGAGAAATCTGCACACTGCCATGTTGAAAACTAACTCCTAAAAAAGATCTCGAGTTGAGTCTTGAAAGAGAGAGAGAATTTTTTTTTTTTTCAGAGACTTTGTAACACACCATAACACAGAGTTGGTCTGAAAACAAAAAGACCTGGTTTGCTCCAGCTGAAGCTCATCTATTTATAGCCTTGTGCAGCAGGTGCGCCTATGACGTCACCAGCTGAGGCTATAAATACCTCCCGGGTCAATTTCATTGACGTGTTTTCACACTATTTTCACAGCTGGTTATGTCAAAGACATCCCCATTTGCATAAGCTTATGCAGCATTGAGTGTAGCTTTTGAAAGGGAACACCACTTGACCAATTAATTAAATATAACAGCAAATAAAAAGAAATATACACATTTTCTAACTGTAGTTTAAAACAAGTTTTTTTTCTATAGTTGCAAGGTTATTTGCTGTCTTTCCGTGTTCTTTTGAGCGTGATTGGTCAATCTGAACGTCATCCAGAAATCTGGCCAATGACAGTGCGCGCCTTCAGTTTGAATTATACACCCGTTGTCGTTGGAGTGGCTCGCGGCTCGCGGGGACACGGGAGCGGCTTCTGGTTCTAATCTGCAACAGGACTGCTTCGTCGGTCCATTAATGGCATTGCATGGATCATTTTACATCTGAAAACACATCTGTTTACATAAATTTGATTGTGGGATGTCGACTGAGAACGAAAAAACATGAATACGAACAGACTAAGTTACCAATGGCGGACGGCCACAACAGACGGCAGAAGGTAACGTAAATCCCTTTATATTTTTTCTACTGCTCATCAAGATATAACGTCAGTGCATTAAAGTCATATGCTAATCGCGATTAACTTACATATTCTGTGTTTTGTTGTGTTGTAATACTGTTAAGCTAGGGCTGGGTGTTAATGACGATCATAGTTATGACTATTGTTAGCGATTTTGCAGTAAACGTTAAAATTACCTTTTTATATCGCGGAATGTGAATATGAATATAGTGTATATAACGCAGCACTGACTGTACTAAAAGTTTTTGACATTTTGACAAAGAAACATGCATGAATGTAGAATAATGAGTGGGGCATGCATGTGTTTAAATAAGCCTCTCTCAGACAGCAGGCGATCCCGAAATCAATTATCTTTCTGTAAAATGCACACAGTTATCTCAGTAAGCCTGTCATGTGAGGTATTCACTTGATTTAAACAGTCAGTTATGTCTTAAGTAAGTTAAACAGTTCAAGTTAACGTGGGGAAACCCGGATGTGTGTCATTCTGTGCATCCGTTCTTAAAGGGGCAGCAGATTAATAAACTGCTGTCTGTCATAATTTTAATCAAACAACCTTAGAATAGAGAAGACCTTCTGCTTCTTTAAGAATCCATTGATATTAATTCATAGATTATCATACAGTGAAGACTTTTAAAGCAGTATTATTCTGTAGAATTTTAATAAAATATCTATCAAAATAAAATTTATATATTGTGATATCGTTATTGTGAAATACAATTTCTCATGTATGTAGAATAATATGGTCATAATGCCCATCCCTACTGTCAGCTAGTTTTAAGATCAAGCTTGTCATAAATGTAAAGGAGCTTTGGAATGATTAATCTGAGATCATGTTCACTCATTCAGCAGAGAGGACAGGAAACCACCATCCTTGGACTCTGAAGAATTACAGTAAAACCAGGATTTTGTCTCTACTGTGAAGTTTTTGTATGGACCTGGTGAGTACGTTTTGCAAGTCCATGTCAGTAAGTTGATAATTAATATTAATGTTTTATCAAACAAATTAATATTCATTTGTGTGTGTGCATGTTTCTTCCCCCCTCATGATCCAGAAGTTTTGGATCCATTATCCTGAAGAACTTTTACAGATGTTGACCCTGAATGTGTAAAAGGTAATCTTAAAAATGTTGTAATTATTTTAATGTTCTCTGTTTTTTTTTCTGTAATGTAGACGCATGCATTTTCTGTGAAGTTGCTTTGAAACAATATGTATTGTGAAAAGCGCTATACAAATAAATTTTAATTGAATTGTTTTACTTACTTTTATTGGCATTAACTATATATTATTCATGATTTATTTGGCAGGTTGCAAGATGTATTTTATTTTGTGAGACTTTGCTGAGGAAGTATTCTTTGGCTCAGTCTGAAAAGGCCCAGAAAAGAAGAACACTATGAAGAACATCACACAGAACCGTCAGAGAAAGAGACGGGTAAGTTAAGAAAGAGGTTAAGCAGTTTTCCCCCCAGAATGTTACTATACTCCTCTCTGAGTTTTAGTCAGGGTTCCCGCAGGGTCTTAAAAAGTCTTAAAAACAGCCAGATTTTCACCCGAGGTCTTAAATTTAATTTAGTTAGGTCTTAAAAAAAGTGTTATACTCGTTCATTTCCAGAAATGCTGGCTGCAGAAAGTTATTAATGTTACACTGTAGCAAAAAAGTATCGAATCGCGAAAGCGGAGCTCTAGAGTCTTTGCTGCGCCGGCCTCAGAGCGTTCGTTCGGTGTTGTAGTTCTTTCTAGGGGTGTTGGTACACGTAGCCGGTGATAAAACTACAAATCCTGTGATAAATGCAATTACCTGCCCGCAAAATACGTCTATGTACTGTTCTCATCTGACATGAAACAGCAAGCTAAACTTGTTCCTTCAAAAAGTTTTCCTCCAACGAACAGGCGGTGTGTTGTACTTCGCAGGTAATTTTAATGAAGAAAAGGTAAAACTGAAATAACAAACACATAACAAAGTACAGATAAGTAAACAAAAAATTTAATCAGGACAACAAATAAATTACTACTAAATAGGGTCTTAAGTTATTAAATTAAAAATACTCACTGACGATGCCCCATGAACAAATAAAAGATGGATGGAAAGAGATGGCATTAACTACAACATGTGCTTCTTCAACATGACCGCAACTGCAGCACAACAGGAAATGCTCTCACCCACAAGAAATCTAAATTACAAAATAAAAGACACCCCTTCAAAATAAAGGCATTCCACATTAAACAGTCTCTTGCAACTTTCTTCATTACACCACACTCCCCACCTGGCATATGTAAGATGCCATATATACTATAACCTAAACAACCTCTGACTCCAAGAGTAGAACGACCTCAGAGACTGGTCTCAGGTAAGTCCTGGGGGGGTTGTGGGAGGCCACCTTTACTTCCACTTCCCTAACCAGCCCATCCTTACTTTGAAAGGCCTTTGCTACTACTCCCATCGACCATTCATGCCTTCTTGCTTGTTTGTCCTTTAGCAGCACTATGTCTCCATCCTTGAGATTTGGCTTTTTGGAATGCCACTTTTGTCTGCTCTGAAGTGTGTTCAAGTACTCCAGCCTCCATCTTGCCCAGAACGTGTCTGCTAACGCCTGAACTTTCTTCCATTCATGTTTCAATAGATTGGCATCTGAGAAGCTCCCAGGAGGAATTGGTGGAGTCCCAATCTTCTGCGTAAGCAGCATTGCTGGAGTAAGTATCAGAGGCGCTTCCGGGTCTGAGGAGACTGGTATCAATGGCCTAGAGTTAATTATGGCCATGACCTCTGCCATCAATGTGCACAGGACTTCATGGGTAATCTTCGACCTCCCTTCTTGGAGCAACATTGAATCCAGGATACGCCGTGCCGTTCTTATCATGCGCTCCCAACTGCCTCCCATGTTAGACGCATGTGGGGGGTTAAAGACCCACGTACACTTTTGACTGAGTAGGTATGCATTGACACTGTCCTCTTGAGAGTCTGGGACAAGCTTTAACTCGTTGGTAGCACCAACAAAATTTGTCGCGCAATCTGACCTAATCTGCTTTGCTGGTCCCCTGATCGAGAAAAACCTGCGGAGGGCATTTATGCAGCTTGAAGCAGTCATCGACTCTATCACCTCCAAATGGACAGCTCTTGTGGACATACAAGTGAATAATATCGCCCACCTCTTGCTGTTGGCACTTCCACCTCTGGTCCGGCGTGCCACGACTTCCCAAGGCCCGAACACGTCTAGCCGTACATAAGTAAATGGAGGCTCTTGCTGCAGGCGTTCTGGGGGGAGGTCCGCCATCTGCTGCTGTTCCAACCTGCCACGCAATTTTCTGCACTCCACACATTTGTAGATAAGGCTGCTGATGGCTCGTTTTGCTCCCACTAACCATAGGCCACTTCCACGCACAGCACCTTCTGTGAAGTGCCTTCCCTGGTGTTTAACCTGTTCATGGTGATGGCGAATAAGTAACACAGCAAGATGATGCTTGCCAGGGATAAGGATGGGATGAGTCTCATCTGCAGGTAGGTTTGAATGGATTATGCGTCCTCCTACACGTAGCAGACCCTCTTTGTCCCTCACAGGATGCAACTTCTTTAGAGGACTACTCCCAGGTAAGTCTTATTTGCTTTCAAAACATGTCAACTCTTCTGCGTAAACCTCACGTTGCACACTCTTTATGATGACGTGTTCTGCCTTGGTTAACTCAGTAATTGTAACGCCTTTCTTGCAGTAGTGCCATCCAACACATTCTCCGTTATGTGCTGGTTTGTGTAGGCTTCGTGCCACATGTAACAGTCGAGCTACAGCTCTTGTCAGTCGACTCCATGATGAAAAGCGTTCAAAACGCGTAGTGTCCAGTTGTTCTCCTGAGACCTTTGTCGAAAGCGATGTGACCTTTGGCCGAAGTTCCACGTCCGAGTCTGGATTGACCAGTTCAAAGACCATAATATCTGTTGATGACTCCTCAGGTTCCAATAAAAATCTTGGTCCCATCAACCAACTGGTTCCTTGCAACTGACTTGCAGGCACGGATCTTGAGCCGAGATTGGCTGGATTGTTTTCGGTGGCTACGTATCTCCACTGACCTGGATGACTAGACTGTCTTATGCATTGCACACGGTTATTCACATATACGTAGAGCCTTCGAGATTCATTAGTTATATATCCCAGGCCAACCTTACTGTCCATGAAGAACGTGATCCTGTCCAACTTAAGCCCTATTTCCTCTCTGATCTGGTCCGCAATCTCGGTTGCCAACACTGCAGCGCAGAGTTCTAGTCTCGGGATGGTAAGCTCTGCCAGAGGTGCCAGTTTGGCCTTGCCAAGTACGAAACTGACTTCTGTTCGACCTTCGTCAGTTTCCACCTTTAAGTAGGCAACTGCTGCAATAGCCTTTACTGAGGCGTCAGAAAAGACGCATAACTCTGTAGCTTTTGCCCTGGTCAGTGAACATGTTGCATAGGTGCGAATGATGTTCAGATCATTAAGCCCTTGCAGTGAGTCCTGCCACCGTTGCCACTTCTCAAATTTCTCCGGAGGTAGGGTTGTGTCCCAATCTATACCTTGAGACACTAATTCTCGTAGAAGGAGCCTCTCCTTGACCGTCACAGGCGCCAGGAAGCCCAAAGGATCAAACACGCTGTTGATCGTCGAGAGCACCCCTCTGCGTGTGAAGGGTTTCTGGGACTCGGGAATGTTAAAGGTGAATGTATCCCTTGTCATATCCCAGGCTACTCCCAGACTGCGCTGGATGGGTAAGTCATCAACCGCAAGGTCCAAAGTCTCCATACCCTTGGCTCGATCTTCTTTGGGAAAGGCATTTATAACATCAACCTTGTTTGATGTGATCTTGTGGAGCTTTATGTTGTAACCAGCCAGCAGATTTTGGGCTCTCTTTAGAACATCAACTGCTTGATGTTGGAAAACTGCTCATCAACTGCTCAGTCGGAAAAGACCGCAAGGCATCATCCACATAGAAGTCTTTCTTAATGAATTCACAGACATCCCTGCCGAAATCTTTCTCTCCCTCCTGTGCTGCTCTCCTCAACCCATAGGTTGCCACAGCAGGTGATGGGGAGTTTCCAAACACGTGGACCCTCATCCGGTAATCCACCACTTCACTTTCAGGGTTGTTGTCCTTGAACCACAAAAAGCGCAAAACATCTCGATGCTCTTCCTGGACCAGAAAGCAATAAAACATTTGCCTAACGTCCGCAGTTATGGCAACCGGTTCCTTCCTGAACCTAAGCAGAACTCTCAGAAGACCATTGTTGAGATTGGGCCCCTGAAGCAAGACCTCATTCAGTGAGACACCCTCAAAGCGAGCACTTGAGTCGAAAACAACCCTGATTTTACCAGGCTTGTGCGGGTGGTAGACTCCAAAAAATGGGAAGGTACCACACCTCCCTACTTTCTGATGGTGGTGCCAACTCGGCATGGTTGTTATCCAAAATCCCTTGCATAAACTCCAGGAAATCTTCCTTCATGCTGGGTCTCTTCTGGAAAGCTCGCTGCAAGGACATAAGCCGTTGGTGTGCCTGCTGCCTGTTGTTAGGGAGCGGCTTTCTTGGGTTATGAAAGGGCAAGGGTGCCACCCAGCTGCCACTTTCATCTTTAACAAACCCCTTGTCCATTAGCTGTAAGAAGGTCAAATCGTCGATTGAAGGTGCTAACTGATTGTCCCTTTCAGTCCTTTGAAAAACTGTAGCACCAAGGAGGTCCTCTTGCTTCTCCAGAGAATGAGGCCAAGGTAAAGAGGTGTTCTGATGAAGAGTCTGATCGTAATCCTCTTTAACTTTGACAAGGTTCTCACAAGGACGCATATAACTGGGACGGCCATTGTCCATAATACATGTTTTAAATGTGTTCACTTCTGTAGGAGTGTGGGCTCCACCCAGACAGACGTCACCGACAATGACCCATCCGAGATCGTGCTTTTGGGCAAATGGAGCGTTGTCTGGGCCATTAAACTGCCGACGCACCTTATGGACTTGGAGAATGTCCCTCCCTAACAGGAGCAAGATGTCTGCAGCGTCATCGAGAGCAGGTATTTGGTCAACCATAGCTCGCATATGGCTGTGGTGGTACGCTGCTTCTGGGGTTGGGATTTCTGCTCGGCTGTTTGGTACATTATTACACTCTATTAGAGTTGGAAGGGCGATACTTAGCTCTCCTGTGAGTGGCTCAACCATGTAACCATGAGCTTTTTTACCAGTCACCTTGATAAATCCAGCACATGTAAATAGGATGTATGGTATTCGTGGTCCTTGTATTTGAAAGGCATCAAAGAATTCTGTCTTGGCCAATGAGACGTTACTCTGATCATCTAAAATCACGTACATCCTTTTACTCTGCTCTGGATGACCTTCAGGATAAACATTAACCAGACATATCTTCGAGCATGACTTCCCTCCGAAGCCTCTACCACAAACTTGTGTACACAATGGTTTAGCTGCTAGGATTTGCCCATCATTGGGTGTGGTGACTAGCTCCCCGCCATGAACCTGGGAAGGGCTCTGTTCTTTGGAGCCTTTTTGCTCCTTGTAAGAGATCAGCTCCTTTGACTCTCTTGGAGCAGGGCCAAAGTGCATAGCGGCCACATGCCGTTCACTTCCGCATTCTGCGCATTTGATAGAAGCACCACAGTCCCTGGCCTGATGGGAGACTGAAGCACAGCAGCGAAAACACACTCCCTTATCCCGGAGGAATTTCTTCCTGTCATCCAAGAGCATAGCTCGAAAGCTCTTGCACTTCTTAAGTGCGTGTGGTTTTTTATGTATGGGACATAGCATGTTCACGTCTTCTGTTTGGTTTCCCTCTCTATCTGTAGTCGTTTCTTTGTTGCTCACACTTGTCTTGTGCACAGACACAGGATTCTTGTAATTAAGATTCCCCATTCTCTCCTTTCTCAGCGCTGGTGCCGCTGTATTGGTCACATAAAAACTTGGATCGTTTCTTGCCCTGGCTTGTCTCCTTACAAATTCAGAGAAGACTGAAAAGGGTGGGAAAGGTACCCTGTGATCTTCCTTATATTTTGATCCAACTGTCATCCATTTATCCTGTAAATGGAAAGGCAATTTTTCTACAATGGGACTTACTCCCCTTGCCGTGTCCAGATAGGCTAACCCTTGGAGATAACCATCTTCCTTAGCAGCTTCAAGTTCACACAGTAAATCCCCAAGTTCTCGAAGTCTGTGGTTATCGCGGTTGCCTATTCTTGGGAAGCTGTCCAGTTTTGTAAACAAAGCCTTCTCTATTGCTTCTGGAGCACCATATAGTTCATCCAGTCTTTCCCAAATGAGGTTGAGACCCACCAATGGTTGACGGACGTTGGCAGCTTTCATCCTACGAGCTTGATAATTCGATTCAGGACCTAGCCATTTTATGAGCAGGTCAATTTGTTCGTGGGCAGAGAGTTCAAGTCCCTTCACGACACTTATAAATGTTGACTTCCAGCCAAGGAAGTTTTCTGGCTGATCATCAAATCTGGTCAAACCGCCTGAAACCAGCTGACTTCTTATTAAGAACTTAGCTAAGTCTGATGTGTTGCTATTTAGAACCTGGCCAGGAGAGGGATTAGGAGTGTAGTAGCTAAAAACTTGCTGCTTTTTATGATCGGAAATATCAACTTGTTGCCTTTCCTCAACCTTGATTTTTTGATGTAGGCTTTGAATTTGCTGACTGGAACGCTGCTGGCTATCTAGCGCATGGGTATGTTGGTAGCTATCTGGCTGACGTAACTCAGAATGATGGAGATGTGCCTGATGTGGGCTTGAGTGGTTTGGCATCTCACAATCTCCATAAGAGTGGTGTGTTTTAAGACTGAGGGACTCAAATGCTTTACCAATGGTTACGTGCTCTTCATCCAACGTTAACAGGGCAGATGGCCTCTGTTGGCTTATATCAAACTGCTTATCTGGGTGAGAATCATCCCTTTGTGAGTGCCTTTCCACATATTCACTCACTTTGTCTTGTGGACTTTGCGATGGTAATGACTCAAAGTCCTGCTGGCTCCCGTGAGAGCTTAATTCGACGGCAGCATTTTCCATGGCAATGGCCTTCGCAATAGCTGCCTCTGCGTCTGCTTCTTGCTTGAGCGCATCTAATTCTGCCTCTAGACGAGCCTTTTCGATTTTAATGTTCATTTCCTTTCTGATGAAGGAGGCTCTGGCTTTAGCTGCTTCCGCCTCTGCCCGTGCCGTAGCAGCTGCCACGTTGACCATGGATCGTTGAGAACGTGTAGATCGACGTGCACTAGATGACGTGCGTGATTTTGCATCAGCGTTCTTCATATTGTCTTGTATTTTTGGGGTCTCATTCATTGAAACTTGAGACTGAGGTTCTTTCTCCGAAACCATCTTTTTCTCAGAGGACGTCATTTTACTGTACTGTTCTCATCTGACATGAAACAGCAAGCTAAACTCGTTCCTTCAAAAAGTTTTCCTCCAATGAACAGGCGGTGTGTTGTACTTGGCAGGTAATTTTAATGAAGAAAAGGTAAAACTGAAATAACAAACACATAACAAACTACAGATAAGTAAACAAAATATGTAATCAGCACAACAAATAAATTACTACTAAATAGGGTCTTAAGTTATTAAATTAAATATACTCACTGACGATGCCCCATGAACAAATAAAAGATGGATGGAAAGAGATGGCATTAACTACAACATGTGCTTCTTCAACATGACCGCAACTGCAGCTCTCAGGAAATGCTCTCACCCAAGAAATCTAAATTACAAAATAAAAGACACCCCTTCAAAATAAAGGCATTCCACATTAAACAGTCTCTTGCAACTTTCTTCATTACACCACAGTCTACATTTAATAACGTTGTATTTTTCTGGACAGAATGAGGCAGACATGCATTGTTTTATATTATTCTAAACAGTGATAAAGTCTGCACATAATCAGCACTGCAAACCTTATTATTATGAAAATAGTGAAGGCTTGAAGAACTCAAATACACCATAGCTTGATGCAGTCGTGTTTATTGTCTTCGTTTCATCAGTCAAAGCGTTTCTATCTTCAGTTTATCCTACATCGCTAGCTTCACATTAGGGCTAAGGATTACTTCTCTGAGGGAAATGTGGAGTTTCTGCTCGAGGGCGCCCTCTGGCTTCCAGTATGAATGAAAGTTTGGGTAACAATATGAAAAATAATACTTCTCTCTAAATAAATGTAAATGACAACCCATATGTTTTTCTCCAATGTACAGTTTTTCCCCCACAGGGGATGCATAAGAGGCTCATATTTCATATTAAATACATATACTTTAAGAAATTTATATCACAGATAAAAAGCACAGAATTTCTTTATTTTTTTATTTATTTTTTACAATAAATCTTTAGACCTTTCTAATGATTTTTAGTCATGGGCTGTCAGCATATTAACAGGTAACCCAGCAGGTTTTTTTTGTAAAATAAGTTTTCTGTAAAATATAAATGTTATTTTATTAGTATTATTATTATATTGTTATATTTATTCTTAAATACTCTATTTTTATTTTTTTAATAATTAAAATGTTATTGTAATAGTAATATTTCTAATTTTGTTAAATATTTGTATTTATTGAATATAATCATTATTATTAGTCTCGTTAATATATAAACATTAATATATAAAATGTTATATGCATACACTTTTCATTTGTAAAAAAAATAAAAAAAATATTTGCATTTTAACCAGAATAATCGCAATTAGATATCTTCCCCAAATCGTGCATCCCTAGTTTATCCTATCTCCCTAGTGCATCCCCTGTTCAATCTCTATTAGGCTATTAATATGCTGTTTTGTAATCTATTCTATTTGAGGGCAAGTTTGTTTTAGCCTATTTTCATTTTGGGCCTAAGGTTTTGGGCATTTGGCACGTTGTTGGCTGTGGAGGGTTACTAATGTCATTGCTTTATTGCTTTTTTATTATTTCTTTGATTTAAATAATTTTGGTAATGCGTCGTATAGGTCTTAAATTTCAATCTTTATGGTCTTAAAATGTCTTAAAAAGGTCTTAAATTTGACTTTCTGAAACCTGCAAGAACCCTGTTTAGTGGTTAATTTACTGTCATGTTTTGCAGTTGCTGGAGACCAGGTCCAGGGTTGCACAAACCATGTTGTTATATTATATTATATTGTTATATTGTTTACTTGGAATATTTATGGGTATTTTATATACACTTTTTTTTTGTCTTGTAAATTTATTGTTCTCATTTTATATTGTGTACTTTGTATATTTATTCCTTTTTTTTAGATGTTCCTTTTTATGTACACTGTGTATTTTATTCCTTTACATCTCTGTCCTTTTAAATGCATTTTGTTCACTTTTTTTTTCTTTTGTTTATTTACCAATTCATTTTAACGTATGTTTATAATGTTCTTTGGACTGTTTATATTTTTACATTTGTTCCTTTACATTTTCATCCTTTTTAAATAAATTGTGTTACATTTGTTTCCCCATTGTTTTAATGTTTGTATATAATGCTCTTAAGAATATTTTTTTAATACCTTTTTAATAAATATTTCAGACTTTATCAAATTGTTTTGTGTGTATTTTTCTTTTGGGGGGAGAGGGGATATATATATATATATATATATATATATATATATATATATATATATATATATATATATATATATATATATATATATATATATAGAGAGAGAGAGAGAGAGAGAGAGAGAGAGAGAGAGAGAGAGAGAGATTTTGCATATATATGAGCAAAATCTGCATAGCTGGCCTATAACCAATCAAGTCACTATGCTACAAAACCTAGCCCACCCTTAGCCTTAGAAGTAACCAATAAAATCACTTCACTGGGTTTTCAATGCGTCCTGTCCTCCAATAGCAGTCTGGGTTTTGGGAGTGGTTTTAAAAAAACAACCAATCCAGTTTGAGATGAAGGACCAATAGGGATAGAAGGCAAAGCTGTTTAGAGGTGTGAAAATGTCTCCTGGGAAAAACTCAGGGGTGGTAAAAGTACTCAAAAGTTATACTCGAGTAAAAGTATATATAACTAAATAAAAAATGACTCCAGTAAAAGTAGAAAGTCCTCCATTCAAACATCACTTGAGTAAAAGTACACAAGTATCCAATTTAAAACGTACTCAAGTACCGAAAGTAAAAAGTAAATATTCAAATTAACTGTAAATATCAATACTTAAGCAGATCAATTGTTTTGGGAGTGATATGCAATGCTTAAAATAGACATGCTCCATAACATTAGCTGCATCAAACAGAAGATGTGCAAGATACTATTAACTAATTTAAAATTCATTCAAAAGCCATAACCACAATGACATATTACTCAACAATTAGTCATGTGCCTCAACAAGTAATGTCATGACATAATGAAACCTTTGCAAATCGTTATCTAATGATTAATTAAAGCAGACAACTGGAAGTTGAAATGCATGGCTTTGACCCATTGTGATAATTATTATATTAACTAATTAATCTGTTATGTTATTAGGGAATTAATACATTGTCATATTTAATTAATAGAAATTAATGTATTACTTAATCTATTAATCATATATAATGTTCATTAGTTGCTGATGCAATGATCATTAATAAATGATTTAGTTCTTCATGAGTCACACATTAATTCATGATTATCTGTGCATTAGTCAAGCATGAATTACTGCATATTAGTGCACCCCTTATTGTAAAGTGTTACCGATGTTTTCATAGTAAATAGTGTGCCGCGAAAGAAAAAAAATTGGGAAACACTGAGCTAGCGTTAGTGTGGCAAACCTAGTCAGCTTTTCCAAGTCTAGCCCCGACTGGATCATCCATGACCGAGCATGCAGGGAGATAACCAGCTTACTAGCTTGGTTTTCTCCTGCACCCACGTTTTTTGTTGGTTTGGAAAGCAAGTGTAATAAATACTTGGAGCAGGCATGGGGAAATGTATTGGAGTAAAAAGTAAACTTTGTCTTTAATATTGTAGTGGAGTAAGAGTGAAAGTAGATGCAAACAAAATATACTCAAGTAAAGTACAGATCCCCGAAAAAAATACTTAAGTAAAGTAACAAAGTATTTTTTAATACTTATAATTTGTTAATTTGTGCCGTTGTACATTCACAAGTCACAATTTTAAGGAGGCTATGAATCCAGTAACTTTTTGCACACATGTGCAGAGTAAACCAGTTCTGTATTATTGTCTTTGCTGCTATAAACCCAGCAAACAGCATTCTCTTTTGTAATGAACTTATACAGGAGTCAGAATCATCATTGAGAAGACATAGACCTGGATTAGACCTGTAATCAATTTGTAGCAGAGAGGACAAAACTAAATTTACTTGAGTCCATAGATTGACAACGATTGGACACTCCCAAAACATGTGAAGAAAAGTACCTGATGCAACAGTGTTACAGATATGGCAGTTGTTGATTGCGGTTTCATTTTGAATCTCTTGTAAGGGTTATATATGCTCTATGAATGACTTTGAAATGAAAAAGACGATGAGCCAAGTTTTTAGAAGTTAAGATTAGACCACACCCTCTGCCAGTCGACAGATAAGTTTAAATCGGATAATTCACGATTCCAGATAGATTTAATAGAAAGAGGCTTTGCAATATGATCGTTAATTTTACTATATATATATATATATATTAATGAGACAGATGGCCGACCAGAGGGTGAAGCAATCCAATCCCACATAGGATTAGGAGAAATGGGGGATACCCAGGGAACTCCATACACCTTGAGAGCCGAGGGTAATTGAAAGACGACAAAATATGAGGATGCTGGTAAACAAAACTTAGTTCTGTCAGGTCCATTAAGTCAAGAACACACATGACAAAAATGATTTAGAAATTTTTATTGAATTTATTGAATAAATTGTTGATGAATCTGAATAAAATTTTGTTTTTGGCGGTATGGTTCTGTTCAGGGAGTCCTATGACCTTTCATGAGCACCATGAAATAGAGAGTCAGAGGACAGCAGCAGCATTAGGGAACGCTCATACAGTTTAGGACTGGGATAGCTTAACTATTCCTCCCAAACAAACCACACCTGGCAATCCTCTTGAGAATAAAACAAGAGGATGGAGTTGACAATTAAAATGCTTAGACGTCTTATGAATGAATTACAAATTAGTGGCAATATGGTTCTGTTCAGATGAGTCTCCTGACCTTTCATGAGCACCATGAAATAGCATTGAGTCAGGGGACAGCAGCATCATTTGTGGATGCTCACATAAATTAGGACTAGGAGAGCTGAATGTAGAGACAGGAGTGGAGGAAGCTGCAGTTGTAGCAGCCTCTAAGAGAATGAGCCATATAACGCTCTGAGGGAAGCTTGCAGTATGCATAGCAGCGGAGACAGGAGGCAAGCCAGGCTCTGGACACGAGCTTTCCCTACTCCAAGGCAAATAATGGATCCTGCTGACCAGCTTGTGGATGACTCCTCAGGTAGGCTAACATAGATGACATAAAAAGCAGAGTCAGATTAAGAGATGAAACGCAGTTCATCCCCTTTTCCTATCAGTTTAGTGTGCTTAGAATTATGCTGAAGTGCTAGGAATAAATTGATACATAAGAAATGTGAGGTCATGTGACCGCGAGTAAAACGTATCTTGGCAATATATCAGGATAAGGCCCAAAAAAACCCACCTATATCAGCTTTAATAATATCAAATTACCATAGTGCCTATAGCTTTAAGAAAAAGCATATTCCAAATTCCAAGAGTGACTATAGCTTGAAGAAAGCATTTCCAATTTAATTAATTAATTTAATTACATTTATTTCCCAGGTCTATGTGAATGAGTAATCTGTGCAAGTTGATACACCGTAAAAATAGTGCCGTGGTAATCTTTAATAAAATCTGAAAAGTAACTTCTAACTCTAAAGTTCTACTCTAAAGTTAGTTATAACTTAAGAACAAGTGTGTTTCCAATAGCACCTACAGCTTTAAAAACAAGCACGTTTCCAAACTCTGCTATAGCTTACGATATCACTTTAAGACAAGCACATTTCCAACGTTTATAGCTTAAGAAAAAGTAATTTTCCAGTAGGTATATCGCTTTAAGACAAGCATGTATCCGACACTATAGCTTTAACAAGCACTTCCAATATTAATTATAGCTTTAAGACAAGCATATTTTCAATATTAATTGTAGCTTTAAAGACAAGCACTTCCAATATTAATTATAACTTTAAGAACGTGCACTTCCAATATTAGTTATAGCTTTAATATTGATTATAGCTTTAAGAACACATGCATATTTCCAATATTAACAATAGCTTTAAGAACAAGCACTTTCAAAATGAATTATAACTTTAAGAACAAGCATTCCCAATATTAGCTATAGCTTTAACACTAGAAGTCCCGGAGATTTTTACCCCTCCTTTAGCCAAGTGGATGCTAACTGGCTAGTCTTTTGGCTATCATTAGCATCAATTCATGTGTAAATGTGGTCATTACCTGAGCCATCTGCAGGGGGGTTGGGGGTGTGTGTGTGAATGGTTGCTGGTGGCTTGTTTGTATGTGTGGGGGAGGGAGGGAGGGCTGCTAAAAGCAGAGAACTTGATAATGTCTCACATTGGCATGTAGGGTCTTGCCCAGGTGTAAACAGGTATGAATTAGCACATCTAATCCTTTTGTGCTGAGGTGGATACAATCTCACTGCACATAGCCTACTACTTCAGTGCCCTCAAGAATTCTGTGGTGTACGAACCTCCTCTCCAAGAAAAGAAAATGCAGACAAGACTCACCACTCAGCAGGCCTTGGAAATGATCCTGAGTGAAGTAAACCCTTGTGACTCAGATGGAGAAGACATAGAACTTCAGCCGGATTCGGACTCAGAGCTGTCTGATCTGTCTTCAGGTTAAGTTTCATTTAATATTATTTCCTATTTCATTTCAAACCAGTAAGAGAAAAACACAAAAAAAGCAGAGTTGAGTGACATAAATATTTACTCTGCCTTTTTTGTATTGTCCAATTTTTTGTTTGTACTACTTAGCAGACATTCACTGCCATCTGAAGTGCAAAACATTATTAGTTGTTTCTTTGCTTTAGTTGTATCTTTTTATTTAGGAAGATATTTCAGACATTATTCCGATACAGAGAAGGAGATACTGGAATTGTTATTAGTATCTATGCATGCATTTGTGATATCATTTGACTTTTCCATTGCTCACAATTTGAATTTGTTCACACTGCAGATGAGGAGACTGCTCCTCAACCAAAAAAGAGAGCCCGTTGGGGACTGACCTGACAGAGACAGCGAAAGATGGCACAGTGTGGCGTGAAGAACAGGTAGGGACGCGTCTCCCTTTCACCCCAATCAAAGCGTACGCTGCAGATGGAGAGCCAACGGCTAAGGCCGGGAAAAGTATCTCGAGTCGCCTTCAGAGCTTCCTGTGTTTCATCACTCTTGACATGCTTCATAGCATTCAAGAATGGACTATTCAACATGCACAGGAAACGGAGCATGTTCATTGGTTCATGGCCCTCCCTGAACTAATGGCATTTATTGCAATTGTCATCTTCCGGGGGCTTACCAAGGTTCCATCACTACGTGACTGCTGGTCAGCAAACCTGGGAAACCCACATATCATTGGAACAATGCCGCGAAACCGCTTCCAAGACATCATGCGACACCTACGCTTTGATGACAGGTCCACCCGGAGTGATCGAGCAAAGACTGATTTCCAGCAATTTCCAGTGTGTGGGGATCATTTGTCACCAATTGCATCACGTCCTACAACCCTGGTCTACATATCAGCGTTGAAGTTTGGGATCAAGTTTTGGGTGGCTTGCGACCTAAAATCCAAGTACATTTGTAATGTCCTCCCATATCTTGGCAAGGACCCTAGTCGTCCCAGTGGAGAGAGACTGTCTGAAAATGTAGTGATGAGGCTGATGGAACCATTCCTAGACAAGGGCAGAAATGTTACCACGGACAATTTCTTCACATCGCTGTCACTTGCGCATAAACTTCTTAGCCGGAAAACCACCATCCTCGGCACAGTCAACAAGATTCGCCGGGAAATCCCTCAATCCTCTAGACACACAGATCGCAATGAATTCACCACTCAGGTATGTTGCAGGTCTTTTGTGGTTCTATGTTTATGTGTTTCTAATTTTTAGAATCAACACCGCCAAGTGTGGCATTGTGTCATTGTGTGTAAAAGTGCTTTGAAAATAACAATTTATCTTATTTATTAGGTGTTTTCAACCACTGCTGCTACGCTGACGGCGTATGCGGCCAAACGGAAGAAGACCGTCTACATTCTTAGCAGCATGCACAGCGTGATTCAGACTGATAATACCACCAAAAGGAAGCCAAACACTGTCACCCTTTACAACACCACAAAGTGCAGCGTGGATGTGATGGACCAGATGGTGCGGGAGTACACTGTCCGCACAGGGACACAGCGCTGGCCAGTTGCCGTGTTCTATAACATGATTGACATGGCAGCACTGAATGCACATGTGCTGTATCAAGCATGCACCGGAAGGCAGGAAAGGCGGGTGGACTTCCTGGTGGAGCTGGCAAGAGAGTTGGCTAACTCTCATATGGGTGCAAAGAAGGCAAGAAAAGAACAATTGCTTCGGACACAACCCTCCACACCTAGCCCTGGAAAAAGAGCCATGTGTCAGGTCAAACACCAATGCAAGAACAATCATGCCACTGTGCGATGTGTTCACTGCTTCAGATACACATCTGGTAAATGCAGATGGGAGATACCATGGCAGTGCCAGGATTGTGAGTGATTGCTGGAATGTACTCACTCACTTTTTAATATTATTTGTAAATATGTGTACAAATGGTTGGTTTCTTTTTTATTTTATTTTGTACTGTTTTTATCAATAAATCTCAGCAACAAAGGAAAAAAAAAACATGTGTTGATTTCTCCCTAAGATGGCAAAGTGAAACACAAGTTTCCTTGAAGTGGCTCAGCATGGCCCCACATCGTTTACATAACAAAAGCAACTGTTCACAGCTGATTAAGGATATTAGCCTAAAGCCTTCCAGCCCATCGGCTGTCCTGCGGGTTTTATAGGTAGAAAAGTCAAATGGCTGCTCTCTGGGACTTCTAGTGTTAAGAACAAGCACTTCCGATATTATAACAAGCATTTTCAATATTAATTATAGCTTTAATACAAGCACTTCTGGTATTAGTTATAGCTTTAAGAACAAGCATTTCCAATATTATTTATAGCTTTAATAACAAGCACTTCCGATATTATAGCTTTAAGAACAAGTACTTCCATTATTAATTATAGTTTTAAGAACAAGCATTTTCAATATTAATTATAGCTTTAAGAACAAGCATTTCCAATATTAGCTATAGCTTTAAGAGCAAGCACTTCCAATATTAGCTATAGCTTTAATAACGAGCGCTTCCAATATTAATTATAGCTTTAAGAACAAGCACATCCAATATTAATTATAGCTTTAATAACAAGCATTCCAATATTAATTATAGCTTTAAGAACAAGTGCGTTCCCAATCTAAACTATAGCTTAAGACAATATTTCCAATAGCAACTTTAGCTTAAAACGAGTTACACATTTTACAAATACCAACTATAGAGACAAGAACAATAGTCATAAGCCTAGCATTTTACTGAAAACGACTAAGCTTAAGCAATGCAGATACCATTGTCATTTACGCTGCCAATGACCTGATGGGTCCTGAACGGTGAACGGTCCTGACCTGAACGGTGTTAAAAATTAACTTAGCTTCGTGAAGACAGATGAATGAGAGTGAAAATTGCCAGCTGAGACATATGCTTGATATACTTAACTTGTGGAGTGCAGATTTCTCTATAATTGTTCTTGAGTCAGTCACATAACGTTATTAGTATAACTTTAGAGAGTCCATGAAAATAATGTAGCGATTCCAACTCCAAATTAGACGAAAACACAAGTTCAAGTTTACAACCTGAATGAATGTAAGCTTCTGAACCGTGTGGGGGCGAATTGCTCTCGCTATATTTCGCACTTGCACAATTCCTTGTGATATATTTCGGTTTTGCCTGCCGAATTCCCCATTTAATTAGCTCCTGACAAATCTTGTATTAAATCAAAACATAAATTTGAGCAGTGAGTGATTTTAACTTCTAAATACCTCTCTGACTGCCACCTCTCAGGATCACGTCCGTGACGATAGACAGCAGTTAGTCTAGTAATAAGCTGACGAAAGTATCCAACACATGGTCATAATTGTTGCTGCTCCCATTGTTACATGTAGACAGGAGGCAGACACAGGTGTTAACAGGAATGGTAGTTTATTGACCACAGTAGAGCTTGGGAAGTGGAGCAGGTGAGTTAAGCGGTTGATGGTAGTTAGGAAGGTGATATGAGTGAGAGAGTTACTGTCTTTTGCATAGAAGGTAGAATGAGGCTGGTGCCTGGAGATTGCTGGAGACTGGAGATCGATGGAGACTGGAGATCGCTGGAGGTCAGAGGGACGGACAGGAACACACCCACACAGCAGACAGGAAACACGGAAGGAGGGATACACGCTGGAGACAGGTAGTATCGATAGGAGAGTCCTTGAGGTAAGCATAGGTAGCAGTATATGCGAACGAGACCGGACGTGGAGTGCTGTGTGCGTGTGCTTCTTATGGTGCTGGTGATGAGTGCCATGATGAGGTGCAGGTGATAGTGATCAGTACTCTGGGGATGGAGTGCGCTGTGATTGGTGAAGGGTGGAACCTGACGTGTCTGTGACACCCATAGTATATGTCCTGATATAATTCTGCTGAAAATGCAGCTGCTCGCGTTTGTTCTACGTTCGTATGTAAATATACATTGTTTGCAAAACATAATAATCATAATAATGCTCACATTGCATGATTGAATCATTAGCCAACACATAGCCTACCTATCTCCCTCAAAAACAAACATAGAATTCGCTTTAGCTCCGTTTGAAATATAAATACAAAGTGAAAGGAAATTGCACTTTAAAGAGCCTTGTGAATGGTTTGATGATTTGATAAAGCAGACCGCACAAAATGCATAGTGATAAAGCATAGGAAAACCAATTCATTCTTATCCTGATTGCAAAGCAGCGAGCAGCAAGTAGTAAGAGTGAACTGAATCTGCCTTAAATAGGTGCCCTGTTTTTAGCGTAGCCATTAGCAGTGAGGGGAGTTGAAACAGCTGACGCAAATCAGCTGATGAGACCATGTTGTTGCCAATATCGTTAGCAGCGTCTTGACTACTTCTGCCAGAACTGACACTAACGCTCAATTTCTTAGTTCTTGAAGTGAGCAGAGACCCTTGTCATCATACAAGTCGCTGCATATGTGTTTATGCCTAGTGAAGACCAAGAAGGCTGGACAAATAGTCGACTTCTACATAAAAAATTTAAGTTGTGCCGTAGGGGTGTGTCACTACAAAATTTGTTAATATTACCAGTTAAGACTGATGCTTCAGGTGAGTGGTAAAGTGTCTTAATCATAGAATGTAACGTTCACCAAAACCAAAACATTGCAGAACTGCCCACATATAGTTCCACTCTAGCCTATCAAAGGCTTTTTCTACGTCAAGTGAAAAAAACACACATGGGCTTGGATGAGCGTCTGCAAAATCAAGTACATGAAAGTCAACGCATATTATCAGATGCGAGATGCCCCTTAATAAAACCGGTTTGATCCTCTTTGACTAAGTTATGAATGAAACTTTTTAAACTTTTAAGTCGCATGGGATAAGTGATACTGGTCTGTAATTGGAGCAATCTAACGGATCTTTCCCCTTTTTAAGAAGTAATGATATCAGAGACGTTTTTTTATCTCTATGAAATGTGCCATGCTCAATTAGATTAGATTAGATTCAACTTTATTGTCATTACACAAGTACAAGTACAAGGCAACGAAATGCAGTTTAGGTCTAACCAGAAGTGCAATAGCAGCAAGTGCAGGATATATACAATGGTTGCGTAAGTGCAGGACATAAAATGTTCTGAATATATATAAATATGTATAAGTAGAGAGATGGTTATTACTATAAGTAGAACTGAATTTACAGATGAATATATACAGTGAATAAATATACAGATGGCTATTACTATAAACAGAATTTACAGGTGAATATGTACTATGAATAAATATACAGATGGCTATTACTATAAACAGAATTTACAGGTGACTATGTACTATGAATAAATATACAGACGGTTATTACTTGAACAGAATTTTACAGTTAGAGGTATACAGTAATATGTTAGGCTAATATGAGGAATATAGCAGTGGATTAAGTTAGTACAATAAATTATGGACAGAGCTATCCGAAAGAAAGTGTAAAAGTGCAGTGGAAAGTGGTTGCATATTCCAGTTAGAAGTACGGTGCAAAATGCAAATGTAAACATTGTTACTGTAAATACAGTCGGCAGTGCAGATGAGCATTATCCAGTTACGGTATGGTGGTGCAGAATGCATAAGTAAACAGTTGTTACTGTAATAAACAGTCAGTAGTGCAAATAACAAAGTGAAGGCAGATGTGAGGTAGGAGAGTTATCAGTTTATGAGGGAAGTGGATCAACGGGGGTTTGAGTTCAATAAAGAGACAGCTCTGGGGAAAAAACTGTTCTTTAGTCTGCTGGTCCTGGTCCGGAGGATCCTGAAACGCCTGCAGTGAAACTGCAAAGGTAATGAGTCAAGCATTAGAGTCCCCACCAAATCCCATAATTCTAGATACAATTCAGGAGGGAGGCCATCTAGGCCTAGTGATTTGCCCTTCTGAAGACTTTTTAGTGATTCATGGAGCTCCTCCAAATTTAACGGGGCCTCCAAACAGTCTTTATCTATCTGTGGGATCCGGGGAAGTTCTAGCTTACCTAGATACTCTTTGCAAATTGATTCCTAATAGTCAGTTTCAGCTTTGTATAGATTTGTGTAAAAACCTTTAAATACGTCATTGATTTTCCGAGGATTTGTGGTGACCTGATCATCTGAAGTTTTTATTGCGCTGATATATGCCTTTGATTCACATTCCCTCAGCCTAAGGGCCAATAAATGGCTAGGTCTCTCCGTTTCAAGATAATATTTTTGCCTAGTCCTATGTAAAATAAACTCTGCCTTTGATTGTGAGAGCAAGTCATATTCTTCTTTCAAGGTGGACAATCGTGTAGCTTGTTGCTCAGAATTTTTTTTTTTTGTAAGTTTTGTAAAAGTTGTGTAGTGAAGTGCTCCTTTAAGCCTCACTCCACCCCATTATTAGTTAGCGCCCTTATTTGGACTATATAAAGGGCATCCCCAGAGTGGTAGGATATTGCGTCATCTTTGTATTCAGATCGGTGTCCTGTTGCCGGTGCTCGATTGCCCTGTGTGGGAGGTATGTGTTTGTTTGCCATAGGTATGGTTTAGCGTCTGGATTGTGTGATTACTGACTTTTCTGCGCAGCTGGTGTCTGTTTGGTTGGAGGTCCGGGTTGTACTGCTGAAGGGTTCTCTCTGCACATCGCCGCTGTAGTTCCAGCTTATAAACGAGTCGATCGCACGTATAACACAGCGTGCTGTGTGTGACTGCTGCTCTCCTGCGCGGTAGGTCTATTGTATTGTGTGGATGCGGGCATGGGACTGTATTGATTTTGTAAATGACGCATGAATTCCTCTGTATAGTGAATGGGATGAGGGAATGGTCTGCCGGATATTTGATATTTGAATATTCGGTATGTAAACCCATTCATGTCTCTACGTCCCCGTTAAAGTGAACATGTGATTTTTAATCCTGTTTCTTGTGTATTTTAGGCCATTAAAGTGGGCGTTTGATCGCAACGTGGTTTGGCCCCGACGCTGCTGTTTTGCTTCTAGTAGTTTTGTTTACAGTGTCTCGTTTTCTTTTGTTTGTTTCTATTCTGTTGATAGCTGTTTTTGACGGCTGTTCTTACGGGCAGCTGTGTGGTATACAGCTGGGCTGCTTGGTTTTTGGTTTGTTTTCTTTCTTTTATTGTAATATTTGGGTTATGGTTTGACTTTGATATAATTGATTTATTTTGTTTTTCTGGTATTAGTCCTTATTGTCGGTAAGCAGCAGTATCTTGGTTCTGTGTGTTTATTTGGCATTAACTAAATTTGACTAACTTCATCATACCAATGACAATTAATGCTGTTGCTGTATTTATATCTTTTTGCTAATTAGTTTTCTTTCTTTTCCAGGAGCAGGGGTGATCCAAAAGCGGGCAGGCTAGCCATCCGTTGCATGGTGAACAGATTGACGTTCTCCCTTGAGTGTGCGGTAGAGGTGTTATTGTAGTGGATTTCACAAGTGAGTGTGCTGTGGAAGTTTTGGGCACGGTGTATTCCTTGTAGGCTGATTCGAGGCCTACGGCTCAGCCTGCCCAGCTAATGGTGCACCCCAGCTCCGCTATGAGAGTGACATGTCTGTTTATTGAGTGAACTGTGTTGCTCATATACAAAGTAGTGGCCTGGCCATCCAGCCTCATTGTTTGATTGCTTCTAATATTCTATTTTAAATTATTTATGATATTAAATAAAGAAATATTATTTATTATATATTGGGTTGTGAGCGCGTTGTTGATGTTAGAGCTCCGTCGAATTGATTCATAATCCTTGATTTTCTCCTTATCACTCGCTTACAAACGATTATTTTCTATTATTTACAGCGTGTGAATATATCTCCGATACGATTCTCTATAAAAACAATCGGATTGCTTTGATATCACTACTTATATCCGAACTTCCGCTACTAACCGTAGCCCGCTAGCATTGCACGCGTGGTAGCTTATTTACACCGGTAGCCCGCTAGCATTGCACGCGTGGTAACTTATTTACACCGGTCACCACTGAAACCGACAATTCGTCATCGCAGCACATCTGCTACAATGACGAATAACTCGGATGTGTGTCTAATGTTACCTTTGAGTGCAGGCGAGGACACGTTCGAGCTGCATTCGGTGCAGTTAGAGTTGGAGTCGTTGGAGAAGCAGATTAGCGATCTACTAGAGAGACGAGCCGTGCTGAGAGAGCGACGATCAGCGCTTGAAACATCACGCGCCGATGCGGTTAGTAACCTCTTGACTCCGACCTCGTCTACTCCATGTGTTTCTCTGCACAGGACCAAAGCACCCAGGACGCGATCATCATCCCTGGTTTCGTTCACTCCGGCGCCGACACGACCCTGGGTGCTTCCACAGCGGAAGACGCGAGCCAGGACCAGAGCTAGGACCTCTCCGCCCCTCCCGGTCTTCGAGATCTCCACCCGGAACCGCTTCTCCCCTCTTCGCGAGACGGAACGCGACGCTGTGGTCATCGGTACTTCCATCGTCCGACATGTCCACGCTACCTCAGGTAAAGGCAAGGTAATCACTCACTGCTTTCCTGGTGCTCGTGTTCTCGATGTTGCTGCGCAGGTTCCCGAGATCCTGAACGGTGACAAGCGCATCGGAGCTGTCGTGCTGCACGCGGGAACGAACGACACCAGGCTGCGGCAGACGGAGGTTCTGAAGAAGGACTAGAGGAGCCTGATCGAGACGGTGCGCAGAACATCGCCTGAAGCAACGATCATCGTGTCTGGACCGCTTCCCACGTACCGACTGGGACATGAAAAGTTCAGTAGATTATTTGCTCTAAATGAATGGTTAATGTCATGGTGTAATGAACAGAAGCTGCTCTTTGTAAATAATTGGAATCTGTTTTGGGAGCGACCTAGGCTCTTCCGTCCTGATGGCCTTCACCCCAGCAGAATCGGAGCGGCTCTTCTGTCGGACAACATCTCCAGAGCGCTGCACACCACCATATGACTAGTAAGTCAAAGTCCAAATCACAGTATTTGCTGTCCTAACTTAACTGACATAAGTACCAATGTAGAACATTATATAGAAACTGTGTCTAAACATAACTGTGTAGAACATTATATAGAAACTGTGTCTATTCCTCGTTTAGTGAGGTCAAACATTAAATCTACTGTAAGATCTAGGAAAAATCTAATTGTGATTAAACCAGAAAATCTCAATATTAGTGAACAAAAACAATGCTGTCCAAACTTAATTGACATAAGTACCAATGTAGAACATTATATAGAAACTGTGTCTGAACATAACTGTGTAGAACATTATATAGAAACTGTGTCTATTCCTCGTTTAGTGAGGTCAAACATTAAATCTACTGTAGGATCTAGGAAAAATCTAATTGTGATTAAACCAGAAAATCTCAATATTAGTGAACAAAAACAATTTCTAAAACTAGGTCTTCTAAACATTAGATCGCTCACACCTAAGGCGGTTATTGTAAATGAAATGGTCACAGATAATAGTTTCGATGTACTTTGCCTTACTGAAACCTGGCTTAAGCCAAATGATTATTTCGGTCTAAATGAGTCTACTCCACCAGGATACTGTTATAAGCATGAGCCCCGTCTGATTGGTCGTGGCGGCGGTGTTGCAACAATCTATAGAGATAATCTTAATGTTACTCATAAAACAGGTCACAGGTTTAATTCGTTTGAAGTACTAGTGCTAAATGTTACGCTCTTAAATGTAAGAAAGAAATCTGTATTATCTCTAGCCTTGGCTACTGTGTATAGACCTCCAGGGCCCTATGCTGATTTCTTAAAAGAGTTTGCAGACTTTCTCTCAGATCTATTGGTCAACGTCGATAAAGCATTAATTGTTGGAGATTTTAACATGCACGTAGATAACACAAATGATGCATTAGGGGCTGCATTTACAGATCTATTAAACTCCTTTGGGGTTAAGCAAAACGTCACTGGTCCCACTCATCGTCTTAATCACACACTAGATTTAATTATATCACATGGAACCAACCCAACCGACATAGATATTATACCGCAAAGTGATGATGTCACTGACCATTACACGGTAACTTGCATACTGCGTACTGCTGAAATCTGTCATGTTGCGCCACGTTATCGACCAGGCAGAACAATCCTTCCAACCACTATAGATAGATTCTCAAATAGCTTACCTGATCTGGCTCAGCTGCTCAGTGAACCCAAACAAACAGATGAACTAGAGGAAATGGCTAGCAGTATGAGCACGATTTTATCTAGCACATTAGAAATTGTTGCACCAATTAGATTAAAAAAGGTTAGAGAGAAAACTAAAGCACCATGGTACAACAGTGCTACACATGTTATCAAGAGAGAAACTCGTAACTTAGAGCGTAAATGGAAACAAACAAATTTAGAGGTCTTTAGAATCGCGTGGAAAGATAGTATGTCACGTTATAAAAAGGCCCCTAAAAGCAGCCAGGGCTGAGCATCTCCGCAAAATAATAGAAAATAATCAAAATAACCCAAGGTTTTTATTTAACACCGTGGCTAGACTAACAAATAAACAAACATCGCCTGAGCAAAATATTCCGTTACAGTTTAGTAGTAATGATTTTATGAATTTCTTCACTGAGAAAATAGAAAGCATCAGAAACAAAATTGTAAATGTACAATCTTTAATGATGTCTTATGATTCAACCGCGATTATCGCCCCTCAAGAACTACTACACCGCTTTACAACTATAGGACAGGAAGAGCTAAATAAACTTATCATTGCATCTAAACCAACAACATGTTTATTAGATCCAATACCCACTAAACTACTGAAAGAATTGTTACCGGTAGTGGAAGAGCCTCTTCTCAATATTATTAACTCATCTTTATCTTTAGGTCATGTTCCAAGAATATTCAAGTTGGCAGTCATAAAACCTCTCATTAAGAAGCCACAATTAGATCATAATAACCTAGCAAATTACAGACCAATTTCAAATCTTCCATTTATGTCTAAAATACTAGAAAAAGTTGTGTCCGCTCAATTGTGCGCTTTCTTGCAAGAAAATGATATCTATGAAAAATTTCAATCAGGATTCAGGCCGCATCATAGCACAGAAACTGCACTCGTTAAAATCACAAATGATTTACTTCTAGCTTCTGACCAAGGCTGTATCTCAATACTAGTTCTACTCGATCTTAGTGCTGCGTTTGATACTATAGATCATAAACTACTCTTAGATCGACTTCAAAATTATACTGGTGTTCAGGGACAGGCATTAAACTGGTTTAGATCGTACTTATCAGACCGCTACCATTTTGTCTGTCTAAATGGGGAAAAATCAAAGATGACGTCAGTAGACTATGGGGTGCCGCAAGGATCCGTGTTAGGCCCTCTGCTATTCTCTATATATATGCTGCCACTTGGTAATATTATAAGAAAACATGGAATTAATTTCCACTGTTATGCTGATGACACTCAATTATATATTTCATCACGACCGGATGAAAACGGTAAATTATCTAAACTGACAGCGTGTGTTGAAGATATTAAATACTGGATGACGTGTAATTTTCTGCTATTAAATTCAGATAAAACGGAGGTGTTACTTATTGGTCCAAAAAACTGCCCACAAAACCTCTCGCAATACAATTTTACCTTGGAAGGATGTCCTGTCACTTTATCCACTACAGTAAAAGACCTGGGTGTTATATTAGACCGCAACCTAACATTCGAAAATCATATTTCATATGTTACAAGAACGGCATTTTTCCATCTTAGAAACATTGCTAAGCTACGTAACATGCTATCTATTTCTGATGCAGAAAAGTTAGTTCATGCATTCATGACCTCGAGATTAGATTACTGTAATGCTTTATTTGCTGGTTGTCCTGCATCCTCAATAAACAAACTACAGTTAGTCCAAAACGCGGCTGCTAGAGTTCTTACTAGGTCAAGAAAATATGATCATATAACACCAATTTTATCATCTCTACACTGGTTACCTGTGAAGTTCCGTATCAATTACAAACTATTGATACTAACCTATAAAGCCCTAAATGGTTTAGCTCCAGTGTATCTAACGGATCTTCTATCGCCCTACAATCCATCGCGCTCTTTAAGATCACTAAACTCTAGGCTTCTGGTCATTCCTAGGATATCTAAGTCCACTAAAGGAGGGAGGGCTTTTTCACATTTAGCTCCTAAACTCTGGAATAGTCTTCCTGATATTGTTCGAGGTTCAGACTCGCTGTCCCAGTTTAAAACTAGATTAAAGACGCATCTCTTTAGCCAAGCATTCACATTATAATTATCCTTTTATACTACAGTTAAATCGGATCAAAAGCATTAATATAATATTCTGAACAGCAGCTACGCTAATCATTTCCCATCTGCTTTTCTGTTGTCATCTCGGGACACTAGTCCCGAGGTAAATAGTTCATCATCTCCAGTTTGTATCCAGCCTCTCATGGAGACTTCGGATGCCCGACACCTGTGATGAGACGACTCCACGCCTGTGAAGAGACGACTCAACGCCAGCGTTGTTATGGCCTAAATTAATACACGATTGATTAACTTTTTCGAACATTATTCTTTAACATTGTCTTTCTAACATTTTTACTGTACATCTATGAAATGCACTTTCTGTAAAGCTGCTTTGAAACAATGTGTATTGTGAAAAGCGCTATACAAATAAATTTGAATTGAATTGAATTGAATTGAAATATAAATATATTTTTGTGTATATTCACGTCTCAGTGTCTTGTGATTGTGGGAGGGAGAAACGAACTTGTGAGCCTCTTTTTCTTAGGGGTATTTCCCCAGCTGGGGTGGCGTAGTCGTGATTCCTTATAGCTCCGTAGGTGAGCGCGTGTCTGTAACCATCTACAGTTCATCTGCATTGCCACAGTTGTATCTTATTTTCTAATTGTGTAAGCTGCCAGGCTTTCGCTTTGGCAAAATTAGAAGAAAAAGATATACAGAATCCTCGTATAGCAAATTTAGTTGCTTCCCACAATATTTGGGGGTCTACATTGCAAGATGCATTAATTTCGAGAAATTCCTTTATATGATCTTTTATTGAATTAATGAACGTCTGATTATTTAGTAATGATGTGTTAAGACACCATCTAGGGGCCTTGATCTTCATGTTGGAAAGGTGAACATTACATAACACTGCAGCATGGTCAGACAATAACATTGGTAATATAGAGACGGAAGAGTTAGATGAAATTAGAGATGGGCTAAGAAATATATAATCTATCCTAGCGAAAGTCTTATGTCTATTAGAAAAAAATGTGAAGTCCTTAGCTGTAGCATTCTGAATTCTCCAAAGATCTATTATATTAAGTTCAGTGATACATTTATTCAGTAACTTTGAAGACGGGTTGGCTGTTATATCATGGTGAGATTTATCCAATGCAGGATTTACGACAGCATTAAAATCACCACCCACGATTAAAGGACAATCAATCTGTTCAAGTAATGTATTTGAAATATTTATCAAAAATTTACTGTCTGCCTCATTTGGGCAGTAAATGGAGACCAGTGCTAACCTGTCATTATGTATTTTGCAACGGACAAAGACAAATCTACCCTCCTCATCATTCCAGATTTGTTCAATAGTTAAATGTAACTTCCTATCGACTAAGATAGCCACCCCCTTAGTTTTATTAAGAGCACAAGAAAAAGCTGCCAATTTATAATACTTGTTTTGAAACCGTGTAACATCACCTTGTTTTACATGGGTCTCTTGTATCAGGGCACAGGAAATCGATTTACTATGTAAATATTCTAAAATACGGGTACGTTTAACGGGAGAATTGAGGCCATTCACATTAAGTGTTAAGATTTTTAGAGCATGCAAAGTATGTTCGCAATGCACAAATTATGTCTAAATGAAGAGAAAAAAAAACAATGCCATAATGCAAGTGATATGTAAACGTTAGTATATATTCTGGATACTAATCCATTTAGATGCGTCATCATTTTAAAAGAAAAGCCAAATAAATAAAAGCAAAGTAAATTACGTCTGTTGCAGGAGGTAGAAAAAACAAAAGGAAGGAACAATAAATAACTATGTACAACAACCAAAGCAGGCAGCACATTTCTGACAATGTAGGTCTGCAAAACCTAAAACCAATGTTGATACATGACCAGTCCAGCTCAATGCAAGACATGTCCCCAAAAGGCCCACAGAGCCAAAAACTTAGTGATCGAATTAATTATGGCACTTATTGACTGATATTTAAGTTTATTAACCAGAATAAGCCAATAATTAAGCCTAACTACCATTAATACAGTACTAATAAAGGCAATTTGACCCCCTATTCTAAAGTGAAAGTTTTATCCTCATTAATTATGGCACTTATTGAGTGATATTTAAGTTTATGAACAGGAATAAGCCATTAATTAAGCCAAACTACCATTAATACAGTATTAATAAAGGCAATTTGACCCCCTATTCTAAAGTGAAAGTTTTATCCTCATTAAATATGACACTTATTGAGTGATATTTAAGTTTATTGACCAGAATAAGCCAATAATTAAGCCTTTAAGTTAATAAGCAGCTTTTACAGACACAAAACATACTTTTTTTTGTATATTTGGATAAATGGTGAAAGGTAATGTTAACATTTAAACAAACGTATTATGATTTTACAGAGAAAGAAAAAACTTAAAATATATTTTATATCATAAATTTTTTTTACAATTTCCCTTTTACCATTTCATAGATACATGTTATATCCCTAAACCCAAACATAACAAACAGAGAATAAAAAATGACAATACAACTAAATGAGCAGAAATGTTTGGGAAAATTTTAATTTTAGTAACAATAGAGCATTAAAATTATATGTTGAGCCACTAATCTCACTCAAACCTCTAAACCTACACATAACCATTTCTTAAAAGTATGTAAGGTTAGGGTGAAGAAAAAACATAACAAAAGTGTAATCACAATAATTTCTTTATTGTGAAAATGTCAAAAGCGGTACCAATAGTAGTCCAAATGACGATGTGTTGTAGTCGGAGTTCTCTCTGGCGATATAGAGAATTTAAGTTATTCAATTTAAGCTTCACTCCACTATTTGAAGGCGCGCACGCGTTTGGTTTCTCATTCAAACACTAAAACACAGCATGTCGCAATCTGTGATGAAGCAGGCGAGAGCCAATGAGCGTTTGATATCACTGCCGTAAAACGAGATTTTTGAATTCATAACGTGCGCGGGATTTGTTTACAGTCGCTGTTGAACATAAAGATGAAGATCGCTGGATAAAGATCATCGTATGGATTCTAAAGATGTGGATTACAGCGAACAAATTATATTGGTGTATTTTGTGAATTTATGTTGCGTTTTGGTGTACTTTCTAGTCATTGTATCCCACGGCAATAATTGGTTAAATGATTTCAGAAATGTTATTCATTTTAGAGTTTTAAAGTGTAGTTTTGTTTAACGTAATCCTTTGAACCGAGTTTGCAGTAGAAGTCACAAACAGCAAAATGTTTAGTGATGTCAATGTTGTACGTGTTAGATGAATGTAGATCCAGACATTTTACATAAAAATACATTCTTGTGAGATCACGTTGCAGAATAACTGCTAAACAAACCAATAGTGGAAATAAGAACTTATCTTTAGAATAGGGGGTAAAATTGCCTTTATTAGTACTGTATTAATGGTAGTTAGGCTTAATTAATGGCTTATTCTGGTTAATAAACTTAAATATCACTCAATAAGTGCCATAATGAATGAGGATAAAACTTTCACTTTAGAATAGGGGGTCAAATTGCCTTTATTAGTACTGTATGGTAGTTAGGCTCAATTAATGGCTTATTCTGGTCAATAAACTTAAATATTACTCAATAAGTACCATAATTAATGAGGATAAAACTTTCACTTCAGAATAGGGGGTCAAATTGTCTTTACTACACTATTTTAGAAATGTATAACTGCAAAATCAGCAGTAATTAAACATAGGTTACTAGCTTATTGTTCAGTTAACTTAACAGAATGGCAAAGAAATATAATTACATCGCTACACAAAAATAATATATGCCTTATTAAGTTGTAAATGATGGCTAATATTCCCTTACTGTTATGTTAAGTTAATCATTAATTACTAGTGTGTTCGTGCTTAACTAATGCTTAGTTGTGAACAAGTTAATCCTTAATTAATGCTCAACTAATGCATTATTCTGGACCCTTAAAATAAAGTGTTACCCAAATGTCTGATCTACAACTCCCTCCATTGGAACTACCGGCCGTCAGTTCCACACCATCATCGCCACCTAATGGAGTGATAGTGAGGAGAGAAAAAGCAAAGCAAGAAACAAAAGACATATGAAAATATAGAAAAGTAGAAATATGAGGAATCGGGAATAGATTAAAACAAAACAAAATGACCCCAACCCATGATATGGTCCCGCATACTATGTGTGTAATTTACGTCTATGTGTACGTATTTAAAATGGACCCCATACATCTAAGAAAGGAACATTTTATACATTTTTCACCAGTGCCTGGACTTGTCCGGTACCTGAACTCCTCCAGTTCCTGGCCAAAATAACAAACTAACATAAATGCGGATGTTAAAGAGTCCTATCCCTTGGGGTTGTAAATCAGTAAGCGGGTGTTGATTGTTTGTGGGGTTGTGTTTCGTAAGGGGTGCAATGTTTATAAAATATCCTATTTTACTCTGTATTTTCCATTTTCGGCTTTATCCATATAGTTAGAAATAACCAATTTGACAGGTTTAGTACCTTTCCTTCTAGTAACACATATGATGATGTGTACTACTACTATAAACACAAGAACCATTATTCCACCACTGTGGTTCTAATTGCAGCAATTGCACATGTGGAACATGGATTCCACCTAAATGAAGAGGATAGAGAATTTTAACGCAAAATGGATCAGGAGGAATTGGAGGGAAACTTCCCTCCATATACTGTATCATATTTTCACTTATTCCGTCATGTAATATACACCACTGTGCTTCTGACACCTGCCATGCACATGTGGCTTGATCTAAAGCAGAGATGCCCAAACTAGGGCCCGCGGTAACCTTTGATTTGGCCCACCGTACCGTCCGAGGAGAGAGAGAGAGAGAGAGAGAGAGAGAGAGGGGGGGGGGGGGTGATACCTTCGACACAGATTTCTAATTTGACATAACAATTTTGTTTGTTTTATTGTTGAACTACAACAGAGTAAACTGAAATTAAATGTTTAAATTAAATTTAAATGAATAAAAAAAAAATATTGTAAATGCGCAATTCAAGGTGCAGCTCTGCGTGCTTTGCGACACATGACGTCAATAAACGTCAACAAATTAAACGCAATAATGGAGAAATCAAGGCAGTGGCACACAGACAAGAGAAATTTTAAAAAAGCTTGGCAAGATGAGTTTTTATTCACAGAAGTAAAATCAAAGGCAGTATGTCTAGTTTGCAAACAGTCTGTTGCTGTTTTTAAAAGAGTACAATATCCGTCGTCATTATGACACAAAACATTCTGCAGCTTTCTCAAAGTACAGCGGCGAGGCGCGAAAACAGAAGGCTAACGAGCTGCTTGCTGGACTTCGATCTGAACAGAGCGCGCTGCTACGTCCTTCATCAGCACAAGAAAGCACCACACTAGCCAGTTATCAGATTTCCGCTCTAATTGCTAAAAGTGGAAGAGCCTTCGCTACTGGAGAGTTCGTCAAGGCATGTCTTGCAGTGGCTGCAGAAGCAGTTTGTCCTTCTCAGGTACGAATGTTCTCACAAATTAGCCTGTCAAGAAATACTGTTACCCGACGCATAGAGGATATGGCTCAAGACATCGGTGAGCAAATCAAGGCAAAGGCAAGTGCGTTCTCTGCCAATTCAATAGCCTGTGACGAGAGCATCGACATATACGATTCCGCACAGCTGTTGGTATTTTTACGTGGAGTAAATGAAACTTTTGATGTGACACAAGATCTGGCTGGCATTGAGACCCTTTTTGGTACTACTAAAGGAGAAGATCTCTTTTTTGCTGTTGAGAGAGTGTTGGAAAAAAAATGAATTAAAGTGGGAGAAGATGGCCGGCATTACAACTGACGGAGCGCCGGCAATGGTAGGGAGGAAATCTGGCAAATGAAATCATTTGTGTCTCAGAAAGTCAGTGAATGTGGAGAAAAAGTTGTTAAGTACCACTGCATTTTACATCAAGAACAATTATGTGCTAAATCTGTCGGGCTTGTGGATGTGGTGCGTGACGTCGTCAAAATTGTCAACAATATACGTTCCAAGGCGCTTTCTCACCGACAGTTCAAGACACTGATGGATGAGATGGATGCGCAATATGGTGATGTGTTGTACCACCAGGAGGTCAGATGGCTCAGCCGTGGAAAAGTTCTCAGGAGATTTTTTGATCTGCGTGATGAGATCAGAGTTTTTCAGGAAAGCAAGGATGGTAATAATCAAGTGCCCACTGATAAGAAATGGCTCTTTGACCTGGCTTTCCTTGTAGATGTAACAGAGATGCTCAATATTTTGAATGTTCAGCTCCAGGGAAAGGACCAGATTATCACCCAGCTTTTTGATCACGTCATAGCCTTCAAACAAAAACTACTGCTGCTCAGAAGACATCTCTCAGCAGGTAACTGTAACATTTACAGTTATAATATTCAGGATATTTTGTGCAATTATAATTATATTATTATTAATTATATTTAGAATTATATGTGGAGTTTACATTTATATTCAGTCATGTCAGTATTTGTATTTTTGTTGTACATCAAGCTGATAAAATTTGCTTAAAATTTGCTAGTTTCTTAAATTGTCATGAAATAATAATTTTCTTCTTTTTCAGTTATTTATTCTATTTTTTCTCCCTCTGTTTTACATCCCTGTCCTTGTCTCACACTGTTCTTTCTGTTTCTCATTCCACATGCAGGAAATTTAGTTCATTTTCCCTGTCTTGGAGAGGTAGGCATGGTGAAAGGAAGGTCCATGAGTATGATGCTGTTCTCAGCAACCTTATCCAGGAGTTTGACAGCCGCTTTGAGGACTTCAGACAGCACTGCTGACTTTGAGTTGTTTGCTCAACCCTTCACCATCAGTGTGGATGCAGTCAGAGATGATCTTCAGATGGAACTAATTGAGCTTCAGTGTGATTCAGAACTGAAACACAAGTTCACATCCCTTCCATTGACAGACTTCTACAAATGTGTCCCAGCAAACAGGTACCCAAAGATGTGTAAGCAGGCACAAGTGATGCTGTCTCTGTTTGGCAGTACCTACTTCTGCAAGCAGACTTACAGTCTGATGAACTTGAACAAGAGAAAACTAAGAAGCCAAATAACTGACTCTCACCTACATAATATCTTGTCTTTGTCTGTAAGTCAGCTACAGCCCAATCTTGAAAAACGTCTGAAAAATAAGGACCAGCTTCATATCTCTCATTAGGTCACTGACATTGCAACCACATGGTTTTATTATTGATTGTGTATTTGGCATTGAACTGTATTGTATATTGAACACTTGAGGATTGTTGCCCATTTAATTGTTCATTAAAATGCAAAACTTTACAAATAAAACTGCATTAGTAAATCAGATTAAAGTTGTTTTATATTTATTTTAAATATTATGAAATAAATAAACCCATAGCAACTTTAATGTAATACAGTTTGATTTATGATGCATTTACTTTTGGCCCACGGCTCTCAATCAAGTTTAATTTTTGGCCCTTCATTGGAAAAAGTTTGGGCACCCCTGCTCTAGGTAGAAGTCAATATCTCGGAGGTAGGCCTGGATGTCGTGGCCCTCCGTGGAGTTTGGGTTGAACTGGGTGATGTTCTTAGCGAGCTTGTCGAGGTTTTCAAAGGTCATCTTCTGTGCAGGTTTCGGAGTCTGCTTGGATGAGCTCTGTTTTGTTGGCCGGGACGAATTCTGTGGTGAAGGCCGGGACAAGTTCTGTGGTGAAGGCCGGTGACGTTTTGGGTTGAGGCCATTCACTTCTTCCGTTGTATGGCAGTTCTTGGAAGGGAGACTGTGTTCTACTCAGCAGTAGTGATGCTGAGGGTGTTCTCTCCCTTCTTGGCTCTGGTCTCTGTTTGGCAGCATGATTGAGTTCATATCTGACCGCGAAGATCTCGTCGCTGGCGTCGTCTCGCTGTCGAATCAGATGGTCCATCTCAGTGCTGTACCTTCCAAGGTGGTCTTCCAGAGCATTGATTTTAGAGTTCTGGTCTTTAATATCAGCGTTGGCTTTCTCTAGCTGATGTTCAGCAGACTGGAGTTGGTTTAACAGGTGTTTATGTGCAGTCTTTAATTCTTGTTTGTCCCGTTCAGCGACTGCAAGGGCTTCTTGGAGCTTGTCAACTTGTTTCTTTGATTCTTTCTCTGCTTCGTCGGGCTCTTTGAGTTTGTCTTGAGCTTTAGCTTTGAGCTGGTCTGTGCAGCGTTGAGTGTGCATCAGCTCTCTCAGGAACTCATTGGTCTGACGCTTGAAGTCTTCCTGGACTTTCGCTTCCAGCTTGTCTATGCGGTTTTGGGAACGTGTCAGCTCCTCTTGAAGGTGGATGATGTGCTTGACGCTTAGTTTCAGCTGGGCTTTGAAGGCGTTGCTTAGGGGACAGGTGATATTGGCTAGTTCCATGTGGTTGTTGTTCTGGCTTGAATCATGTGTCAGGAACCTTCTCAGAATCATGATTATCATTAAAAATAATAACAGTTCAATTGTCTTTGGTGTGAGGCAGTCTGTAATGCCTCTGAGACAGGCGTCCACATCTTCCCCTTGGGCAGTGGGGTTTGTCGTCTGCGACATGTTGGTACGCTGGGAGAAGAGACTGACACAGATCTGTGTGGGGTATAAGCCTATGTGTGGTGGAATAGCTAAGTGTCGTTTCAGTGATTGTACACCAATAGTGGAGTGTGGTGATGACTAAGTGTTGGTCTCAGTGTAGAAAGGTAGGCTAGTGATGTAAAGTCTTTGTCAACTAGGTAAGGGAAAGAGAGAGAAAAGGGTTAAAACAAATCTCAATAGATTGAAACAATTTTCTTTTCACTTGGAGGATTTCTCTTTTTTTCTACGAACAAAAAAATTCTATCAATGAAAAGCTGTTTCCAAATAGTGATGCGAGGACTGTGTCACTCAGCTTAGTAAGGGAGGAAGAGAGAAAAGGTTAAAAACCTATTTCATTTGAAAGAAACAAAAATAACTTTCACTGGGAGAAATTTTTTTTTTCCAATAAATACTTCCTATCACTGAAAATCTGTTTTCAAAACGGAAACAATATTATTCTTTATGTTACAGAGGAAAATAATACAATAATAATGATGATACCTCTTTTCTTAGTCTGACTGGATTGACACCACACACCTTACAGGCGGACCGCTTACGCAGGGATGCGTTGAAGGCGATGGTTGCTCAACACTTGTCTCTGTCCAATCAAATGCCTACTGGTTTGTTTCTCTGGGAAGGATTATATTTCTCTTTCTTTTAGAAATGATCAATGGTTCTTCCAGGCTTGTTCCCTATAAATATGTAGAATAAGATGGAATAGAGCAGGACAGAACAGGGAAGACGTGAGGAGAAGGGAGGAAAGGAAGGAGATCTGGCCCCGCAAATGGCTCTGAAGCCTTTATGTCTGACTACGTGTATAAAATGAATAGTTGATGGTCAACTAATCACACAAAATAAAAATTTAGTCAACGAGGATGGTCTCTGATTTATTTTGAAACTCGTAGGAATCTGGCACTGTCTCCTATTGAGGCTCAGGTTTGTTGCTCCCAAGCTAGGCTACAAGGAGGAAAGGAAAAGTTAAGGTAATAATAAATGGCTAAAATAATAAAAAGGAAAGTTAAATAAAGAGATAAATGAGTAAATAAAATAGATTGGCTAAGTGAATAGCTACAATAGGAAGAGAGGATAAAGGAGGGTATAACGCAATAAAATAATGAATAAGTGTGAGTCCAAAAAAGTTTTGGTAATAGATATTGTGGCAGGGTGAAGAATCACACAACACAGAATTATTGAAAAGCCCCCGGAGGGTGGGTTTATTGCACAAAGGTGAACAAACGTGGTGATGGTGAAGTGCTGGTGTGCGTTGCTTCCTTTCTCCTCTGGTGCTGGGTGGCTCGCGGTGACGTCAGTGAGACGGTGTGGCCGGCGTGTCACAAGCTGCTGTCTGAGAGAGAGAGAGAGAGAGAGAGAGAGAGACAGTGTCAGAGCAGACAGTCATGCTCTACTTGAGCTCCTAAAATGTAACAATTTTTTCAACTCTAGAGAGAACGTCTCGGTTACGTATGGTAACCCTCGTTCCCTGAAGGAGGGAACGGAGACGTACGTCGGACGTACCGACGAATTGGGATCAATTCTGGGAGCCCCTATCAGCTTCGAGCTATCTAGAACCGGCCAATGGACAATTGGCGTGCGAGATTTGCATCTCGCGCCCCACGCCGCGGGTATAAACAGGAAGCGAGAGCGAATGCACGCTGTTTTTCACTGAGGAGCCACACGTAATGGCTCAACCTGCAGTGATGGTACAGCAACTGTGGCGACGGGACGTACGTCTCCGTTCCCTCCTTCAGGGAACGAGGGTTACCATACGTAACCGAGACGTTCCCATTCAGTCGGTCACGTTCGACGTACGTCGGACGTACCGACGAATTGGGATCCCCTATGGAAAACGCCATAGTTACTACCACTTCCAGCGCCCAGCGATGAGCCCCTCAGACCCCGATCTGATGCGGGCGGGAAAGTTCACGCAGGGAGAGTCCAAGCTGCTATTCCGCAAGACCCATTCAGCTGACTGTATTGGATAACGCTGGGAAAGCGTGCCTGTGAAGGCAGCTGCGGAAGCCACATCATGCCCAGAGGGAGTTAACATGTGGAGAGTACACGTATGGGCTCGTATGGGAAAACACACGGAAGTCCCAGGGGTGGCCCCGGCCAATTAGAGGAGGGGGACAACACATACCTGGGACGGCAGAGGACACTCTGCCGAGGGAAAGACACAGGCTTGCCGTAGGGAGCCGTACCGTGGAAGAATACACACATGGGACCGCCGTGGGGGTCACTACATATGGAACCCAGCCTAACACAAGTTCCACCAATGCATACGAGTGTTAGACCTGGCGTTGAACGCTCCGCCACGTCCGACTGCCGTGGGTTGCGGAGGACTCAACAGGGTTCGCAGATCCGGGGAACTCGACTGGAGCAAAATAAGCGCACGCATCCCTCTACCATAGGGGAGGGAATGGCGCAGCAAGCCGACACTAGAACGGGGACTTCGGTGTTACTGACTATGGGAAGTGAGCACACAGGAAGAAACCGGCTCTACACGGAGGCTATAGAATCTAGCGAACGTGTTAGGTGTCGCCCAGCCCGCAGCTCTACAAATATCTGTCAGCGAGGCGCCACGAGCCAGCGCCCAGGAAGAGGCAACACCCCTAGTGGAGTGGGCTCTTAACCCGAGCGGGCAGGGCACGTCTTGGGACTGATAAGCCAAGACGATGGCATCCACTATCCAGTGGGCCATCCTCTGCTTGGAGACAGCCTTTCCCTTCTGCTGTCCTCCGTAACAGACGAAGAGCTGCTCTGAGGTCCTGAAGCTTTGCGTTCTGTCCACGTAAGTCCGGAGAGCACGGACGGGACAGAGAAAAGCTAGGGCTGGGTCTGCCTCCTCTGAAGGCAGCGCTTGCAGGCTCACCACTTGGTCCCGGAAGGGAGTAGTGGGAACCTTGGGCACATATCCAGGCCGGGGTCTCATGATCACATGAGAGTTACCGGGCCCGAATTCCAGGCACGATTCGTCGACCGAAAATGCCTGCAGGTCCCCTACCCTCTTGATGGAGGCCAACGCAGTCAGTAGTATTGTCTTTAACGACAGAACTTTCAACTCAGCTGACTGCAGAGGCTTAAAAGGTTCTCTCTGTAGTGCAGTTAGCACCAGAGTTAAGTCCCAAGAGGGTATGGAGGGAGGACGAGGCGGATTTAATCTCCTCGCTCCCCTAAGGAACCTGACGATCAGATCGTGCTTACCTAGAGATTTTCCATCTACGAGCTCATGATTAGCGGCGATAGCGGCGACATAGACCTTGAGGGTGGAGGGAGACAGCCTTCGCTCCAACCCATCCTGTAGAAAGGTAAGCACAGATGCGATCGAACATCTTCGGGGGTCTTCTCGGCGAGAAGAGCACAAATCGACGAACAGGTTCCACTTCAACGCATAGAGGCGCCTCGTAGAGGGGGCTCTAGCGGAAGTGATGGTGTCAACTACCGCTTGCGGTTGGACACCTAGAACCTCCGCGTCCCGTCCAGGGACCAGACATGGAGTTTCCAGAGGTCTGGACGCGGGTGCCATAGGGTGCCCCGTCTCTGAGTCAGGAGGTCCTGCCTCAGAGGAATGGGCCAGGGAGGTGCTGTCGCAAGGAGCACTAGTTCCGGGAACCAAGTCCGGTTTGGCCAATACGGAGCGACCAACAGGACCTGCTCCTCGTCCTCCCTGACTTTGCACAGTGTCTGCGCAAGAAGGCTCACTGGGGGAAACGCATACTTGCGTTCTTCCCGGGGCCAGCTGTGGGCCAGGGCATCCGACCCGAGGGTCCCCTCGGTCAAGGAATAAAACCACTGACAGTGGGTCGTCTCTGGGGAGGCAAACAGTTCTACCTGTGCGGCCCCGAAACAACTCCAGATTAGCTGGACCGCCTGGGGATGGAGTCGCCATTCTCCCGGAAGTACCTGCTGACGTGACAGCTCGTCGGCCGCACGATTGAGCAGGCCCGGAATGTGAACAGCACGAAGCGACCTCAGATGCTTCTGACTCCATAAGAGGAGATGGCGGGCGAGTTGCGACATGCGACGGGAGCGTAGACCACCCTGTTTGTTGATGTACGCTACGGCCGCAGTGTTGTCCGTCCGGACCAGAACGTGCTTGCCTCTGAGCGGCACTTTGAAGCGGCTGAGTCCAAGACGAACTGCTAACAACTCGAGGCAATTGATATGCCATTGCAGCTGAGGCCCCGTCCACAGACCCGAAGCTGCAAGCCCGTTGTACGTGGCACCCCAACCCGTGGATGAGGCATCCGTGGAGATAACGAAGTGCCTGGACACTTGTTCTAGGGGAACTCCCGCCCGGAGAAACAGAGGGTCCGACCACGGGCCGAAGGTTTGGCGGCACCTCAGAGTCACTTGGACGCGGAGGGAACCGCTGTGCCACGCCCATCTCGGGACTCGATCGTGTAGCCAGCGTTGAAGCGGTCTCATATGAAGCAATCCGAGCGGCGTTACTGCAGCTGCGGATGCCATATGCCCCAGGAGCCTCTGAAAATGTTTCAGTGGTACCTCTGTCCTGCCTTTGAACGAATTCAAGCAGTTCAACACTGACTGGACGCGCTCCTCTGTGAGGCGCGCTGTCATGGCGACCGAGTCTATCTCCATACCGAGAAAAGAGATCCTCTGTGTGGGAGAGAGTTTGCTCTTCTCCCAGTTGACCCGAAGTCCCAACTGGCTGAGGTGACTGAGCACCTTGTCCCTGTGTTCGCACAACTGCTGCCGCGACTGGGCAAGGATCAGCCAGTCGTCGAGGTAGTTGAGGATGCGAACGCCATGCTCTCTCATGGGAGCAATGGCCGCCTCTGCAACCTTCGTAAAGACGCGGGGCGACAGGGACAGGCCGAAGGGTAAGACGCGGTACTGATATGCCCGTCCCTCGAACGTGAAGCGCAGAAAGGGCCGGTGTCGAGGGAGAATCGAGACATGAAAGTACGCGTCCTTCAGGTCGATCGCTGCAAACCAATCTCGGGGACGGATGCACCTGAAGATGCGCTTCTGCGTTAACATCGTGAACGGCAGCCTGTGAAGGGACCGGTTCAGGAATCGCAGGTCCAAGATCGGTCGTAACCCGCCGCCTTTCTTGGGTACAATGAAGTACGGGCTGTAGAACCCGGACCTCATATCGGCTTGAGGGACCGGCTCTATCGCGTCCTTCGCCAGTAGGACAGCGATCTCCGCCCTGAGCACGGGGGCTTTCGCCTCCACTACAGTCGTGAAGTGAACGCCCCTGAACTTGGGGGGACGCCGGGCGAACTGAATCGCATAGCCGAGTCTGATGGTACGGAGGAGCCACCGAGACGGGCTGGGAAGCGCTAGCCAGGCTCCCAGACTCCGAGCAAGGGGGATCATCGGCACCACAGACGTACCCGCAGCGGGGCAGCGAGGCGGAACGCAGGGATCCAGCTCGGACGGCATGGGAGCGGCCCGGAGCGGGATCTGAGTGTGCTGTGCAACACTTACCTGCATCCGCGGAGGGGACGTGCGAGTGTGGGGAGGCCGCTTGTGTGCGTCCCGACAGCCAGCGTCCCCTGCTGGCGAAGGGAGAGGTACTTGAGGGTGGCGAGGCATGGGAGCTTCGACCACCGCCAAGCGCGCTCTCTTGGCACCCAGAGATATTGGAAACTGCTCTTTTATTGAAGTTTTGTAGTGCCAGCGGCGGAACAGACAAACAAAAGATTTTCCCCCGGCCCTCCTCCGGGGGAAGGAGTGGTGCTGCAGCCATCTCCCTCAGAGCAGTTTCCTCCATCTCTGGGTGGCCCGTCTCAGGGCCGCTTGCGACGACGCTTGCCACCTGGCTTGGCAGCGGCCTGAGCGGGCTGGACGTCCTTCCCACGGCCGGCCCCACGCCGACGGCTGGTGGAAGGCTGCTGCGGCGCCTTGGCGGGGGCGGAGGCGGCGGCGGGTGGACGTCCTCGGCGACGAGTAGTCGGAGGCGCTGCCGCCGGCGGCGGGGTGGAGGCAGCAGCGGGCCGCCGGGGCAGGATGTGTTTGATCGCCTCCGTCTGCTTCTGGGCAGCCGAGAACTGCTGGGCAAAGCTCTCGACCGCGTCGCCGAATAACCCAGCTGACGAGATGGGGGAGTCCAGGAACCGATATTTATCGGTCTCCCTCATGTCAGCCAGGTTCAACCAGAGATGACGCTCCTGGACCACAAGCGTGGACATCGCCTGACCGATGGCACGGGCGGTGACTTTCGTCGCCCGGAGGGCGAGGTACGTCGCCGTCCGGAGCTCCCGGAGGAGCTCTGGGTCAGGCCTACCCTCGTGCATGTCAAGGAGTGCCTGGGCCTGGTGGACCTGAAGCAACGCCATGCTATGCAAGGCGGACGCCGCCTGTCCGCAGGCCTTGTAAGCCTTCCCGGTCAGACCGGAAGAGAACTTACAGGCCCGGGACGGGAGACGTGGGTCACCGCGCCAGTTAGAGGCGGTCGCCGGACACAGTTGCATCGCGACGGCGCGCTCCACTGGCGGGATCCCCACGTAACCCTTGGCTGGCCCTCCGTCGAGAGTAGTGAGGGGGGAAGAGTCACTCGGCCGGTTTCTGGCAGAAAAAGGTGCCGTCCACGACCTCGTGAGCTCCTCATGCACCTCCGGGAAGAAAGGTGTCGGGGCGGGACGCTGAGAACCAGCGCGACCCACCCCGAGGAACCAATCGTCCAACCTAGAGGGTTCGGGACACGGTGGAGGGTTCCACTCGAGCCCAACCCTTTCGGCGGCCCGGGCAAGCATAGCAGCCATCTCAGGGTCTGGGGCAGCCGTTGCTACTCTCCCAGAGGGAGGCAGTACAACTGACCTTTCATCCCCCGAGGACTGAAACTCCCCCTCCGATGCAGCGATCGACATCTGTTTGTCCGCTGGAGCTCCAAAAGTCACCACTGGTCTCCCGTGGGAGGGTCCAGCGGGTTCCCTTGGAGGCTCTACCGGCTGCGGAGCAGAGGGAATAGGGGCCTGCGGAGATTCACTCGGCGGGTTTGCCCTAAACGTGATCCTCAGATCACCCTGGCCATCCAAAGAAGCAGGTCCACCCGGGTTAGGGGCAGACCTAGTTCGTGGGATGGGTAAGGGGACTCCCCCAGCCTGGAGGTAGGAGAGTCTCGATCTTAGCTCCGAGATAGTCATGTTCCCGCAGTGGGAACATGAACTATCCACAAACGCCGCCTCAGCGTGCTGTGTGCCCAAACACGTGAGACAGCGATTGTGACCGTCAGCAGGGGACAGGGAACGACCGCATCCAGAAACGCACGGGTGGTAAGACATCTTGAAAAAGACGGCACGTCACACGTGAAGCTCTTTTTGTGAGGAAAACGCTCTGTGCTGAAGCACTCAGGGGAACCGCGACAGCGCACGGGATTGCAGTGCAGCCCGTGCCTGTACTCAGACAGGAAAACGCCCTACCCAGACCAACGGGGTTGCTGTGATAAGTTTTCTCTGTTATCTCAGAGGCAGCTGGATGAGTCAGCGCGGTCCCGCTGAAAGGTGCCGTTTTCTCCAACACGCGTCCTCCTCTGGTTCTCTCCGGTCCTTGTAGTCTTGCTTGATAGCAGCGAAAATACTCGTCGTAAGATGAGTGAGTCCTCTTCATATGCCTGTGTGGCTCCGAAGTGAATGACAGCGTGCATTCGCTCTCGCTTCCTGTTTATACCCGCGGCGCGGGACGCGAGATGCAAATCTCGCACGCCAATTGTTCATTGGCCGGTTCTAGATAGCTCGAAGCTGATAGGGGCTCCCAGAAGTGATCCCAATTCGTCGGTACGTCCGACGTACGTCGAACGTGACCGACTGAATGGGAACCAAACTTGACAAAACCTACATTAAATTGAAGATAAAAGCAGAAAGAATCACAGGATAACTGTAAATAAGTTCTTTTCTTTTAAAAAACACTACATTTTGAATATAAACAACGAAGGAGCAGCAGCATCTGAACACCAAGGAGGATCAGACCTGCACAGAAGAAATCATCCCAAAACTGCTATCAACAAACAGGCAAGAAAAGTCACCACCTTCAACTACACTACTCTCAGCAGTAGAATATAATATAATCAGAAAGAGACCAGTAACTTGTTGTCTAAAGCTAGATTAGCAATATAGCAGAGAGTGAGTGACAGCAGTGACAGTTGAAATGGAGGGAACAGAGGCAGCAGCAGCGCCCCTCCCCCGAGCCATCACTTACCCTCAGAAGATAAAGACTGCAAAAGACAAGAAAACATATAAACACAACCTGCTCAAGAAAAACCCAGACACTTTAATGGCTGACTGTTTCCAAAAAGGAGACAAGTCCACCATCACTAACCTACTGCTCTACACAGAAAACTGCAATGCTTGGCACACAGTTATCTGCAATTATTACAAGAACTTTACAAAACACGGCATCTGTAATGGGAGACAAATTCGAATCCATGAAGAAGAAGGAGACACCAGCAAGGCATATCTGACTGTAAATATATATCACAATGGAACAATAATGTTTCAAGGTAATGAAGTTTTTCTCAGCTCTGTCCAGGCCAACTTTAACAGCCTCAAAGCACTGGCAGAGGGTGAGAAACAGACAGAGAGAGCAGGCAGCCATGTTGAGCCCCAGAGCTCAGGGGCGGGGCTAGAGCTAGAGGAGGAGGAGCCTCTCCTGGACTGTGATGCGCAGCTGGAGCAGTCGGTCACACAGATACGGAGCAGTCTGTCCCTACAGGAGGTGGAACTGGTGGAACTCAGAGAACTGGTGCTCTCGCAGACAACATCCAGCGAGCGCATACAACACTTAGAAAATAAACTTCATCAGAGAGTTTACAACTAGTGTTGAAGAGCTGAGAGGAGAAATTAAAAAGCTGCAGCAGGACAGAGAGACCCTGAACAGCGAGCTGAAAAGTGTCAGAGAGGAGCTGATCTCCAGAGAAAGAGAAATGCAAAGCCTGAGAGAGCAGACAGAAACCATCACACAGCCGAGCTCGAATGCCACCCAGACACCAGCAGACCCCCTCCTGATGCCTCCCGAGATGCCCACAGCACAGATAGACGCCCACAGCCAAGATCAAGAAACCACACACAGTCACATCCAGGCAGAAATAGTCATTCTAATGGACTCAAATGGCAAATTCATAAATGAAAAACAGCTCTTTCCCAACCACAAATCCTTAAAACTTTGGTGCCCAAACACAGAGTGCGCCCTTCAACAACTCGACAAAGAAAAACTTGGTGATCCCAGCCACATCATCATACATGTAGGAACAAATGACCTGAGGGCACAACAGGAACGAGTGGCACAGTCAGTCACACAAGTGGCAATTTAAGCAACATGGACTTTCCCAACATCAAAAATAACCATCTCCACCATCCTACCCAGAACTGATTTCCACTCCCGCACTATACAGAGAGTCAACGCAGACATCTCACGGGGATGTGCTGGAATGCCAAACGTCCATCTGGCACATCACCCAACACTGGACATTCACAATCTCCATGACTACGTCCACCTACGGAAAGACAGTGTGAATGTGTTCGCAAGAAATCTTAAAGATGTTGCCCTTGGCCGAACCCCTGGCAGTCCCTCAAAGAGTCACAGAGAATCCAGCCACTTTCAACCAAAGAGACGCTTCATCCCAGCCCCAGCACACAGCGTCTTCCCCCCGCATCCAGCTGATCCCTACACCACAGCTCCCTGGAGACTCCGTCATCCTGCCCCCCTGTACCCACATCCTGAACTCCCACACCCACCCTTCCGGCCTCCACACCCGCATCCCACACACCAACACCGTCAGCAACGCTAGGACCCTGTGCCACCATCCCAGCAGCGGAGGAAACAGCCAGGACCCAGAGATGCCCCGGCACCCGCGCAGAAGCCAGCCGTCCACAGGCCCGGAGCAGCAGGAGCAGCAGGAGCAGCAGGAGCAGCGGAGCTACGCTTCAGCCCTGAAAGGACCAAACGATGCCCACAGCACCAACCTCAGAGAGATCAAGGACATGCTCCACTTAATCTGCACACGGCTGATGGACTAGTCGTGAGTAAGACACCAGATTCAACTAAAAAGTGTATATTCAATGTAAAAAAGTAGCCTATATGCATGTTTACATAATGCACATAGATTTTCAACTGGTTCAAGTTGGATTGGTTCTTTCTAGAAAAATTTTAAAATTGTTTAACGACTGCATGAAACCACTGACAATCACACTGTGGAACATCCAGGGCATTAACTCATCAAGCTTAGGATAAAGTCAAAACCCTGGATTTTAAGAAAAGTGTATTAGACATAGATATCATAATATTACAGGAAACATGGCGCAGAACTGATGAGGTCACTCTTTGTCCCCCAGGCTATCGTGAAATATCCATATCGTCCCAAAAACATGAAAAGATTACACGTGGGAGAGATTCAGGGGGCATAATAATTTGGCACAAGCTTGAAATTGATAATTATATCCAACTAATCAAAAAAGAAGAATCTCACATCTGGCTAAAAATCAATAGCTCAGTCAAACTACAAAAGATATATTCTTATGTGCTCTTTACATCCCTCCCTCTGAATCTCCTTACTATGATGAAAACATCTTTGAGACCCTCCACTGTCAAATCAACCACTTCCAGGCCCAGGGAAGTGTGTTGATCTGTGGGGATCTCAACGCCAGGACGGGATCCCTACCCGACTACACCACTGACAAAGGGAATAATTATATATTTGGACAGAGCTATCAACAAAACAGTGTCAATTTCTCTAGGAATAACTCTGATTCCCAGGTAAATAAGAACGTGAGAGTTCTGCTTGAGCTGTGTCGAAGCCTCGGTCTGTACCTCGTCAATGGCAGGGTGAGAGGGGATTCTCTGGGGAGATACACCTACAGCTCATTTCATGGTTGCTCAACAGTGGACTACATGATCACAGATTTAGATCTATTCTCTTTCAGAGCATTCACGGTCAAACCACTAACACCCCTGTCAGATCACAGCCAAATTACTGTGTATCTAAAAAGGACAGAAAATACTAACATACATCCACAACCCAGTAAGCTGTACAACATTACAAAGAAATGAAAGATTTAGCATAAGTTCTGCCAGGAAGACTTAATTGTCACGTCACTTCAACTTTTTATCTATCCAATCACATTCTAATACTTGGGTATAAAAGATCGGTAACTACTCATGTCTGAGTTTGCAGATGCTGACGCTCCAATTCAGTTGACGATCCGGACGTTCCGTAGCGGTCGATCGCTGGTCCTATTTTGGAGTTAGTGGTGTGCATACAGTGGCGTTCTAAGTCCATGTCAGCCTACCATGCTGTTCGCTGGGCTGCCGCGGCAACAGACGCGAGTGTCTTCACTAACAAGAGCAAAATCTCACGTTCAGATTCAGAACAATCACTTTCAAAGGAGGACTATCTGCGCATGTTATCAAAGACACGGCTGTGATTTTCTTCATCATTCTGGCGCCATCACTACATCAGCATTTATCACAGTGATATGCATATGGTTATGCATTCCGATGCCGATTGGGTGTAGTATCTTACTCTTTCTCAATTTTGTCGCAAGCATGTCTGTATAGAGCAGACACATGCATCGTATGAGACGCACACAGGTGTCTGCGGTCTGCTTGTGCAACGTGGTCGCTCGTTGTGGCTCGCTAGCTTGTGTCATAACTTTCCATAGTGCTCGTAAATGATTTGCGTGACACCGGTTACCGTTATTGATAGTATTTTGTTAGAAAGCTGAAACAAAACAGATGGCACAGCATACTATCCTCTATCATTCTCCCCACAAATGCAAGGAAACCAATAAGGGTTTTAAAGCAACACACACCCATTTAATCAGGGCAGTATCAAGATGCATGTTTACTAAATTCAAGCATTAAATTCAATTCAGCACCATATGTCGGGTAAGGTTTGCATACAAAACAAGGTTTGACTGGATATTCGATAGCAGCACTCATTTAATTCCGTACTCAATCTGACCCGTTTACATAAAGATTGCATCGTACAGCATCTAAATCGCAGCACGGGAACACAATTATTCGAATCTTTTATGAATACAGTGAGCAGAGTGCACTCCTTTTATAAACGCATGAAACTGTCAAATGCTTCAGTTCAGATAAACTTCTATACCAGTGGAAACTGCTGTGGTCAATCTGACTACACCGAATCATGAATCTATCGCATGTTCTACTCTTCATTGGTCAAATGTATGCACTACGGGCAGAATCAGCCAGTGAACAAGCTCTGAACCATCAATCTGATTGCGTGTTTTGTGTTATGTTAACTCCTCCAATTGGGCATTGCATTTAAGCGCTCAACAGACATTTACATTGACATTTATGCATTTGGCGTACGCTTTTGTCCAGGGCCTTGAATTGCATTCAGGGTCCACATTTGGCAGTTTTTCGGGTCTTGCTTTTCCTGGGAATCGAGCCTCGGCTTGGCGTTGCTGGTGCCTTGCTCTACTGTTTGAGCTACAGTAAAGACATGTCTGTGATCGGCTACACTCGCATTGTAAACGGCAACGTATTTAATTCTATCATGACTAACAAAATATACAGGGGAGTAAATATAGCATTGACTGTTGACACAGTCTGCACATGCGTATGGATTTCTGGCTGCACCGCAAATGACGAGCTCTCTCGCAGTGAGCTTTTTCTCTTCACTAGAGCTGGCACACGGGGTGTGCTCGTGGTCATTGTGTTTCGTTGCTCTTCGGACTGTGGTCCTGATGCCACCCTGTGGGATCTCAGTGCATTAATGGCAGGCGTACGTTAATCCGACACATGAGGACTTGTCCGGAGTTTTACATCAACCCATTCACGTGGCAAAATTATTTAGGCAACATTTTATCATGGCGTCGGTGATCATGTCAAACTAACTATCAAAGACATCAGATTTTATTCCAGGGTCAAAGGATTATTAGGATTGCGATACTTGTCTCATACTGTCAAACGTGGCCAAAATCACACAGTATTATCCTGGTTTAGGTTATCAAATGATGAATCTCGCATCAATCTCTTTCATAGTTTCGGTAGCTGTGTCGGGTCCCATATAGCTAGTTATGGTTTTATTAGCTAGTAAGCTTAACCATGTAAAACATTATTTTCCTTTTGCAAGGGCATCGTCCGGTGTTCTCAATCACATGCGCATGTTATGTATTTGTCATGCTGTTCTGGTTTATTTTCTTTTGGGGGTTCTCTCAGCAGGTTTGACGGTTAGATGGTGTTCTATCAAGCTGTGAGCGGGAGCTACGCCCAGGGGTTAAGAATCCTCCTAACTGCAGATGGAAAGAAATGGTACTCCAACTCCCCTGTGCATGGGCCATTCTTTCAGATTAGTGTTGCTATGAACTTAGCACACTGCACGGAGTTGGCAACCTCTAGCAAGGTCTCTCCTATCAAGAAGCATCTGAATGCGGGATTCAATGATGGTCAGGATGGTTTTCTTCAGCAATGCTCATCCATCAGGCACGTTCAGTAAACTCTCCCATAATTCCAAAGGTAAAACTAAGATTACCTACTTGTCTTAACAAACATCAGGTAAGTCAAAGCTTTTAATTTAACTCCTAGCACTTAAATCGTAAAGGTCGCTCTTCCACTTACACCTATATTCTGCTAGAAGCCGTGTTTTATCAGCCCTTTTCGGCTTCATGTGTCCAGGGAAATTCTCTTTAGAAACTAATCAGTTTGATCCTACTCTGTCTTTCATATTCTGATCTTGACTTCTCACTCAATTTCTTTACTCTTTTTCTTAAGCATCCTAGAATGACTCTAAGGTTCTGGTATCACATTAACAATTTCTAAGATGAAGAATAATTTCTGTCCCTTCAATTCCATGGTTATATATCTTTGTCCTAAGACTCCTAACCACTCCCCCCTATTTATTATAATCTAATGGAGCACCTCTCTCTAAGGCTGATTTCAGACCCTCTTTTATACTGACCTTAAAAGCTGCAGTTTACCTCCTTCTCTTCGTATCGGACTTCCTAAAGCTACGACCGCGGAATTTCAAGCTACTGGGAAGATGGTGTTATTCTAACATTTGAGTCTTTATATAAGACCGATTCAAAAGCATCCTTGAAGCTCAGCAAGCTCTCCAGTAAGGGTTCACAGTCCCCTATGCAACTACTGGTGGTGGTGTACCTGCCAACTCGGCTCTGTACGTTATGATAGCACGGTCTTTCTACTATATCAAAAGATAGCTGTGGTCCATGTGTCCTATCAAAAGATGGTCTGTGGCCATGTGTCCAATCAAAAGTTGGACTGTGGCCCATGTGTCCTATCAATAGATGTCCGTACGTCATGGTAGCTGTGAATCTCGCATCAGGAACTACGATGGCCAGTGGTTTCGCATCTTAACCCAAAATAGTACATGGTCTAAAATGTAAGTAAATCCCTATGCGTGATGATGTAAATGTGTATTAAAAACAAACTTACGTATGTTGTCTAGCAGACTGTGTGGCCCTGCGGCCTTGTCTCTGTGGTCTAGCAGACCGTGTGGCCCTACGGCCTTGTCTCTGTGGTCTAGCAGACCGTGTGGCCCTGCGGCCTTGTCTCTGTGGTCTAGCAGACCGTGTGGCCCTGCGGCCTTGTCTCTGTGGTCTAGCAGACCACGCGGCCCTGCGACCTTGTCTCTGTGGTCTAGCAGACCGTGTGGCCCTGCGGCCTTGTCTCTGTGGTCTAGCAGACCGTGTGGCCCTGCGGCCTTGTCTCTGTGGTCTAGCAGACCATGTGGCCCTGCGGCCTTGTCTCTGTGGTCTAGCAGACCGTGTGGCCCTGCGGCCTTGTCTCTGTGGTCTAGCAGACCGTGTGGCCCTGCGGCCTTGTCTCTGTGGTTTATACATGTGCTTAACTTCTTAACCCGCATCGGATCGTGGACGGGGGGGTTGACGGAAGTGGGGGGGTGTGTACTTTTATTTACTTTTGTTTTATACAAAATATTCAATCAACTATCACAAACTATGCATCATTTGAAAGCTAAAACACTCAAGATTCATGTTCTGAACTTGTTTTTGCAATAAATACACCAGAGAGGAAAGGGTTAAATGAAACGCTAAAGGACCATCCATGTAAACATTAGCATAATATCAGCGTTACTCATCTTTCATCTCCTGTCGTTCAGATCAGATCGGACGAATCCAATAAACACCCGCATACATCTCTGTGTAAGAGTCCATTCTTCAAAATGCATCCCACTTTTTAATCCAAAACAACGAAAAAATAGGGAAAAAACTAAAAATCCTCCGTTGTTTGCAAGAGAGTTTTGAGTTAGCGTGATCAATCATGTCCATTTTCAATGAAATATCGATTCTATTCCGTGTCTGGCAAACTCCCCCTGCAAGAATAGCTTCTCCCACGTATTTTAAGCCCTCCCTCGTCTCTCTCCTTCAATCAGAGACTCTTCTGGGATGCATCATATAGAGGAAGTGCCTTACAGGCTTGGTGAGCTGTCAATCATTGCGCCCATGGTTTTCGTTGGATAAAGGCACTCGGTGCCCAGCCAATGCCTTTCCAACAAAGGTTTGATTGATGGACTTAGTAACCAATCAAAAGGCATTATCTTGCGCAGTTTGCGTAAGTAGGCTTTGGTGAATACTGTTTTTGCGCGCTGGCTGCGCGTTCTCCATGGCCAGCTGCAGTGGAGCGCGCTGTCTCTCACAGACGCTTCCCATCAGCTAAATGAGTTTTTTACACTTTGTAATCTCTGTAAATAGTTGCTTTAGTTTTTCAGTAACTGTTTATCCATTATAATTAGTAGTATATTGCAGTTTATTGCAGATTTATTTGAATGAAAAACTACTCTTTACAATAGCAAATGTTCTGAAATAAATGGCCTTTTTGAAATGACGCCTAGACTTTTCTTGACATAAAAGCTCACAGAAGCCACATTACTGAGAGAATCATCCTCATATTTGAATCATGACATGATTAGACATTCAGTTTTATATTTAAGTTATTTTCAGGCTCTTAACATTAAATTATAATATTTTTTTCCCTAAGTGAAAACAAAAAACAAAAAACGTGAGTCACTTACATGTATATTTACATGTATATTACTCTGTTCCCATATTACTTTGAGTTATTATGACTCTTGGGTAGCAATATTTCAAGTGTCTAGTTTAAAATAAGACCAGGTTTATGAATATAGACCATAGGGTTTAAGAGCTGCAGACATTTTCATTTGGGTATATCGTTTTCAAAGAATTCCTAAAAAATGGGGCGCTTGTTAAGAGGTTAAAAAAATAAATAAATAAATTGCCCAAATGTTTACATTTATGCTGCAGCAGATATTAATTGCTCATGTGTAGTAATCATTTATTTTAGCCATCAGCAGGTGGCGTTCCATGTCCGCGCTTAACACGTTAACTCTTGTTCTTCTTTTTTGTAGGAACTCCAGGACAAAAGACCGGTGGGTCTACTTTATTTACCATTTTTGGGGGATAGGATAGGCTCCGTCCGGGTGGAAGCATTCTTCCACCTAATTTTTGGGGGTCGGCTGCGCCTCTGCCGTCGTCTTCAGGCAGGATATGCAGAGTCCGGACCCTCAGATTGCGAGCTACGGACGGGGCCTATGCCAAAGTACTTTATTGCTTGCTGGGTTGTTAATAAATGGATAATTGTCACAGTATTTATTCTCCCGAGTCTTTCTGGTAGAAATGAAAGCTTTAGCATAAGTTCTGCCAGGAAGACTTATTTGTCACGTCACTTCAACTTTTTATCTATCCAATCACATTCTAATACTTGGGTATAAAAGATCGGTAACTACTCATGTCTGAGTTCGCAGATGCTGACGCTCCAATTCACCGCCATCCTCCCCACCACCTCCAAGTCAAATCCTTCCCTACATCCACCCCACCACCACCAGGATGGTCCCTTCCATACCTCACGGGGGGGTCGGCTGCGCCTCTGCCTTCGTCTTCAGGCAGGATATGCAGAGTCCGGACCCTCAGATTGCGAGCTACGGACGGGGCCTATGCCAAAGTACTTTATTGCTTGCTGGGTTGTTAATAAATGAATAATTGTCACAGTATTTATTCTCCCGAGTCTTTCTGGTAGAACTACAGATGGGCACAAAACAGCACAGAAAAATACCTGACCGCACTCGATCACCCCCAAGTGTGCTTACTTATGGATAGCTTTATAGAAAATACTTATCCTCATAATGAAGATGGCGTAAATCTGGCTGTAGAAAACATAAATTACATATTTTATTATTTGGCAACAATATCTAATCTTAAAAGCTCTAAGAAAACTCATAAGCAAAAACAAGAGAACGAAAAATGGTTTGATTCGGATTGTAAACGAATAAAGAAAAATTTAAGACAGCTGGCAAACCAAAAACACAGACAACCAGACGATTCAGATTTACTCCTTCATTATTGTGAGGAGCTTAAAAAATATAAAAACACACTCAGAAAGAAGAAAGAACAGTACGTCCAGAATCAGCTCAAAACTATTGAAGAATCTGTCCATTCAAACAGTTTCTGGGACAACTGGAATCTCCTGAATAAAAAGAATCATGAACAAACAACTATACAAGACGGAGACACCTGGAAAAAACACTTTGAACAACTGTATAGCAAAATAAACATGAATATAGAACAAACACAGATATCTGAAAAATTAAACCATATAGAAACCATAATTGGCAAATACCAAAATCCTCTAGATTACCCAATCACAGAAAAAGAGCTGACGGATAAAATACAGGCCCTGCCAACAAAAAAGGCAAGTGGACCGGATGGCATCCTAAATGAAATGCTTAAAAACACTAACCCCAAATTCAGATTGGCCATAATGAAACTGTTCAACTTGGTTCTGAGAGTTGGTTATTTCCCTGACCCCTGGAATAGAGGACTCATAACGCCCATATTCAAGAGTGGAGACCAATCAGACCCGAACAATTACAGAGGCATCTGTGTGAGCAGTAACCTGGGGAAGATGTTCTGCAGCATCATCAACACGAGACTCGTTCACTTCCTCACAGAGCACAATGTCCTCAGCAAAAGTCAGATTGGATTCTTACCAAATTATAGAACATCAGACCACATCTTCACCCTGCATACCCTGATCGACCAACAAATTAACCAAAACAAAACCAAAATTTTTGCTTGCTTTGTAGATTTCCAGAAGGCCTTTGATTCAATTTGGCATGAAGGTCTTCTGTCTAAACTTCTAGAATCAGGTATCGGGGGCAAAACATACAACATAATTAAAACGATGTACTCAAACAATCAATGCTCAATTAAAATTGGAAATAAACAAACAGCGTTCTTCACTCAAGGGCGGGTGTGAGACAGGGCTGCCCACTATCACCGACCCTCTTCAATATTTATATCAATGAATTAGCAAATCTCCTAGACCAATCAGCAGCTCCTGGCCTCACACTACATGACTCCTCTATAAAGTTCCTCCTGTATGCGGATGATCTGGTGCAGCTGTCTCCAACAGAAGAGGGTCTACAGCAGAACCTGGACGTCCTGCATCAGTTCTGTCAGACCTGGGCCCTGACCATTAACACAACTAAAACTAAAGTACTAACGTTCCAAAAAAGACCCAGATGTCAGGGAAAGAGGCACAATTTCAATACTAATACACATTGAGAAACGAGCCATCAAATTTTGGAAACATCTAAAAATGAGTGACCCCAACTCTTATCATTTTAAAGCCCTTAAAAACCATGAAGTGAACTCTGATAAGAGTCCCCTGATTCAGCTGATCCTGAGGCTGCAAACACACACTGACACCAGCCAGCCTCAGGACACACACACACTCACACACACAATCCGGCCCAACCAAATTATTAAAGCACGAAGAGAAAATTACCTGACCTATTGGAATGAAACAACACAAAAACAAAGTAAACTGGAATGTTATTTGGCCCTAAACAGAAAATACACAACAGCCGAATACCTGAGCGCAGTGAAAAACTGTGAGTTCAGAAGAAGAATGACGAGGTACAGACTGAGCAACCAATCATTTTACATGACTTTGAGGAATGAATTTTGATTTTTTTTTTCTTTGGTGTGGTGTTCGGATCCCAGCACTTCGGTCTAGTTTGGGTTTCAGTTTTGTGTTGGGATTCGGACATTCATGCTCCGTGTTTGTTTTTTGTCATGAGCGCACGGAATGAGCATTTGCTCGTTCTTGTGCGCTCTGTCTTGTCATGTGAGCGTTTGCTCTTCTGTCTGTGTGTTGTGTTCTGTGTAGCACACGGTTCATATTTACATCGGCAGTGTGCTTTCATGTTATGTTTTGTGTTGTGTAGCACGTGGTTGGTGTGTTTCACTGGCTGCGTGCTTTCATGTTGTCATGTTTTGTGTGAACATGCAGCTGATGAGTTTTCATTAGCTGCATGTCCATGTCATGTTTGGTGTGAGCAGATGTCTTGTCAAGTGTTTCTTTGTGCCATGTGCTCATGTCTATTGTCTAACCCCGCCCACCTTGTTTCCTGATTATTGGTTCATTTGCCCCACCTGTCTTCCCTCGTTACCCTCTTTTGTTTGTTCCCTATTTAGGGTGTACTCACACTAGGCACGATTGCCTTGTACCGTGCTCGAGCGCGATTGTCCCCCCTCCCCACTCCCCCGCTGGCCTGCACTCACATTGCACTTAACGTACCAGGCCGGAGCACGCTTAAGTCATTCACGATGCAACTTTTTGTTTTGAAGAAGACAGGAAGAAAAGCGATTTCGCTAATAGACTGCCTAATACATTTATAATTTATGCCGCGCAGCGATTTTCACTTGATTGCACTGCACATATCAGAAGATTATTACGGAGGCAGCTGACTTTGACGGAGGAATTTGCAGCTTTACCCGCAAATTTCAATTCATGTTCATCAATAAGGTGAAAACCAGAACCATTATAAACCTAAATATTATTGAATTAATTGAAAAGTGTATCCAAGTAGTAATAGTTTGGTGTTTGCTGTTGTAATGTTGATAGTAGCGCGCAGCTGCTCCGTGCTCCAGCACGGTTAGCGCTCACACTGCATGCGAACCGCGCCCGAGTCCAACTGAACCGTGCTCTGGCCCACCTCTTCCAAGCGGGCCAGGGCCGGCTAATCGAGCCGCGCCCGAGCACGGTTCGGATCACTCACACTAGTCAAACGAACCGCGCTTTGGTGGTCAAACGCACTCGGGCACGGTTCAAACTGGCTAGTGTGAGTACACCCTTAATCTCCTTGTGTTTGAAGTCCAGTGCGGAATCGTCGTGGTATTGTTAAGCTGCACCCCCACTTTGGGGCTCACAGCTGAAAACGACCTACCTGAATTAAAACAATTATAGCTCCTGAGAACAGTGTGCTACAGGCACAATTAAGGTATCTTTGGAAAGAAGACACTTGGGACTCTAATAAAAAGCAATCAGAGTTGATAATTCTCAAACAGATAAAAAATTATAATAGTTGAAATGCCTCAAAAATTATTTGCACTACACAGAATGTTGTATTATTTCATGTAAAAATATATGAAAATAGACCTGGAGGAATCCAGTTCAGTTATGGATTGAAAGCCACACGACTTATCAGTTTATAGTTCAAGTTTGAGGAAGATATAATGAAAAATGTGGTTCCTGCTAGCTTTTTTCCAAGACTATGTCTGTTCCATTTCTCCCTCCGCCTGCTTGAGGCACATCCCTAGAAATGACATCTCCCAACTAAAACAATTGCAGTTGCTGAACAATTTGCACTACATGCACAATTTAGACATCTTTAAAGAGAAGACACTTTAGAGTTTATTACCCAAACATTAAAGTAGAAAAAAACTTAGAAAGACAAACAGTTATAGAAGTTGAAGTGTCTTGAAGATGATTTGTGCTACAATGAACACTTTATTATTTGATGTAAAAATATATGAAAATAAGCCTGGAGGAATCCAGTTAGTTAATGAATTGAAAGGCACAAGTCTCATCAGTTTATATTTAAAATTTGACGAAGATATCATGAAAAATTGGGTTCCTGCATGCTTTTTTCAAAGAATATGTCCAGGTGCCAAGAAACCTACAGGAGACTTGATAACCTAATGTTATGAAGGGTATTGCAAGCTGTTTTAGCCATCATATATGATGCTTGAATGCTTTTTCAACTATAAAATAATAGGCAGAACCATAAGACTTTGTATAAATGATTTATTTGTACAACAGAACTTATAAAAATATAATAAAAATGAAATATTAATAAAAAAGAGCTAAACTTCTTTGCAACTGAAAATACAACAAGTAATATAAGTATAATAACAATAAATATAAATATAGCTGCAAGCAGCAATACCGGGGCCAAGCGCAAAGAAGAAGACAAGACATGCCAAAATGGCTGGCAGTGTCAGATCAACTGCAGCAATGAGCAATTAATCACATTTTAATATGATTTTAGGCAAAAGGCTGAAAAATGCATTGTAGTCTGAGAGTGTCAGACCAACTGCAACAATTAACAATTATACAGTTTAAGAAGATTAGGCAAAATGGCTGAAATATCATATATTGAGTCACTGATAATATAAGTTAATGGTTTATCACTTTTGACCAATAGGTGGCACAGATACGAAATTGATGTGGTGTGGTCAGAATAAGCGAACAATGACACATGCAAAGTTTGATGCCAATATGTCAAAGCATTGCAGAGATACAGCCTCAAGAGTCATTTTGGCATAATGGCTCAACTTCGTCGCTGCGGTTTACAAAAACGGTTTCATCTATTGATGATTTTGTTGACACAGTCTGAAGATGATACGATTCGATTTTGGTGGAAATTGGACAAACGGTCTAGGATGAGTTTGAAAAAGTAGGTTTTGATCAAATAAGAACATTGAGGACAGGATTTTTGACCAAATATGGAAAAATTAGTATCTCTGTTCTCGGCATGAGCCAATGACTGTATTATGACCAGTTTCATTAAACTAGGCTAATTTAATCAAAAGTTATTAGCATGTTTGTAAATTTTGTTATAACCTCTGACCACAAGGTGGCACTGCCCCAAAACATTTTGAGTACCTTCAAAGCATGGTGCGGAAGACATGATTTTTGGACAAACAGTTCAAAAGTTATAAGCAAAAATAGCCATTTTTTGTATCTCCGGACCAGTAGGTGGCGCTGCGCCGAAACGCTGCATGTTGCTTCAGGTCATGCTTGTGATGACATATACCAAGATTGGTTTGAATACGATAAAGCGTTGTGGAGATATAGGCTTATGAGTGTTTTTGCAACCGCTACGCAAAATTTGTGTGCGCGTTTATCGAAAACGATTTGACAAATCAACTTGATTTGCAAGATTTTTTGTCAGCATGGTCTGAAGATGATCTGGTTCAATTTTCGTGCAAATCGGACAAACCGTCTAGGACGAGTTCGTAAAAGTAGGTTTTTTGGAAAATTAAAAATGGCGGGGAAATTATCATGACCGAAAATGACATCATAGGTTGCAATTGAATCGGCATGAGCCAATGACTCTATTATGACCAGTTTCAATATACTAGGCTAATTTATTCAAAAGTTATTAGCATTTTTGTCAAGTTTGTTATATCTTTTGACCACAAGGTGGCACTGCCCTAAAACTTTTTGAGTACCTTCAGGGCATAGCAAGGAAGTCACATACCGAGTTTAGTAACAATATACTAATGCATTTGTAAAATATAGCATTTTTTGACAAAATTCAAAATGGCCGACAGCCAAAATGGCCGATATGGTAAAATTGAATATCAGACGACTCGGCATGCCGTCCTGAATGTAACGAGACCACTTTTATGATTTTTGGACAAACAGTTCAGAAGTTATAAGCAAAAATAGCAATTTTTCGTATCTCCGGACCAGTAGGTGGCGCTGCGCCGAAACGCTGTATGTTGCCTCAAGTCATGCTTGTGATGACATGTACCAAGTTTGGTTTGAATACGATAAAGCGTTGCGAAGATATTGCCTTAAGAGTGTTTTTGCAACCGCTACGTAAAATTTGTTTGCGCGTTTATCGCAAATGATTTGACGAATCAACTTGATTTGCAAGATTTTTTGTCAGCATGGTCTGTAGATGATCTGGTTCAATTTTCGTGCAAATCGGATGAACCGTCTAGGACGAGTTCGTAAAAGTAGGTTTTTCGGAAAATTAAAAATGGCGGGAAAATTTTTATGACGGAAAATGACGTCATAGGGTGCAATCGAATCGTCTTGAGCCAAGGAATCAGGGGAAAAAAGAATTTTGTTTCTAGCCCTTATGGTTCAAAAGTTATTAGCATAAACATGAGTCAAATTTTGGACTGATGGTGGCGCTAGAGGGATTGAGTTTGAGACTCCAAATTTGCTACGGTGACATTACAGACTGTCCTCTATTAGTGTGCCAAATTTCACAACTTTTTACCATACGGTTCTATGGGCTGCCATAGACTTCGTGGCGGAAGAAGAAGAAGATGAAATATAGCTGCAAGCAGCAATACCGGGGCCAAGCGCAAAGAAGAAGACAAGACATGCCAAAAATGCTGGCAATGTCAGATCAACGGCAGCAATGAGCAATTAAAGACCTATTAAGGTGATTTTAGGCAAAATAGCTGTAAAATGATAAATACAGTCAATAATAATGATTTAATGATTTATCACTTTCAACCAATAGGTGGCACAGTTACGAAACTGATGTGGTGTGGCCAGAATAAGGGAACAATGACACTTGCAAAGATTGGTGTCAATATATCAAAGCAGAGTGTCAATATAGTGTCAATATGTCATTGCAGAGATATAGCCTCAAGAGGCCTTTTCATTATAAGTATGGACCACATGGCGGTGCTGTTTTGAAACCGTTTAAGCAGCTTAAAGGCATGGTGCTGATGGCCAATTTCAAGTTTCGTAATGATACACCAATTCATTTGTGAAGCATAGCATTTTATATCATAAAACTGCATTGTAGTCAATGGGAATTTCATGTTTTGTTCTATTATAGCGCCACCAAGTGGCACAATCCTATCATTTTTTTAATGTGTCCTTGGAGTGAGCCCATACATGTCTGTGTCAATGTTGGTGAAAATATCTTGTTTAGTTTTGGAGTTATATACATTTATATGAAAAAACACATAAAAAATGACTGACACCTGACTTTGATTGGATTTTACACCCCCTTACTATCAATATTTTGACATTTGGTCATTATCTTATTGCTATTGACCTATGTTTTCGAACTTCTGATGCTGGTTTTGTCTCGATTGGACTAGCGGTTTCGAAGATATCAGCTAATGTTTTTAAAGTGCTAAATTACAACGCTGCACAAATAATACGCCGAAACCTGGCAAGTCTGGTATCGTTGGACTCTGCGAGGATTCAGGACACAAAAAAAGTTACTCTCATGAAAATAAGTCAATCTCACCTAAAGTTATAAGCATTTGAAAAAAAAATTCTCCACTAGGTGGCGCTGTTTCAAAACTTCTTGGGCTCATTCAGGGCACCGTGTTGATGACCCAAACCGAGTTTCTTAACAATCCGTTCATTTGTTCATAAAATACAGCATTTTAGCACATAATTCAAAATGGCCGACAGCCAAAATGGCCGATATGGTAAAATTGAATATCAGACGACTCGGCATGCCGTCCTGAATGTAACGAGACCACTTTTATGAATTTTGGACAAACAGTTCAGAAGTTATAAGCAAAAATAGCCATTTTTCGTATCTCCGGACCAGTAGGTGGCGCTGCGCCGAAACGCTGTATGTTGCCTCAAGTCATGCTTGTGATGACATGTACCAAGTTTGGTTTGAATACGATAAAGCGTTGCGGAGATATTGCCTTAAGTGTGTTTTTGCAACCGCTACGTAAAATTTGTTTGCGCGTTTATCGCAAATGATTTGACGAATCAACTTGATTTGCAAGATTTTTTGTCAGCACGGTCTGAAGATGATCTGGTTCAATTTTCGTGCAAATCGGATGAACCGTCTAGGACGAGTTCGTAAAAGTAGGTTTTTCGGTTAATTAAAAATGGCGGGAAAATTATTATGACGGAAAATGACGTCATATATTATATATTATATAAAGATTCACTGATAATATAAGTTAATGTTTTATCACTTTTGACCAATAGGTGGCACAGTTAAAAAATTGGTGTGGTGTGGTCAGAATAAGGGAACAATGACACATGCAAAGTTTGATGCCAATATGTCAAAGCATTGCAGAGATAAAGCCTCAAGAGTCATTTTGGCATCATGCCTCAACTTCGTCGCTGCGGTTTAACAAAACGGTTTCATCTATTGATGCAAAATCCCTAACTTTTTGTTGACACAGTCTGAAGATGATACGATTCGATTTTGGTGGAAATTGGACAACCGGTCTAGGATGAGTTTGAAAAAGTAGATTTTGATCAAATAAGAACATTGAGGACAGTATGTTTGACCAAATATGGCAAAATTAATATCTATATTCTTGGCATGAGCCAATAAATGTATTTTGACCCGTTTCATTAAACTCGGCTAATTTAATCAAAAGTTATTAGTTTTTTTGTACATTTTGTTATAACCTTTGACCACAAGGTGGCACTACCCCAAAACCTTTTGAGTACCTTCAAAGCATGGTGCGGAAGACCCATACCAAGTTTCGTAACGATACACTAATGCGTTTGTAAAATATAGTATTTTAGCACATAATTCAAAATGGCCGAGAGCCAAAATGGCTGATATGGTAAAATTGAATATCAGACAACTCGGCATGCCGTCCTGAATCTAACGAGACAACTTTTATGATTTTTGGACAAACGGTTCAAAAGTTATAAGCAAAAATAGCCATTTTTTGTATCTCCGGACCAGTAGGTAGCGCTGCGCCGAAACGCTGCAAGTTGCCTCAAGTCATGCTTGTGATGACATGTACCAAGTTTGGATTGAACACGATAAAGCGTTGCGGAGATATAGCCTTATGAGTGTTTTTGCAACCGCTACGTAAAATTTGTGTGCACGTTTATCAAAAACGATTTGACGAATCAACTTGATTTGCAAGATTTTTTGTCAGCATGGTCTGAAGATGATCTGGTTCAATTTTCGTGCAAATCGGACGAACCGTCTAGGACGAGTTCGCAAAAGTAGGTTTTTTGGAAAATTAAATATGGCGGGGAAATTGTCATGACCGAAAATGACGTCATAGGGTGCAATTGAATCGGCATGAGCCAATGAATGTATTATGACCAGTTTCATTATACTAAGCTAATTAAATCAAAAGTTATTAGCATTTTTGTCAAGTTTGTTATTACTTTTGACCACAAGGTGGCACTGCCCCAAAACTTTTTGAGTACCTTCAGGGCATGGAGTGGAAGTCACATACCGAGTTTAGTAACAATACACTAATGCATTTGTAAAATATAGCATTTTAGCACATAATTCAAAATGGCCGACAGCCAAAATGGCTGATATGGTAAAATTGAATATCGGACGACTCGGCATGCCGTCCTGAATCTAACGAGACAACTTTTATGATTTTTGGACAAACGGTTCAAAAGTTATAAGCAAAAATAGCCATTTTTTGTATCTCCGGACCAGTAGGTAGCGCTGCGCCGAAACGCTGCAAGTTGCCTCAAGTCATGCTTGTGATGACATGTACCAAGTTTGGATTGAACACGATAAAGCGTTGCGGAGATATAGCCTTATGAGTGTTTTTGCAACCGCTACGTAAAATTTGTGTGCACGTTTATCAAAAACGATTTGACGAATCAACTTGATTTGCAAGATTTTTTGTCAGCATGGTCTGAAGATGATCTGGTTCAATTTTCGTGCAAATCGGACGAACCGTCTAGGACGAGTTCGCAAAAGTAGGTTTTTTGGAAAATTAAATATGGCGGGGAAATTGTCATGACCGAAAATGACGTCATAGGGTGCAATTGAATCGGCATGAGCCAATGAATGTATTATGACCAGTTTCATTATACTAAGCTAATTAAATCAAAAGTTATTAGTATTTTTGTCAAGTTTGTTATTACTTTTGACCACAAGGTGGCACTGCCCCAAAACTTTTTGAGTACCTTCAGGGCATGGAGTGGAAGTCACATACCGAGTTTAGTAACAATACACTAATGCATTTGTAAAATATAGCATTTTAGCACATAATTCAAAATGGCCGACAGCCAAAATGGCTGATATGGTAAAATTGAATATCAGACGACTCGGCATGCCGTCCTGAATCTAACGAGACAACTTTTATGATTTTTGGACAAACGGTTCAAAAGTTATAAGCAAAAATAGCCATTTTTTGTATCTCCGGACCAGTAGGTAGCGCTGCGCCGAAACGCTGCAAGTTGCCTCAAGTCATGCTTGTGATGACATGTACCAAGTTTGGATTGAACACGATAAAGCGTTGCGGAGATATAGCCTTATGAGTGTTTTTGCAACCGCTACGTAAAATTTGTGTGCACGTTTATCAAAAACGATTTGACGAATCAACTTGATTTGCAAGATTTTTTGTCAGCATGGTCTGAAGATGATCTGGTTCAATTTTCGTGCAAATCGGACGAACCGTCTAGGACGAGTTCGCAAAAGTAGGTTTTTTGGAAAATTAAATATGGCGGGGAAATTGTCATGACCGAAAATGACGTCATAGGGTGCAATCGAATTGTCTTGAGCCAAGGAATCAGAGGAAAAAAGAATTTAGTTTCTAGCCCTTATGGTTCAAAAGTTATTAGCATAAACATGAGTCTAAATTTGGACTGATGGTGGCGCTAGAGGGATTGAGTTAGAGACTCAAAATTTGCTATGGTGACATTTCAGACTGTCCTCTATTAGTGTGCCAAATTTCACAACTTTTTACCATACGGTTCTATGGGCTGCCATAGACTTCGTGGCGGAAGAAGAAGAAGAAGATGAATAATAATAATAAGAACGGGAACGGTTTCAATAGGTGCCTTCGCACCTTCGGTGCTTGGCCCCTAATAATAAATATAGCTGCAAGCAGCAATACCGGGGCCAAGCGCAAAGAAGAAGACAAGACATGCCAAAATGGCTGGCAGTGTCAGATCAACTGGAGCAATGAGCAATTAATCACGTTTTAAGATGATTTTAGGCAAAAGGCTGAAAAATGCATTGTAGTCTGAGAGTGTCAGACCAACTGCAACAATTAACAATTATACAGTTTAAGAAGATTAGGCAAAATGGCTGAAATATCATATATAGAGTCACTGATAATATAAGTTAATGGTTTATCACTTTTGACCAATAGGTGGCACAGTTACGAAATTGATGTGGTGTAGTCAGAATAAGGGAACAATGACACATGCAAAGTTTGATGCCAATATGTCAAAGCATTGCAGAGATACAGCCTCAAGAGTCATTTTGGCATCATGGCTCAACTTCGTCACTGCGGTTTACAAAAACGGTTTCATCTATTGATGAAAAATCCCTAACTTTTTGTTGACACAGTCTGAAGATGATACGATTCGATTTTGGTGGAAATTGGATAAACGGTCTAGGATGAGTTTGAAAAAGTAGGTTTTGATCAAATAAGAACATTGAGGACAGGATGTTTGACCAAATATGGCAAAATTAGTATCTATGTTCTCGGCATGAGCCAATAAATGTATTATGACCAGTTTCAATATACTAGGCTAATTTAATCAAAAGTTATTAGCATTTTTGTCAAGTTTGTTATATCTTTTGACCACAAGGTGGCACTGCCCTAAAACTTTTTGAGTACCTTCAGGGCATAGCATGGAAGTCACATACCGAGTTTAGTAACAATATACTAATGCATTTGTAAAATATAGCATTTTTTGACAAAATTCAAAATGGCCGACAGCCAAAATGGCCGATATGGTAAAATTGAATATCAGACGACTCGGCATGCCGTCCTGAATGTAACGAGACCACTTTTATGATTTTTGGACAAACAGTTCAGAAGTTATAAGCAAAAATAGCCATTTTTCGTATCTCCGGACCAGTAGGTGGCGCTGCGCCGAAACGCTTTATGTTGCCTCAAGTCATGCTTGTGATGACATGTACCAAGTTTGGTTTGAATATGATAAAGCGTTGCGGAGATATTGCCTTAAGTGTGTTTTTGCAACCGCTACGTAAAATTTGTTTGCGCGTTTATCGCAAATGATTTGACGAATCAACTTGATTTGCAAGATTTTTTGTCAGCATGGTCTGAAGATGATCTGGTTCAATTTTCGTGCAAATCGGACAAACCGTCTAGGACGAGTTCGCAAAAGTAGGTTTTTTGGAAAATTAAATATGGCGGGGAAATTATCATGACCGAAAATGACGTCATAGGATGCAATTGAATCGGCATGAGCCAATGAATGTATTATGACCAGTTTCATTATACTAAACTAATTAAATCAAAAGTTATTAGCATTTTTGTCAAGTTTGTTATAACTTTTGACCACAAGGTGGCACTGCCCCAAAATTTTTTGAGTACCTTCAGGGCATGGAGTGGAAGTCACATACCGAGTTTAGTAACAATACACTAATGCATTTGTAAAATATAGCATTTTAGCACATAATTCAAAATGGCCGACAGCCAAAATGGCCGATATGGTAAAATTGAATATCAGACGACTCGGCATGCCGTCCTGAATCTAACGAGACTACTTTTATGATTTTTGGACAAACGGTTCAAATGGTATAAGCAAAAACAGCCATTTTTTGTATCTCCGGACCAGTAGGTGGCGCTGCGCCGAAACGCTTTATGTTGCCTCAAGTCATGCTTGTGATGACATGTACCAAGTTTGGTTTGAATACGATAAAGCGTTGCGGAGATATTGCCTTAAGAGTGCTTTTGCAACCGCTACGTAAAATTTGTTTGCGCGTTTATCGCAAATGATTTGACGAATCAACTTGATTTGCAAGATTTTTTGTCAGCATGGTCTGAAGATGATCTGGTTCAATTTTCGTGCAAATCGGACAAACCGTCTAGGACGAGTTCGCAAAAGTAGGTTTTTTGGAAAATTAAATATGGCGGGGAAATTATCATGACCGAAAATGACGTCATAGGATGCAATTGAATCGGCATGAGCCAATGAATGTATTATGACCAGTTTCATTATACTAAACTAATTAAATCAAAAGTTATTAGCATTTTTGTCAAGTTTGTTATAACTTTTGACCACAAGGTGGCACTGCCCCAAAATTTTTTGAGTACCTTCAGGGCATGGAGTGGAAGTCACATACCGAGTTTAGTAACAATACACTAATGCATTTGTAAAATATAGCATTTTAGCACATAATTCAAAATGGCCGACAGCCAAAATGGCCGATATGGTAAAATTGAATATCAGACGACTCGGCATGCCGTCCTGAATCTAACGAGACTACTTTTATGATTTTTGGACAAACGGTTCAAATGGTATAAGCAAAAACAGCCATTTTTTGTATCTCCGGACCAGTAGGTGGCGCTGCGCCGAAACACTGCATGTAGCCTCAAGTCATGCTTGTGATGACATGTACCAAGTTTGGTTTGAATACGATAAAGCGTTGCGGAGATATTGCCTTAAGAGTGCTTTTGCAACCGCTACGTAAAATTTGTTTGCGCGTTTTTCGCAAATGATTTGACGAATCAACTTGATTTGCAAGATTTTTTGTCAGCATGGTCTGAAGATGATCTGGTTCAATTTTCGTGCAAATCGGATGAACCGTCTAGGACGAGTTCGCAAAAGTAGGTTTTTCGGTTAATTAAAAATGGCGGGAAAATTATTATGACGGAAAATGACGTCATAGGGTGCAATCGAATTGTCTTGAGCCAAGGAATCAGAGGAAAAAAGAATTTCGTTTCTAGCCCTTATGGTTCAAAAGTTATTAGCATAAACATGAGTCTAATTTTGGACTGATGGTGGCGCTAGAGGGATTGAGTTAGAGACTCAAAATTTGCTATGGTGACATTTCAGACTGTCCTCTATTAGTGTGCCAAATTTCATAACTTTTTACCATACGGTTCTATGGGCTGCCATAGACTTCGTGGCGGAAGAAGAAGAAGAAGAAGATGAAATATAGCTGCAAGCAGCAATACCGGGGCCAAGCGCAAAGAAGAAGACAAGACATGCCAAAATGGCTGGCAGTGTCAGATCAACTGGAGCAATGAGCAATTAATCACGTTTTAAGATGATTTTAGGCAAAAGGCTGAAAAATGCATTGTAGTCTGAGAGTGTCAGACCAACTGCAACAATTAACAATTATACAGTTTAAGAAGATTAGGCAAAATGGCTGAAATATCATTTATAGAGTCACTGATAATATAAGTTAATGGTTTATCACTTTTGACCAATAGGTGGCACAGTTACGAAATTGATGTGGTGTAGTCAGAATAAGGGAACAATGACACATGCAAAGTTTGATGCCAATATGTCAAATCATTGCAGAGATACAGCCTCAAGAGTCATTTTGGTATCATGGCTCAACTTCGTCACTGCGGTTTACAAAAACGGTTTCATCTATTGATGCAAAATCCCTAACTTTTTGTTGACATAGTCTGAAGATGATACGATTCGATTTTGGTGGAAATTGGATAAACGGTCTAGGATGAGTTTGAAAAAGTAGGTTTTGATCAAATAAGAACATTGAGGACAGGATGTTTGACCAAATATGGCAAAATTAGTATCTATGTTCTCGGCATGAGCCAATAAATGTATTATGACCAGTTTCATTAAACTAGGCTAATTTAATCAAAAGTTATTAGCATGTTTGTAAATTTTGTTATAACCTCTGACCACAAGGTGGCACTGCCCCAAAACTTTTTGAGTACCTTCAAAGCATGGTGCGGAAGACCCATACCAAGTTTCGTAACGATTGACTAATGCGTTTGTAAAATATAGTATTTTAGCACATAATTCAAAATGGCCGAGAGCCAAAATGGCCGATATGGTAAAATTGAATATCAGACAACTCTGAATACCGTCCTGAATCTAACGAGACAACTTTTATGATTTTTGGACAAACAGTTCAAAAGTTATAAGCAAAAATAGCCATTTTTTGTATCTCCGGACCAGTAGGTGGCGCTGCGCAGAAACGCTGCAAGTTGCCTCAAGTCATGCTTGTGATGACATGTACCAAGTTTGGATTGAACACGATAAAGCATTGTGGAGATATAGCCTTATGAGTGTTTTTGCAACCGCTACGTAAAATTTGTGTGCACGTTTATCAAAAACGATTTGACGAATCAACTTGATTTGCAAGATTTTTTGTCAGCATGGTCTGAAGATGATCTGGTTCAATTTTCGTGCAAATCGGACAAACCGTCTAGGACGAGTTCGCAAAAGTAGGTTTTTTGGAAAATTAAATATGGCGGGGAAATTATCATGACCGAAAATGACGTCATAGGATGCAATTGAATCGGCATGAGCCAATGAATGTATTATGACCAGTTTCATTATACTAAGCTAATTAAATCAAAAGTTATTAGCATTTTTGTCAAGTTTGTTATAACTTTTGACCACAAGGTGGCACTGCCCCAAAACTTTTTGAGTACCTTCAGGGCATGGAGTGGAAGTCACATACCGAGTTTAGTAACAATACACTAATGCATTTGTAAAATATAGCATTTTAGCACATAATTCAAAATGGCCGACAGCCAAAATGGCCGATATGGAAAAATTGAATATCAGACGACTCGGCATGCCGTCCTGAATCTAACGAGACAACTTTTATGATTTTTGGACAAACGGTTCAAAAGTTATAAGCAAAAACAGCCATTTTTTGTATCTCCGGACCAGTAGGTGGCGCTGTGCCGAGACACTGCATGTTGCCTCAAGTCATGCTTGTGATGACATGTACCAAGTTTGGTTTGAATACGATAAAGCGTTGCGGAGATATTGCCTTAAGAGTGCTTTTGCAACCGCTACGTAAAATTTGTTTGCGTGTTTATCGCAAATGATTTGACGAATCAACTTGATTTGCAAGATTTTTTGTCAACATGGTCTGAAGATGATCTGGTTCAATTTTCGTGCAAATCGGATGAACCGTCTAGGACAAGTTCGCAAAAGTAGGTTTTTCGGTTAATTAAAAATGGCGGGAAAATTATTATGACGGAAAATGACCTCATAGGGTGCAATCGAATTGTCTTGAGCCAAGGAATCAGAGGAAAAAAGAATTTCGTTTCTAGCCCTTATGGTTCAAAAGTTATTAGCATAAACATGAGTCTAATTTTGGACTGATGGTGGCGCTAGAGGGATTGAGTTAGAGACTCAAAATTTGCTAAGGTGACATTTCAGACTGTCCTCTATTAGTGTGCCAAATTTCATAACTTTTTACCATACGGTTCTATGGGCTGCCATAGACTTCGTGGCGGAAGAAGAAGAAGATGAATAATAATAATAATAGGAACGGGAACGGTTTCAATAGGTGCCTTCGCACCTTCGGTGCTTGGCCCCTAAATATAGCTGCAAGCAGCAATACCGGGGCCAAGCGCAAAGAAGAAGACAAGACATGCCAAAATGGCTGGCAGTGTCAGATCAACAGGAGCAATGAGCAATTAATCACGTTTTAAGATGATTTGAAGCAAAAGGCTGAAAATGCATTGTAGTCTGAGAGTGTCAGACCAACTGCAACAATTAACAATTATACAGTTTAAGAAGATTAGGCAAAATGGCTGAAATATCATATATTGAGTCACTGATAATGTAAGTTAATGGTTTATCACTTTTGACCAATAGGTGGCACAGATACGAAATTGATGTGGTGTGGTCAGAATAAGGGAACAATGACACATGCAAAGTTTGATGCCAATATGTCAAAGCATTGCAGAGATACAGCCTCAAGAGTAATTTTGGCATAATGGCTCAACTTCGTCGTTGCGGTTTACAAAAACGGTTTCATCTATTGATGCAAAATCCCTAACTTTTTGTTGACACAGTCTGAAGATGATACGATTCGATTTTGGTGGAAATTGGACAAACGGTCTAGGATGAGTTTGAAAAAGTAGGTTTTGATCAAATAAGAACATTGAGGACAGGATGTTTGACCAAATATGGAAAAAATAGTATCTCTGTTCTCGGCATGAGCCAATGACTGTATTATGACCAGTTTCATTAAACTAGGCTAATTTAATCAAAAGTTATTAGCATGTTTGTAAATTTTGTTATAACCTCTGACCACAAGGTGGCACTGCCCCAAAACGTTTTGAGTACCTTCAAAGCATGGTGCGGAAGATATGATTTTTGGACAAACAGTTCAAAAGTTATAAGCAAAAACAGCCATTTTTTGTATCTCCGGACCAGTAGGTGGCGCTGCGCCGAAACACTGCATGTTGCCTCAAGTCATGCTTGTGATGACATGTACCAAGTTTGGATTGAATACGATAAAGCATTGTAGAGATATAGCCTTATGAGTGTTTTTGCAACCGCTACGTAAAATTTGTGTGCACGTTTATCAAAAACGATTTGACGAATCAACTTGATTTGCAAGATTTTTTGTCAGCATGGTCTGAAGATGATCTGGTTCAATTTTCGTGCAAATCCGACAAACCGTCTAGGACGAGTTCGCAAAAGTAGGTTTTTTGGAAAATTAAATATGGCGGGGAAATTATCATAACCGAAAATGACGTCATAGGATGCAATTGAATCGGCATGAGCCAATGAATGTATTATGACCAGTTTCATTATACTAAGCTAATTAAATCAAAAGTTATTAGCATTTTTGTCAAGTTTGTTATAACTTTTGACCACAAGGTGGCACTGCCCCAAAACTTTTTGAGTACCTTCAGGGCATGGAGTGGAAGTCACATACCGAGTTTAGTAACAATACACTAATGCATTTGTAAAATATAGCATTTTAGCACATAATTCAAAATGGCCGACAGCCAAAATGGGCGATATGGTAAAATTGAATATCAGACGACTCGGCATGCCGTCCTGAATCTAACGAGACCACTTTTATGATTTTTGGACAAACGGTTCAAAAGTTATAAGCAAAAACAGCCATTTTTTGTATCTCCGGACCAGTAGGTGGCGCTGCGCCGAAACGCTGTACGTTGCCTCAAGTCATGCTTGTGATGACATGTACCAAGTTTGATTTGAATACGATAAAGCGTTGCGGAGATATTGCCTTAAGAGTGCTTTTGCAACCGCTACATAAAATTTGTTTGCGCGTTTATCGCAAATGATTTGACGAATCAACTTGATTTGCAAGATTTTTTGTCAGCATGGTCTGAAGATGATCTGGTTCAATTTTCGTGCAAATCGGATGAACCGTCTAGGACGAGTTCGCAAAAGTAGGTTTTTCGGTTAATTAAAAATGGCGGGAAAATTATTATGACGGAAAATGACGTCATAGGGTGCAATCGAAATGTCTTGAGCCAAGGAATCAGAGGAAAAAAGAATTTTGTTTCTAGCCCTTATGGTTCAAAAGTTATTAGCATAAACATGAGTCTAATTTTGGACTGATGGTGGCGCTAGAGGGATTGAGTTAGAGACTCAAAATTTGCTATGGTGACATTTCAGACTGTCCTCTATTAGTGTGCCAAATTTCATAACTTTTTACCATACGGTTCTATGGGCTGCCATAGACTTCGTGGCGGAAGAAGAAGAAGATGAATAATAAATATAGCTGCAAGCAGCAATACCGGGGCCAAGCGCAAAGAAGAAGACAAGACATGCCAAAATGGCTGGCAGTGTCAGATCAACAGGAGCAATGAGCAATTAATCACGTTTTAAGATGATTTGAAGCAAAAGGCTGAAAATGCATTGTAGTCTGAGAGTGTCAGACCAACTGCAACAATTAACAATTATACAGTTTAAGAAGATTAGGCAAAATGGCTGAAATATCATATATTGAGTCACTGATAATGTAAGTTAATGGTTTATCACTTTTGACCAATAGGTGGCACAGATACGAAATTGATGTGGTGTGGTCAGAATAAGGGAACAATGACACATGCAAAGTTTGATGCCAATATGTCAAAGCATTGCAGAGATACAGCCTCAAGAGTCATTTTGGCATAATGGCTCAACTTCGTCGTTGCGGTTTACAAAAACGGTTTCATCTATTGATGCAAAATCCCTAACTTTTTGTTGACACAGTCTGAAGATGATACGATTCGATTTTGGTGGAAATTGGACAAACGGTCTAGGATGAGTTTGAAAAAGTAGGTTTTGATCAAATAAGAACATTGAGGACAGGATGTTTGACCAAATATGGAAAAAATAGTATCTCTGTTCTCGGCATGAGCCAATGACTGTATTATGACCAGTTTCATTAAACTAGGCTAATTTAATCAAAAGTTATTAGCATGTTTGTAAATTTTGTTATAACCTCTGACCACAAGGTGGCACTGCCCCAAAACGTTTTGAGTACCTTCAAAGCATGGTGCGGAAGATATGATTTTTGGACAAACAGTTCAAAAGTTATAAGCAAAAACAGCCATTTTTTGTATCTCCGGACCAGTAGGTGGCGCTGCGCCGAAACGCTGCAAGTTGCCTCAAGTCATGCTTGTGATGACATGTACCAAGTTTGGATTGAACACGATAAAGCATTGTGGAGATTTTGCCTTATGAGTGTTTTTGCAACCGCTACGTAAAATTTGTGTGCACGTTTATCAAAAACGATTTGACGAATCAACTTGATTTGCAATATTTTTTGTCAGCATGGTCTGAAGATGATCTGGTTCAATTTTCGTGCAAATCGGACAAACCGTCTAGGACGAGTTCGCAAAAGTAGGTTTTTTGGAAAATTAAATATGGCGGGGAAATTATCATGACCGAAAATGACGTCATAGGATGCAATTGAATCGGCATGAGCCAATGAATGTATTATGACCAGTTTCATTATACTAAGCTAATTAAATCAAAAGTTATTAGCATTTTTGTCAAGTTTGTTATAACTTTTGACCACAAGGTGGCACTGCCCCAAAACTTTTTGAGTACCTTCAGGGCATGGAGTGGAAGTCACATACCGAGTTTAGTAACAATACACTAATGCATTTGTAAAATATAGCATTTTAGCACATAATTCAAAATGGCCGACAGCCAAAATGGCCGATATGGTAAAATTGAATATCAGACGACTCGGCATGCCGTCCTGAATCTAACGAGATCACTTTTATGATTTTTGGACAAACGGTTCAAAAGTTATAAGCAAAAACAGCCATTTTTTGTATCTCCGGACCAGTAGGTGGCGCTGCGCCGAAACGCTGCATGTTGCCTCAAGTCATGCTTGTGATGACATGTACCAAGTTTGGTTTGAATACGATAAAGCGTTGCGGAGATATTGTCTTAAGAGTGCTTTTGCTTTTTCCTTCGGTGCTTGGCCCCTAATAATAATAGGAACGGGAACGGTTTCAATAGGTGCCTTCGCACCTTCGGTGCTTGGCCCCTAACTAGTAATATAAATAACAATATAATATAAATATATAGCTATAAAAAAACACACAATTTGCAAATGTAAAAAAAAACACATTTACTGGCCTTTTACTGGCCGATTCAGGTCTACAACAGCAAGTGCAGATCTTGAAGAATCTGAAAGCTTTCTTCTCTTTTCTGCTGGTTGGCTGGTGCTTGGATGCCATAGCTCATCTGAAGACTCAACCTGATGCCTGTAGAATGGCAAGGAAAGGAAAGAGAATTAGCACTGCATGTAATATTTCTGTATAGTTTGCCCATTCAATCAACAATCACACTGTCATCATTCACTCTAATTACAGGCCATCCCATGAACAATGAAACTGATGGGCAGTCGGTTAGACAGCATTCATATTGACGGCCACCTATACATTCTCACACAGCCCAAGCATCAATCTAACGGCCGGCTATACAGTGAGCATTCATATTGACGGCGGCCCATACATTCTCACACAGCCCAAGCATCAATCTAACGGCCGGTGATACAGTGAGCATTCATATTGACGGCGGCCCATACATTCGCACACAGTCCTACAATCAATCTAATGGCCGGTGATACAGTGAGCATTCATATTGATGGCCAGACATAAAATCAACAATCACACAGATGGTCGGCCGTCCAGAACTTTTCTTTTTTCGTCAATTTGTTTTTTGGAGCACAGGGGAAAAAAATGCATTTTATATATTATATATATTTTTTTTTTCCTGTGTGTGCTAGAAAAAATGCTAAATATCAGTATATGTATAATCTATACTGGTATATTGTAATTTTTCTAGCACACAGAAAAACATAAAATAAATACAGTCTCAATATATATATATATATATATATATATATATATATATATATATATATATATATATATATATATATATATATATATATATATATATATATATATATATATATATATTATCAGCATATGTATAATGCATACTGGTATATTGCATTTTTTCTGGCACACAGAAACAATAAAATAAATACATTCTCACACACATTCTCAATATACATAAACAACTACACATAGCAACTCACCGGTATGTTATTGGATCAACTTCTCTGTCAACAAGCATATCACCGTCATCGCTGTCTTCACTCTCCTCAATGTTTTCCACATCGCTGCTTCGAGTGAGCTCAAATAAAGCATCTTCAGCACAATAAAAACTTCTTTTGACGATCCATTGGATAATGAATTCCATCCAGTTAGTAAGATTAGCAAACAGTTACTACAAAGAGACCGTCTGTTTACTAGCCCGTTAGCTCTTAGCTGTCAGATGGCAGGGGTGTGTCAGACTCGCAGCATCTCGTGGGGAGATGGCGCCACATTCAAATGAATAAATATTCACGCCCATGTGACAAATATAAACATGAGAGGTCTCGTTGGAATCGTGTGTTCATTGGCTACATTTTCTGTCAGTCATGACGATTCAATGCTTTTATTGGCTCCAGATAAACAGACATTATCATTGGATGAGCACATCATGACATCAGCTAAACCGAGTGCTGTGGTTGGATATTTTTGACTATATCCCGGCTATCTTTGCATGTTTTTGAGTGGGGTTGGTTGTATTATGTTCGTAACATTCTAAGCTATAAACCCATGCCACTTTATGCTACCGGGAGACTGTTTTTGGTGCATTATTTTATTGCATAACAGTCTAGTATGATACTTCGCTCCGCAGAAATGCGATGTAAACAAAGGATTAACCATCAATATTACACCGTTATTGTTTCGTTGGATTAAAATGCTCTATGGGATGTTATTCAGTGGACCCTCACCTTTCCATTCATTCTGGAACTTTTAGCAGTGGATGCGTGTGTGGCTCATAATTAGGACACTACTGGTATGTGCTCTGTTTTTATTTATGCTTGATTTGATGTGTATTGCTTACATTGATGCAAAAATACAGCCGTTATAAGCTTTTCATTGAAAAACAGTGGTCTGTCCTCGATGCTTGAGGTTTAGATCTTTAGAATGATATATAGTTTGTCAAGATTAATGATGTTTTTTTACGTTAAATCTATTAACAAACATTACACTCGTGCTAAAAATAGCGCTTCAACCCGTGCACGCGCTCATGCAGCTTAAGGAGTTAACCCATTTTCTCTGATCTTGGTCTGCTACGATCGTCAGATCGTCTCCTGGGAGCTCTCCGTTCAGAACTCAACTTTCGTCAACTGCTAGAACTCAACTCAACTGAACAACTCTGAACTCTTCGTCCGTGTTCTGAGATTAAAACTCAAATATTTGCCCATCCCCTGGATGGGTTCTGGCCAATTAGGGTTCAGGGTTGACTGTGTTTCCACCCCTCCCATAAAATTGGGTTATCTATGGTAATTTAGTTTCCTGCTCTTAAGCAGAGAGTAAATTTAGACCTAATTTTTTTACTATAAGGACATGATCCATTCTACAAAGATTTCATTCAGCTCATCTGTTGGATTATACCCATACAAACAAAAAGATATCAAACACGGTGCCTTTTCATCCACTCATTCAATATTACATAATTGCATGAATTGGGAGTGATATACATGCATAATAGTCACGTGTATCAGTTGTAGACACACTAACAAGCTATGTCGAAGGCTATTTGAATGCAAGTCCAATTTTTAGTTCCAGTTTTAGCTGTGTCACATGGAGTTAATTTACCGGTCATTGCGAAGACAGAGATCTGGTTTGTTTCTTTGTCTTGTGATCACACCGAGGGCCCTATTTTGCACCCAGCGCAATTGACTTTGTACACCGACGCATGTGTCATTCCTATTTTGCACCCGCGCAAATCGCGCTTTTCCCTCCACAGAAGCACGTCGCTAAACTAGTGAATGAACTTGCGCTCCCTGGGCGGTTCAGCGCAAAAAAGGAGGCGTGTTCCGGCGCAAACAATCCCTGGTGCTATTTTGCTGTTCCATTAAACAATTGCGCAACTGACCAGAAAAAACCTAGTCTAAAGTCAGTGGCGCGTTGCGCGTTGTTCATTATGCTATTTTAAGGGCGCATGCTTGACCATAATGTATAGCGTGCACAACGCGCATACACTTTGCTCATGTAGCCTAATCTACACAGATGCAACAGTTATTTTTGCAAATCATAAATTGTTACACTAAAAAAATATTAACACATGAGATGACGGAAATCATTGTGGTGTGCCACGAAGATGTGAAAAAAAATAGGCATAAATTTAGCTTACAAATTATTCAGGCTAATTGCAATAATTAAGGATCAGACCTGTTTGCCCAATAGTGGCAAGACATATATGTATATTAGGACATCTGACAAATTGGTTTGTCCATCAAGAACCAGGAAAAAAAATCGACTGAAAAAACTGAAAGACTGAAAAAAAAAAAAGACTGTGAAATCACCTTTACCATAATGTAAGTACATTCAAAACCTTAGTCTTCAACTTACCAGTTAAGTTGAGCGTGCTCATATTTTTTTCTTTTGCACAGTGAGATGGAGTATGTCTTGGGACAACGAATTAGACGCCGGAGGGAGAGGGTATACCGGCCCAGACAGACCTATCTCTCCCTCAGTGAGGAGGAATGCATAAGAAAGCTACGCCTGACCCGACAGGCTGTGACAGACATCTGCCATCTCCTGGCAGATGAGTTGGGGACTGATGCACAATGTCCCTATGCCTTCCCCGTGGCAGTAAAGGTTACAGCGGCATTGCATTTCTATGCATCTGAGTCGTTCCAGCACCCCCTTAGCTCCATTGGAGGCATTTCACAATCTGCCAAAAGTTCGGCTATACATGCAGTTACATCAGGTGTAGTCCGACATGCTGGGGAATACATCAAATTCCCCATCACACCTGACAACCAGGAAAGAGCAAAGCAGGCATTTTGTGCGAAGTATGGGTTCCCTGGTGTCCTTGGTGTTATAGACTGCACCCATGCAGCTACGTGCCCCATCAGAAAACGCACTTGTATACATCAACCGCAAGGGAACCTATTCAATCAACGTACAAGTCATTTGCGATGCTTATAGTAAAATCACCCATGTCTTTGCGAATTATCCTGGCTCGAGCCACGACTCATTCATACTGGCAAACTCTACCATTCCTGCCATCTTCGAGGGGAATCCCCCGTTGGATGGGTGGCTGTTAGGGGACAATGGGTATCCGTTAAAGACATGGCTGATGACACCATATTTGATGCCAGCAACAATTCGTGAAATGTAGTTTAATACAAAACACACACAAACACGCTGTGTAATTGAACGAACGTTCGGCATACTGAAAATGCGCTTCAGGTGTTTGGATAGATCAGGAGGCACTTTACAGTACAGTCCTCAAAAGGTCGCAGCATTCTTTGTGGCGTGTTGTGTTTTACACAACATTTCCATAAATCAAGGTTGTGTTGTTGACATAGATGAAGAAATATTAGAGGACTTAAGGAGACGTGATGGTGAACTGCATGTGCCGATGCCACTTAACCCAAATCTCCCAGCAGCAGCACGGGAGAGGAGAGCTTATTTGACAGAAGAACTGCTGCATCGTCTATAGTGAGGTAAGCAAATTTATCTCGGTCTAATGTTATACTACATTGCAAAAAAAATAACTCGTGATTCAGAGAGAACGAGTCCAAAACATTCAAAAGTATTTATTTGTGAAATTTCTTTGTATTTTGTCAAAAAGAAAAATCAATAGCAAACAGTAATTGATAAAAAAAATAATACAAATGGAAAATGAGGTTAAAAATATTTAAACAGAAAAAGTTTATTTCTTTTTCCCTCCTCTGGTAGTTTTGCAACGCGCGCCACGGCGGGATTGGACACCTGAGGGTCCGGGAATGGCATTGCGCGATGTGCGCCTGGTGGAACGGGTGGATGGAGATGGATTTGGGGAAGGAGGAAGAGGCACAACAGGAGGTGGTGGTGCACTTGAAGGGCCACGCTCCATGGCTGCAGCAATCCTCTCCAGGCTTGAGGAGATGCGCCCGAGAGGCCGCAGCAACATCGCCATCCGGTCAAGACGGCCATTCACACTTTGCCGCATCCCAGACAGCTCCCGCTCCAGCATTTCAAATCCGGTTTGCTGGAGCTGCAGGAAGGGGTGGTCCTCCGGTCTAGCAATGCTGCCACGGCCTGTAGTGGGTCTGGACCTTGATGGTTGCGCTGTTCCCTCCTCAGATGGCCCGTGCGCACGGCTCGCGAGGCCAGGGTCTTCCTGCGAAGCTGTTACATTGTTTTTCTTTATTGTGTGGCTGCGTTAAATGTTTTTCATGTAAATAACGATTAAAATATTTTCATAAGAAACCTTGTATGTGAATTTGTGTACCTTGGGGTTGGACTGCTTGCGTTTCTGATTGGGTGCCGATTTCAAAACCCCCAAATCCTTCAACGCTTTCAGCGGTGAGGGTGGACGCAGCGATGTCCTCTGCTGGCGTCAGGTCCTGAGTAGAGGCAGATCCACCTCCCGTTACACAGCGTGCCCGATTGATGCTGGCAAGCTTGGACTTTCCCCGTCTTCTGATGTCATTGTAGCGCTTGCGGCACTGGTGCGATGTCCTGGGGATGCCAGCTGATGAAACAATTGTGGCTATTTCCTCCCATGCCTGTTTAACCGACGCTATTTTGGGTGGGTTTCTCCCATCCCCATACAACACAACGTCTCTGTCTTTCACTGCTCTTACAAGAACATCAGTCTCCTCGGCTGTGAACCGCTCCTGGCGTGCGCCTGGTAAATACGCCATAATAATAGCAATCCATGATGGAACTTGCGCACCTGCTTTTAAAGGGAATGTTGGATGACGCTCTGATTGGTTTATTCACGTTACGCCCAAACCACACCTATGAATACTGAAGCTACTTCAGACCAACCCATTTTAGATTTGCGCCGGGCGCAAGAGCCATTTATCCCACCGGGAAAATAGCAACAGCGCCGTGACCCGCCCACAAAGTTACTTGCGCTTCGCGCTTTGACACTTGCGTTTCAGATCGTTAAAATAGGGCCCAGAGTCTTTTGTTCTCTTTGTCTAAGTTTTTGTCAAAAGTTCATAGGCAATCAAGTAATTATTATATAAAAGTAGTAGCTCCGGGCAGAATGGAGCCTACGTCTCTCTGGTGATAGATGGTCGATTTCCTGGGGTCTGGAGCTGAATTGGGCTTTGTAAAGCGGATGTTCATTTGATCGAATAATTTGGAAGATTCAATCATCTGCGCCCACAATTCCTAAAAATCATATCATTTATTTAAATGAATTATGTAGAGTGTGAAATAAAACCGGCGTCTCTAACCACAGTTTGGGCTACTATAAATATAAAGAAACATTACATTTATTGAAGTGCATTAAATTAAATAAAATAAATAAATAAAACAATCAAACAGTTGGAAATTTCGTTTGGGGATTGTTTTACTCATTACTTGTTATACTAATTGATGTTAAACTCAACATTTCCATTTATCATGAAATTAGACATGGAAAAGGGTAGGGTTATTTCAGGTTTAGGCTTGGAGGTGAAATTATGTTTCGCTTTGCTTGTTGAGGTTCTAGATGTCAGTATGTCACTCCATGCCTTCCTCTCTGACAAAGATGGGGCCCAATACGACCGCAAATTGGCCTCGCATCGGTGGCCTGTCACTGACATGATCTGGTGACTTTCTAGTCCTGCATCAGAGAGTCGTCCAACGGCAGTGCTCCGCAAACTATGGTTTGTATACATTTGTGAGATACCTTCCACCTGAACAACATGAATTTAAAGTATACAATTTAGATTTGGAAAATAATATAAACACAGTTTAAATTCATGGGTACCATCGGCTCCCTGGTGAACCACACTTCGGTGCACTCAAGTTTGCACATAGGAAAGCGTCTCGGATGCAAATAGAACGCTCCGGCATTTTCTGGACACTTTGACAGATATTTTTTAAAGCTGTCCACGGGACAAAGTGGGTCGCCGGGGCTCGCAAACATAAATCCTCGTAAATTTTCTCTATCCGATGCAGTGGGATCTTTGTGGTTTTTTGTCTCTGGGTTATGCGCCAGTGTCAGGTACTCTTTCCCATTCTCGTCTTGCCGGAGACCGAAAGACTCTTTTGATAGGTTATGGTTTCCTTTTCTTCCCCTCCGTGCAAAACACAGCTGTATGTCAAACCAAACTTTTCTTTCAAGTCCTGTGGGTGTGAAAGGGGAGAGTGCAGGTGCATTTATAATTTTCTCCAAGTCAGACGCGGATGATGAACGCTGGTGTCTTTTCCATTTTTCCTGTAGCGCTTTAAAACTGATTTAAAGACGGCATTGCTTGACTTGAAGTCTTTATCACTTATGATGTTGTATTTTGTAATGTGATGGTTAATACCTGCTCTGAGACACATCAAACTTGCAACACTGTATTCGCGTCCAGCGGTAGAACAGAGGCATACAACTCCCGCAATGTCTCATTTAAAAGAGAAGCAGAGTAGGTCTCAACATCACAATTGTTCTGTCTTTGGCGCAAAAAGTCACTGAAAGTGTTAACTGCCCATTTAGTTGTCTTTTTCGTATTGACCCCATCTTTGTCGTCTTCTATCTTATCTAGCTCTGCCGGTGTTAATTCCTTGTGCCACTTTTTGTCATTCAACGTCTTCTCCAAGTCTTCGTCTTGTGTCTGGGCCCATTTCTTAGAATTGCCATATTCACCCTACAAATTAAACAATATGCAAAAATCATCCATTTAGCCTACCTAAATAAACGTTTTAATATATGTCTCTCACTCTGTTTGCAAGCGTAACTGTGTTACTATGGTTACCAATGTTTATAGTGGCGGATTAATTTCGAACAGACTAGAACTACTTGTGCATTAAACGGTTTTACTGCACACCTTCCAGCCAATCAGAATTGAGTATTTAAACAGACCAAGGTATATAAAAAAATATCATTATATTACAATATAATGAAAGGCACTGCAGCGGGTGGTGAAAACTGCCCAGCGCATCACAGGGACTCCACTACCTGCCATCGAGCACATCCAGAGGAAACGCTGCCTGCATCGAGCTTGCAGCATCCTCAAGGACTCCTCTCACCCAGCCCACAGTTTTCTCTCCTGCCCTCCGGCAGGCGTTTCAGGATCCACCGGACCAGGACCAGCAGACTAAAGAACAGTTTTTTCCCCAGAGCTGTCTCCTTACTGAACTCTAACCCCCGTTGATCCACTCCCCTCTTATACTGATAACTCTCCTACCTCACATCCACCTTCACTTTGTTATTTGCACTACCGACTGTTTATCACAGTAACAACTGTTTACTTATTCATTTTGCACTACCACACCGTAACTGGATTATGCTCATTTGCACTGCCGACTGTTTACAGTACCTACTGTTTACATTTGTATTTTGCACTGTACTTCTAACTGTAATATGCAACCACTTTCCACTGCACTTTTACACTTTTTTCGGATAGCTTCTGTCCATAATTTATTGCACTACCTTAATCCACTGCCATATTCCTCATTTTAGCCTAACATATCATTGTATACCTCTATCTGTAAAATGTATATTATATTATATTCATAGTACATATCCACCTGTAAATTCTGTTTATAGTATTAACCATCTGTATATTATTCACCTGTAAATTCTGTTTATAGTAATAACCATCTCTCTATTTATAGATATATTTATATATACTCAGTACATATCCATGTCCTGCACTTATGCAAACGTTGTATATCCTGCACTTGCTGCTATTGCACTTCTGGTTAGACCTAAACTGCATTCCGTTGCCTTGTACTTGTACTTGTGTAATGACAATAAAGTTGAATCTAATCTAATCTAATCTAATATGCCACTAACATTATTTTTCTGGATGTCTGATAGCAACTGAAATAATAACTTAACAAAAAAGAGAGATAGAGAGAGAGAGAGAGATCAAAGCTTATTTTCAGTATTGTCACTACTGTCAGTAGTTTTTGTACTTTCATTACTGTCAATAATTTAATAATTCATAGTTCATCTTTAAGTATTCAACATGTATGAATTCAAGTCTCCTCAGAGCAGAAGTATTATACCTGAAAAAAAGGTCCCTGTCCTAGAGGAAGCAAAGAGATTCACAATATCTTTATTCTTTTAGTTGGCCTGTCATTGCATCAGGCATTAAAGGGATAGTTCACCCAAAAATGAAAATTAGCCCATAATTTACTCACCCTCAAGTCATCCTAGGTGTATATGACATTCTTCTTTCAGACGAATATAATCAGAGTTATATTAAAAAAGTCCAGGCTAATCCAAGCATTATAATTGCAGTAATAGTTGCTCTGTTTTTGAAGTCCATAAAAAGTGCATCTGCCCATCAAATAACATGCTCCACGCGGCTCTGGGTGTTAATAAAGGCCTTCTGAAGCGAATCGATGCGTTTGTGTAAGAAAAATATCCATACTTAAAACTTTATCAAGTAAAGTTCCAGCCGATCGCCTTCCGTGGAAAGTGTTGAAATTTAAAAGTGAAACTCAAGATGCGTACGTGGCGTCATGACGAGCATACCTGGTCGCGTTAGTCTTTCGATCGGCAGAGGACCTTTCAACACTTTTTCCATAAATTGAACACGGAAGTGTCAGTGAACAGAGAGAGGACCCAAAAGCAAAGGTGCAGAACAGAAATGTTTATTCAGTCACAAAAGGAACTTAGGCAGATTGGCGATCACAGAAAAGGGTGACAGATCTGGAGCATAACACAGGCATCAAACAATAGAGACAGTCCTTAGAAACCGGCCGATGTCTTGTGCTCACAGCAGGTAGGCAGTGGCGAGCGAAACAGCCCCAGTCAAAGCACTCTGCACCACAGACAGCGTCCAGATGGTATCTCACATACAGCAGGAGACTGGACAGAAAAACAGGTGAGACCAACACGACAACACAGGTCGATCCGACCAGACTAGACAGGGCAAACGAGAGACGTGAACTTGAGCGAGAAGCATACAATAATAATCGGGCAAAGAAGCCACAAACAGGAGGCACTAAATAGCCAGAAAAATGCAAATAGAAACAGGTGCGGTCTCAATCAGAGAGCACGCTGATTGCTATAGCAAACAGGTGGAAAGGAGCAGAGAGAGCCAAACTCATGACAGGAAGGCGGTCGGCCGAAACTTTAATTTTATAAAGTTTTAAATATGGAGATTTTTCTTACACAAACACATCGATTTGCTTCAGAAGGCCTTTATTAACACCCCGGAGCCGAGTGGAGCACATTATTTGACGGACAGATGCATTTTTTATGGACTTCAAAAATAGAGCAACTATTACTGCAATTATTATGCTTGGATTAGCCTGGATTTTTGTAATATAACTCAGATTTTATTCGTCTGAAAGAAGAATTTCATATACACCTAGGATGACTTGAGGGTTAGTAAATCATGGGCTAATTTTCATTTTTGGGTGAACTAACCCTTTAATAAGGCCTCTGCCACATATTGATTCAGTTGAGTCAGTTCTGAGCTAGCCAGACCTGCCCATATCCTTATCTTTTTTTTGTTGTTGTAATAAATGACCAAACTCTAAGATCTAGTCAAAACTATCTTCAATCTCTGAGTGTGTCTGTCAAGCTCTGTGAGGTAATGTACCTCAGGGACAGAACAACTCTTGATCTAGTAATGGGAGCTGCTCATTGCTCTCCACGGGGTGGCCCCAGGGTTGTTCTTACAGTGTTTAGAGCAGGGAGCCACTGGATGCCAGTCAAAACAGGGTAAGTGGCATATAGAGCTGTGAGAATAATAAGTGGTGTCATAAATATGTCATTATGTCTGCTCTGATGTCATTATATCTGCTTAGCAGGAGTTGTTCTCTGTGGTTTGGAAAGCAATTATTCCACCCTTATTGTTGCCTTTGTGTGTCTCTTAACCCTTTAACTGTCACCCCCCTTTTTAGAATACACATGAAAATGCACTATCCAAACTTAAAGGGCTGTAATTCAAGAATGCTTTGGAATATAGACCAAAGTTTGGTCTCGTTTTAAAGACGACATTCTGCAGATTATTGCTGAAGTGAAAGCATTCAAAATATGAAAGTATGAAATAGTTATGGAAGTTTAAATTGACTGTAAATGAAAAATACTGTACTAAATATTTTTTATTTCATATAAAATATATATTTTACAAAAAAGAATTTACTCTAAAATTACTATAAAATCAAAGCCATATGCCTAACCAATTTGTGTTCCAAATTTGAAGTTGATATCACAAAAATTGAAGTCCCCATGAGATTTTGTTTAGGGTGCTGTACCAAAAATAGCCACCGGGTGTCATTCAAATTCCATTTATTGTTGTTTTGATGCATTTTCCTGTAAATTTCTGTCCAAATATTACTTCCATCACAAAACAGTCACCAAATATGGACCCTTGAGACTCAGACCTTTCCGACAATATGCGTTTTGTCAAGATTGGAAAATATTTTGAATATAAAGTAGTTAAAATAATTGTTGTAATATGAAACATGACAGCGCCCACTAGGGGAGGAGCCCACTAGAATCATTTAGAGTAACGTTTCCATGGCAACACAATGTCCGATTTCAAAACGGTTTTCACAGGATGAATTTTGAGTTTGTAAGCTTTCAAATGATACCTAATTTGTGATAATTACTTAAATATATTAAATTAAAAAAGGCGATAAAAAAAAGAGCACCAGGCGTCCCACCTGTGGGACGGTGACAGTTAATCTTTTTTAATACGAAGACCCACACTATCAATGAAAAGACAGGAAAAAGGAAGTCTTTGTGGACTTCAAAGTCTTACATAATTTGGAAAGTCTTACATAATTTAACGTATTAAATGTGTATTTTAGTAGTATTGTAGTTTTAAAGGAACAGTTCACAGATAAATGAAAATTCTGTCATTATTTACTCACCCTCATGTCATTCCAAACTTATATGTAGTAACATTTGTTGTTGCTGAATTTTTTTTTTTTTTTTTTTTTATGAAAATGTACTCTTATTAATTCCTTTTTAGTTATTTTTCCTAAAATATATAGCGGTTACATTTCTTTAACAATAATTAATTTAGAGATAACCTCCCCCCCGCCTTAAACATCTTCTAGTGAATGAAATGACAGTGCTTCTTTTATTTCTGTTGCACTTTTTAGTTTCTGACCTTTAATGGAAAAATTATTAACCATTCTATTGATTGTTGTTTTATGTGTTATATGAGCTTATGCGCTCCCTTGCAATAAAGACCAGTGTTGGGCATGTTTCTTTAAAAAAAGTAATTCGTTATAATTACTAGTTCCCTTTCGTTCAGTCACTACGACGTAACGTTAGTTACTAACGAATGGGGGTTTCGCTTAGAAGCCTATCATCTTCGAGATCTTAGAAAACACCCAATGGCAGTGCCAATGCCATGGGCATGCGGAATTTGCATACGTAACTGCGCCCCACCGCGTGGGTATAAAAGGAAGTACGTGGCAATATCGCATTACGTTTCTGCTTCGGAGCCAAGAGTACCTACCTCTTCACTCCTCACAAGCCTTCTAAGACTCTGTCAGCTTCTTCGAGACGATCAGCTTTCCAGTCGTTGTTGGTGTGACGGCGCTTTCCAGTGATCGCAAACTTCCTGCCTGCTGATCTGTGCAGTGGTCTGCATCCAGCTGGTGTGTGTTTCACTGGGCGCTTCGGCATCGACTGTGAAGCTTCCTCTCACAAAATAGCTTGCACGTGGCATGTCCTTTTCAGGATGTCTCGCCCGTGCACTTCTGGGTGCGGTTGATTTCTCTCGCCTTCTGATGGGCACGAGCGCTGCGTGACGTGTTTGGGCTTTCAGCGCGCTCAGGCAGCGCTCGTGGATGATTCATGTTCCCACTGCGGGAACATGATCATCTCTGTGTTACGGCCGAGACTCCGTGACCTCCGTGCTGATGCGGGAGCGAGAGTCCCCTCTGCCACACCCCAATCTGCGGTCTCCACGAGAGGCGGCATTTTGGCTGGTGGCCAGGGTTACCTGAGGGTGACGGTGTGGAATCAAGCTCCAACGCTCATGCCTCGGCCCACACCCCCCTCTCATGCACTGAACCTGCCGAGCGTTCAGGCGTGTACATCAGGGCCGGCTCCTGCTGTCTCGACTGTCGCGTTTGGCGCCACGGAGGACGAAGAAATGTCGATCGCCGCATCGCAAGGTGGGCTGGAGTCATCTGAGGATGATGATTCGGCTGTGCTGCCGCCTTCGGGTGTTCCAGCATTGCCCGAGTCGGACCCAGAGTTGACAGCCATGCTCTCTCGGGCAGCAGCAACGCTTGGGTTTGAGTGGAACCCTCCGCCCCGACCTGAGCGCTCGTGGTTGGACGATTGGTTTTTGGGGGCGGCGCGTCCGGTCACCCCTCAAATACCTTTCTTTCCCGAGGTGCATGAGGAGGTTGCGCGGTCCTGGAAGAACCCGTTGTCTTCCCGCGACCGTTCAGCGACCTCCTCCGCCTTCTCCGCCCTCGATGGAGCCGCGGTCAAAGAACGCTCTAATGAGATGCAACTGTGTCCTCAGAGTGCTTCGACCTGGCACGGTGACCCAAAGCACCCCTCCAAAGCCTGTAGGTTTTCGTCGTCTCTGGTGGCGAAGACCTATAGAGCTGCGGGGCAGGCCGCTGCTTCTGTGCAAGCCATCGCAACTCTTCAGGCTTACCACGCCAAGTTGCTGTGTGACCTGCATGAGGGTGGAGCTGATCCAGGACTCAGAGATGAGTTGCGTGCCGTCACCGACCTCGCTCTCCGGGCGACGAAGGTGACCGCACGCTCCCTGGGTCAGGTGATGTCCACAGCTGTGGTCCAGGAGAGACACCTATGGCTCACCCTGGCTGATATGCGCGACGGCGAGCGAACCCGTTTCCTCAACACTCCCATATCCCAGGATGGGCTATTTGGTGGCGTGGTTGAGAGCTTCACCCAACAGTTCTCAGCCGCCCAGAAGCAGACTGAGGCGATCAAACACATACTGCCCCGGCGGTCAGCTGCTGCCTCCACCCCACCGCCCGCGCAGGTGCCTCAGTCTGTTTGCCGCCGAAGACGCCCTCCCGCGGTTCCCTCTCCCACCACCCAAGCAGCAGCCTCCACCCGGGCCGTGCAGAGGAAACCTCAAGAAGGCGTCCCAGTCCGCTCCAGCCCCGCAGCCAGCGAAAAAACGCCAGGCCAAGCGGCGCTCCTGACGCGGACAGCGGGCAGTTCTTTCCAGGAGATGGCAGCAAGGCCACTCCTTCCCCCGGCGGAGGGCCGGGGGACAATCTTTTGTTCACCCCAATGTGGTTAAAGTAAGAACTGACACCCCCATCCCTGAGCACCCAGAGACCGGTGATGACAGTGTGCGCAACCCCCGGGTCCCGCCACTCGCATCCCTCTCTGACGCCAGCCTCCTCTCAGAGCAGACCCCAGTGGAACGCACGTCCTTCCCTGGTCTCCTCTGTCAGGACGCAGCCGTTAACCGTGCCCCCACACCGGGACGCTACGCCTCCCATGTCCGGGCCGGTAACGCTGCCTCGCTGCCCCACCCTGGGTACGTCTGTGGTCCGAATGACCCCGCTGATGCAGTTCCTGGGAGCCTGGCTTCAACTTCCCGGACTGTCCCGCTGGGTCGCGAAGACTATCAGACTCGGCTACGCGATTCAGTTCGCGCAGGCTCCTCCCCGTTTCAGGGGAGTCCACCATACCATGGTCGGGGCCAACGCCCCCGCCATGCGTGCCACCCTGCTGGCGAAGGGTGCGATCGAGCCTGTCCCTCCAGCTAAGATGAAGTCCGGCTTCTACAGCCCCTACTTCATTGTACCCAAGAAAACCGGGGGCTTACAGCCAATCCTGGACCTGCGCATCCTGAACCGATCCCTTCACAGGCTTCCATTCAGCATGTTGACAGCGAAACGCCTTTTCGAATGCATTCGTCCAGCCGATTGGTTTGCAGCGATCGACCTGAAGGATGCCTACTTCCATGTCTCCATCCTTCCTCGACACAGACCGTTCCTACGGTTTGCTTTCGAGGGGCGGGCATACCAGTATGCGGTCCTCCCATTCGGGCTATCTCTGTCCCCTCACGTATTCACGAAGATTGTCGAGGCAGCCCTTGCAGCACTCAGGCAGCACGGGGTTTGCATCCTGAACTACCTCAACGATTGGCTCATACTGGGCCACTCTCGAGTGCAGGTGTGCGAACACAGAGATTTAGTGCTCCAACACTTAGCCCGTCTGGGCCTTCGGGTCAACTGGGAGAAGAGCAAACTCTGCCCAGCGCAGAGGAACTCTTTTCTCGGTATGGACATCGACTCGGTCACCATGTTCGCGCAGCTTTCGAGCGAGCGCGCGCATTCTCTGCTGACTTGCCTCCGTCAAATCGAGAGCAAGAGTGTGGTTCCACTGAAACTGTTTCAGAGGCTCCTGGGGCATATGGCATCTGCAGCCGCGGTAACGCCACTCGGATTGCTTCATAAGAGACCGCTTCAGCACTGGCTTCGCGACCGAGTCCCAGATGGGCATGGCAGTCTGGTACGCTCCGGATCCAAGTGACTTGGGCTTGCCTCCAGACGCTCACCTTGTGGTCGAACCTCAGCTTTCTACGGGCCGGTGTGCCTTTAGAAACGAGTTTCCAGGCATGTTGTCATATCGACGGATGCCTCTGCCACGGGTTGGGGTGCCATGTGCAATGGACAAGCAGCCGCGGGCTCCTGGACAGGACCCCAGCGCCTTCTGCATGTCAATTGCCTCGAGTTGCTGGCAATACGGTTCACCCTGCACCGTTTCCGAGCGTTGCTGAAGGGTCAACATGTACTCACCCTCAAAACTGAATGTTATAAATGTGAATGTATGTTTTGTAAATGGAAGATGTGTGCGTTAGTTGTGTGGAATCGATGCTGTGAATTAAAAGAGACGGCTCCGCAGCCGTTTTAGAGGTGAAAAAGCACCTTAGCAGAAGCATTACAACTTAGAGACTGTGAAACATTCATTTGTGTAATTTGAGGATTTAAAAAGAGATTTATCGTGCTTATGACCTGTTAAAAAGGTCAGGTTTTTTTGCTTGGTTTGAGGCTTGGTCGGAGCGTGGATTGGCCTGCAGTGTGCGGGTGTGCACATGCACAGACGGGATTCAAGATGGCGAGCCAGACCCAGACTTTCAACTCATCTTCTCCATCGCATCAGTAAGGAAATCTCCTGCGCATGGTGACTCGCTGCCAGAGTGGTAGGAGTATCAGGAACTGTTTTTTGAACTGAACTGGAAACTGATCGAACTATTATTTTTGGACTGAATCGAACTGAAACTTTTCATTGAACTGAATAATTGAACTCACTTTTGGTCTTGAACTTGAGTTTAAGGTGTTATACTTTTATTTTCATATTGAGTTCATATATTTGAATGTGATTTGAAACGCTTGTGGTCCACTTTGATTTGATTGTGTAAACTGAAGGAATTTTCTTACCTGTAAAAGAAAGGGAAAGGAGTTAACTCAGGAAGAAAAATAGAAATTCTAAATAGGTGCAACCTAGAAAAGACCGGTCTAACTTAGATTAGCCCGACTAAAATAACTTAGGTGAACTAAAGAACAAAAGAGAGTGAAATACCTTTTCATTTATTTTATTTACCTCAATATTAAGAACCGGCAGGGTATATTTTTGTTTTGTTTTGCATACTGTATATTCTATGTGTGTTTTGCATTCAGTAAATTGCCGGCCTTTTGTATTTAAAGCAACGGTCTCTGGTCTAATTATTTTTTGCTTCCCACTCCTTAGAACCTAGAACTGGTCCAGTGGCGCAGTAATACCCCTTTTCCACCAAAGCAGAGCCAGAGCTAGATCGGAGCCAGAGCCTAGTTTCAAATCGGTTCTTTGTGTTTCCACACACAAAGCCCCAGCTCCGAGCCAGGAAAAGTGGTTCTTAAGTAGCACCAAAACATTGCTGGGCTAGAACAGGGCTAGAAGTAAGAACCGATTACGTCAGGCGCTGGGGGCAGGGTCAACAAGACGAACACAAACTTTAGATCCACCATTTTTGAAATAGCAGCTAATGGAGCTACCAGCTGCTGTTCGTTTGTAATCTCCGTCTATACAAATTACGGTGAACTACATGAATGCGTTGGATTCGCTGTGTTTGCGTTGTGTTTTGATGCCGATGTAGGATCGTAAAGCCATGTGAATGAATAGTAACGCAACGTTTGCATTGTTGATGGAAGGCTTGTTCGCAGCGGTGCTGTGCAGAGACTGATCGCCGTATGATAACGAGTCCAGCGAGAGCACATGACTCCTTATGCTTTTGATTCACTCATGCGTTTTTTTTTATATCATACGTGGATCGGTCTGCGCAGTGACGATGCATCTCGGACAAGCCTGGTGTGTTTGTGTTTCCCGCTGCCCAGGGTTGCCAGGTTTTCACAACAAACCCGCCCAATTGCTACTCAAAACAAGCCCAATCGCGTTCCAGGGGGGGATTCCCCAGGAAAAATCACATTTGGGGGTAAAATATGTGTTTTTTGGCACTAAAGTTCGCATTCCCGGGGCTAAATATCACAGAATTGGGGTTGCTTCGTCCCGCGGACATGAAAAAACAGCCCGCGGCAAAACCACATACTTGGCAACATTGCCGCTGCCTCGCTAGCGTTGCTGAGAGAGATGAGACGTATACAGTGACGTAAGACATGGCTCTGTTGTAGCTCTTAGCCCGTGGAAAAGCAAACCGGTTCTTAGAAGGCTCCTTAGTTGAACCAACTATGAACTGGGACTAGCTCTGGCTCTGAATTAGCTCTAGCACTGCCTTGGTGGAAAAGGGGAATAAGTGGTGTGATACCGGTGCTACACACAGATGAATATTAAGAAGGAATCCCATGTCTCTAGCTATTCTGTATTATGTAACGACACTGAAAATACAGTTCACGCAGAAATGTCCTCACCGTTTACCCGTCTTTCACCCTCATGCCATCCGAGATGTACATACGACTTTATTTCTTCATATGAACACAGAAAAATAAATAATCTCTGCTAATGAAAACTAATTTGGGTTCCTAAAAGTTCAAGCATCAAACAACACATACAGCAATAACTACAGTAATCCATACGATCCGAATGGATGAATCAATGTCTTCTGAAGTGAAACGATTTGTAAGGAAGTGTTTGTAAGAAAAATAACAACATTTTACATTTTTTAAACTGTAGACTATCGCTTCTGACCAGCAGTCATCTGCAAATGCATGCGAGGGTTGAGTTCACGCTTGACGTAACTTGAAACGTGACATGAGCCAAGAAACTTTGGTCATGTGGATGTCGGATGCTGTCGGTTTTTATTTTTTTAATGCTCACAACAGTATACAAACAATGACATAATATATGATAATAGCAATGAGAAACAAACAAGACTAGAAAACAGAGACCAGTTCTTGCGTGTGTTTCAGATTAAACGCGCGAGAGAACGTCATGAAAGCTTGAAGCTTCTTTACTCATGCACGCGCTGGTAACAGCTGATCGGAAAAAGAAAAGATTAGAAAATTATGAGAGCATTTCTTGGTGTACTTTTTATTTCAATAAATAATAATACAAAATATCAAAAGACATGGGATTCATCTTAAGATCCATCAGTGGAAATAACGATAAAGAAGAAGAGGAACAAGAAGAGGAAGACAAGCAAGAGAAACAAAAAAGGGACAAAACGTGCCTCTTTCTGTCCGGATGCTATTATTTGAAATTAAAAGTTTATTTTTAAAAAATAAATAAGAAGTGTCAAATCTGTTTTAGATTAATTTGTTTTTCAAATGAATATTTCTGAGTGATATCAGATTGTGTAGCCTACGTGTTTTTATTGTACTTATCCTGTAACCACACGAAACAAGAGTGGAACAAGAACCACTTTAATTTACAGCCCGCAGAGTCATACTTACCCTGTAATAACACTGATAATTACCCCTTAATTAAAAAAAACTTACAGTATAATAATGTGTTAATTTTCCTGATAGTTACCCCTTTATTCCCCCAATATTACATTTTGTTCCCTTATACCTACACATACTTACTTTATAGTTATACTATAATTACCGAAAATTATGCGGTAAATTCTCTTCACTTACACAGTACTTTCCGGGCCGTAATCTAAAGCGTTACCCTTCCTTTTGCTTCAGATAAGTGGCGGGCAAAAGCCTAATGGTTACAGATATGGGCTATTAGGACAAAGGTTGCAGGTTCTATTCCAGGTGGGCTAAAAGAGGAACTTTAGACTGATCCATCACCAATGAACTCTCAGACAAGACATTTAATCCCAGGCTGGACTGACTGTCAATTAGTTTACTGGATAAGTGTTCATTAAATAGTAAGTATCCATGATTTAGTATTCTTTCAGTTCATGAATACAATCAATGTACGGTATATAGTTCACCTTTCCATGCATACTAATATACATAGCTTAAACAAGAATCAGAATATCAAAAACAACATATGGGTCTGAAACGACATGAGGTTGAAGAAATATATTACAGTATATAATATAAATATAGTATAATTATAAATATAGTATACATATGCAGTAAAAAAAAATGCATATGCATATGTCACTTTGCAAAGAAACACTACATTTGCGCATGACGTCACAAATTTCACAAATTCATGTTTTTGTATTTCACACAGAGATTATAATTGTATCGTTTTCAAAAACATGCACTTTGAAAACGTTTTAATAGTTAGCATTTGCAGGCCCCTCAAACACCATTGTCATGTAAATGAACAGCCAAAACGCATAAAAAGTTTTCCATATTTAGTTGAAAAATGTGTTGTGTAAACAGCCCTTTAATCTGAATCATCTTAAAGTTCACCCAAAAAGGAATTGTGGCATCATTAACTCCAAACCTGATCAAAATATCAGTGTGCTAACAGGTATAGAAGAATGTGTCGATTGGCCCCTGGGGACCTGTTCTGCAAATGTAGTAAATGAAAACAAAAGCATTCTCAACTCCTCCGGATGTATGACAAATGATGTGTGAAAGCACTCAGGGGTGACAAGAGAAAAATGAAAACCATGAAATATTCATGCTTCCTATTTTATCTAATATCACAGGACAATTAGCCGGCTCTCTGCCCACATTGATTTCCTTCAGAACAGAGAGGAAAAACAAGTCTGAAAGTCCAGTCATCAGCACAGGAAATGACTCTCTCTATTATGGCCAAAATGGGTGATAGTAAACCCTGATATAGTAAACAACATCCGGCGTGATACATTTTAAGGCTTATTTTCCAGACAACACTTCAGCTATCCATTGAAAGTTATTGAATTTCAATTATTTGACGAAAGACAGAACCTCCAAGTTGTCTGGTTATTTGTTGCCATAATATGGCGCGTTTGTGCCCTTATGAATGTTTTGTTTTTAATTACTAAAACAAGGGCAATATCAAGTCTTTTAAATTAGAATTGAATAATTAAATAAATAATATTCTTAAAAGTACATTATTTGTATACATTTATGTGTGCAAATACGTGTGTGTAAATTAATGCAAGGTATGTTGTTTAAATATTTGTAGAATAATGATAGCACACATAAACAGCTGATCTTAGCGGAATGGTTTCTGTGCTCAGGGTTAGTAAAAGACCTTCCTCTGTACTCCATCCTCTTCATGTATTCTCTTCTTGGCTTTGATGTGGAACCTCAAAGAGGGACTTCAAAGCCTCTTCAAGAAGGAGAGGGAAGAATGTTTATGTGAAGAAAATGTCAATACATGGAGTCTATCAGCATAATCAAATCACTTATCACAGCTAATAAGCTTATGGAGAAAGCAGCGCCAGCATTTCATCAACAGGATGATATAATCTTTGTTGCATTCAAGAGCTGATCAGGAGGAATGTTGTTTGCCAAGGATCAGGTGTAAGCCGTGGGATGTGCTGGAGTGTTCTAGGGAGGCAAAGGTTTAAGAAACAGAGAAAGACAGAGATATAGCTAAGAGAGATTGAATTGGTTATACTTTTTATTGACCATCACCTATCCAAGTATGTAATAAATCAACCGTACCTATACAACCCAACATAATTATACAACTAGGGACGCACCGAATCCAGATTTTTGGGGTTCGGCCGAATACCGAATCCACTGGTTAAGATTCTGCCGAATCCGAAACCGAATACCGAATCCTACACTCTAAAACCGGATAAGTTGAGTTTACTTAAAAAAATTGAGGAAAGTGGTTGCCCTAAAAAATTTAAGTAATGATTACTTGATAAACTTGAGTTAAATTTATTTAAAGATATTAGCCGTTCTAATAACTATTTTAAGTTGAATAGACTAAATACTTTAATTTTAAGTAATACCGCTGTTTAATTACTTCACTTATCTTTTTAATTGCATTAAATTGTATACAAAAGCAATCAGACAACAAAAGATTTCTCTTTTTTTTTATTTAAAACTTTTCAAATTGCAACAATACAATGAAGACAAGTTTAAAACAAGTTTGCCCTCAAGTTTAAGAGGTTTCCAACTTTTATCTCTAATAAAGAGTGCATCTAACAAGTAGATATAATCTTGAGGATAAAAAACAGCTTTTTTAAGCATTTCCCCTGAGAACATGAAAGCTTGTTTTAACATTTGCACTTAAACACATACATACTGTACAAATATAACATCAGCCCATTTTCTTTCATACCTCAGTTCAGAATATTGGCATTGTGCAGCTTGGTTTTGTTATTGCTATCACTCTCAAAAAACAAAACATAGACTTTGGATAGTCCAAATGAAGGCCATAAATGAGTCCAAAAAGAAGACAGAAGGCCTGAGGCAGGTTGTCCGGTTCCAAAACCGAATTCCCTTCCAAGATGATGCACACTTGGGAAGGGTTCAGCTGTGGACTTTCTGCATCAACGCATAGGAGTCCTACTGGAATTTGGTGGTACGAGTCCTCGTCAGTGACATCCTAACAATGAAAGAAACAAAAATGAAAGATGATGAAAAGATCATGCCAGTTAAATAATGTGTTTACAACTAAAACCTATATCCATAAAATATCTATAAAATTAATCACAGAGCCATGTAATCTCCACAGTAATGCAAAAAGGCAATCAATACCAGCCTTTAAGTCATGCACTAAACAGGACAAATGTTCACCTTTGATTTTAGGCCACATTTATGGCAGTTGCAGCCTGGCCATGTATAAATGAAATTATGGTCTTTAAAAAAATCTAAATATATTGGTCAAGTTTTTTTCCTCATATACATACATTAAAGTTGGTTCACCCAAAGATGAAAATTCTATCATTACTCACCCTTGTGTCTTTTTTTATTGTTAATGCAATTAACATTATTGCTAATGAAATACAAGTTGTTCCTCCACTCACATCCAATGCAAATAGCACATTTAAGGTTAAAAAATGTGGCAAATATATCATTAAAGGGGTTAGTTCACCCAAAAATGAAAATTCTGTCACTAATTACTTACCCTCATGTCGTTCGACACCCGTAAGACCTTTGTTCATCTTCGGAACACAATTGAAGATATTTTTGTTGAAATCCGATGGCTCAAAAAGGCCTCCAATGACACCAATGTAATTTCCTCTCTCAAGACCCATAAAAGGTACTAAAGATGTTGTTACAAAGTCCATCTCTCTACAGTGGTTCTACAATAACTTTATGAAGCGACGAGAATAGTTTTAGTGCGCAAAAAAACCTAAATAACGACTTATATATAGTGATGGGCTGATTTCAAAACACAGCTTCCTGAAGCTTCGGAGCGCTATGAATCAGTGTATAGATTCAGCGGTTCGGAGCGGAAAAGTGACGTGATTTCAGCAGTTTGGCGGTTTGACACGCGATCTGAATCATGAATTGATACACTGATTCATAGCGCTCCGAAGCTTTGTGAAGCCGTGTTTTGAAATCGGCCCATCACTATATAAGTCGTTATTCCGTTTTTTTTAGTGCACAAAAACTATTCTTGTCGCTTCATAAAATTATTGTAGAAGCACTGGAGTGAGATGGACTTTGTCACAACGTTTTTAGTACCTTTTATGGGTCTTGAGAGAGGAAATTACATTGTTGTCAATGGAGGCCTTTCTGAGCCATCGGATATCAAATATCCGAATGCAATCTTTAACAGTCGGCTTGTTTTACGCACAGAACATTCTTAAATCAGTTCCCAGACAAACATATGAAGTATTCTGTCCATTTTATCATGAAATTCAAATGATAAATGCCGCTTTGAAGTCCTTTAAATGTGACGTGACTGATCACTGTATAGACACGTCAGTTAAAGCGGCAGCGTGCGAGCATCTCTTCCTAAAGAATAAACATGAATTAATATCTCTTAAGGTATGTTGAGGATACATTACAACTTACTGAAATGTTTCAAATGTGGTATAATCACTCAGTCTTTCAACCGCGGAAAGACATCAATAAATGAGCTTGTAAACAATGTCAAGTAGCATAACATTTACTTCAGAAGTGCTTCAGTGTCCACAGCTGTTAGTTCACTAGAGAAATCAACTCTTTCACTAAATATATGACCTATATTAGCCCATATATTCATTATATTCTACTGAACCTGTTAGTGATGTCTTGTTTATTTAATGTATGTTTAAATAAATCTGTCATGAAAATGACGACACTGTGTATATGATTATATTTCAACAACAAATTGGAGAAAAAATATATATAATTCGATTTAGAAGTTAATGCAAAAACTACCTTATGTGAAGATTATGAGTGTTGATTATTATATCTAAAAATAAATAGCAGCTGAATCTAGGCTAATAGTTTGGGCTCTCTCCTATTTAAGGAAAGACAATTTTTTTTCAGTAAACCACTGTTGAATAAAAATAAATAAAAAGCAATTTTGTAAAACTACTGTACCAAACCAGGACTTCAAAACCGAGGTATGTACCGAACCGTTAGTTTTGTGTACCGTTACACCCCTATTGGGTAGACTGACAGTGGAGGAACAGACAAACCGATATAATTAAAATGTATAAAAATAAAATATTTATAAAATTATTTTTTTTAAATAATTAAAAATCTTAATCTGTGTAATCTCTGAAGATGAACAAAAGTCATGGGTTTAGAATATGGGTGAATAACTAATTTACAAAAAAAAAGAAAGAAAAAATGTAATAACTTACGGAGCAGGTCCTTACGCAGAAGGTGGAAGGATCATCCCCCAAAATGACTGGCAGTCCACGAAGGCAAAGGGACCTAACATCTGTTGGCTCAGTGGTCTGGAAGATATGGCAGATATTATACAACAGTTTGGTTGGAATACACACATGCATTTAATATATATATATATATATATATATTTTTTTTTTAGAGTTTGGGAAGTAAAGAACAGGACAAGAGGAGATGACAAACATAAAAGGAGAGAGAGAGTAAAGGGAGAGAATCAAGTAGTAAGAGAGAAACAAGAAAAATACAAAGAAAAAGTAAAAAAGAGGACAGACGAGAAAAGAATACAAAGAAGGGATGACAAAAAAAGGAGGAATAAGGTAGACCGATGTAGACAAATAAACCCACCTTTGTCTAACGTAAAAGCCCAGCCAAAAGCTGACCAGCAAGGCCTTTCTTCTTCCTGAAGATGTCCATTAGATTTGGAGAGTAATGGTCAAGAGCATCAAAGAAGGCCTCTCTGAGATTTCTCCCTGCTACTCGGCTGAACTCGTAATAAACCTAAAATATAAAACATGGCAAACCATGTTAAGCCATGGTCAATGCCACATGATTTGTGTCACAGTGCCATAATAAGTGCCATAATTAATGAGGATAACTTTCACTTAAGTACTGTATTAATGGTAGTTAGTTAATTATTGGCTTAATCTGGTTAATAAGCTTAAATATCACTCAATAACTGCCATAATTAATGAGGATAAAACTTCACTTTAGAATAGGGGGTCAAATTGCCTTTATCAGTACTGTATTAATGGTAGTTAGGCTTAATTAATGGCTTATTCTGGTCAATAAAATTAAATATTACTCAATAAGTGATTGTACTCAACCTGATTGTACTCAACAGGCCCGAGATGCTGGGGGGGGGGGGGGGGGGGGGGTTAGTTTTGTTTGTTTTGTTTTGTTTTGTTTTGTTTTGTTTTGTTTTGTTTTGTTAGGGTTAGGGTTAGAAGATTACTCCTGGAAATTGTATTTATTTCAAGGTATTTTATGATTGAATAAAACGTTTAACTGAGAAAGAAGACTTCACCTGCTCTGCCCGGTCAGAGCGGAGTTCTGGAAAAAAGAGTTTATCTGGAAAAGTCTTCACAGTGGAGGAAGTCAGACCAGTTGTTGGTGTGCTTTGGTTCACCCAAGAAAGGGCTTCCTGCGTCAAAACAGACAATCAGTAATTGGATTGTCCAGGCTATAGCCACGACTTATCAGGTGCTTAAATTGCCTTCAATGATAGCCGTGAGGGCTCATTCCAGAGACATGGCATCCTCTGTGGCCCTCCTTTCTGGAATCTCGCTTCAGGAGGATCTGCGAGGTAGCCGGGTGGGCCACCCTGCACGCCTTCATTAGATTCTACAATCTGCAACTCCCTGCGACGCCTGGCGCTAGGGTGCTCGCGTCTTAAGTGTGCCTGGGTTCCAGCTTCACACTAGGTTGGGAGTGATTGTCATGTGGCCTAGTGGGTATTAGTTCCCCAAAGTGTCGTTAGATGCAGTGCGAGTTCCCTCGAAAGGGAACGTCTCGGGTAGGGATGGCTCGATACCACAATTTTGTCTTCGGTACGATACCACAATCTAATACCGAAGTACCGATATTAAGGCGAGACACGGCAGGTGAAAAAATCGTTTTTTTTTTTTCGAAAAATCTAGGTTCTGAATGTTTTAAACTAAAACATTTTAAGTAGATGTATGTACTCGTTTTAGTTCACATTACTAAATTTTTAGGGCAACCAGTTTGCTCCAATTTTTTAAGTAGATTCAACTTGTCAGGGCTAACAGAGTAGATTAATTACTCTGTATGTCATTAGCAATAACCAATGTTATGTAAAAAAAAAAATACACACAAAATAAAAAGTTACGGTGTTATGCCTTTATGTAATTGAAGCACTTTCGCCACACCCATTAACTTAAATAAAGTGAAAATAAATATAATAGGTTTTTCTGGAGCTGGTGGTCTGAAACCTCAATGAGGTTGAAGAATATAGGGATAAATTAAGCCCCTCTGTGGACTGATTTCCGGACTCCTGTGACTCTCTATCTCTCTCACACACACACACACACACACACAATCACATGCACTCACACACACACACACACACACACACACACACACACACACACACACACACACACACACACACACACACACACACACACACACACACACACACACACACACACACACACACACACACACATCTGTGCAGGCAGGCACACACACACACACACACACACACACACACACGCACACAGCCAAAATACATCAACATTTTTTTATTTTATTCACCTCTTAACATTCTTTTGTTTCATTTTCTTGTTAATTTAATATATTTCTTAAAATCAGTTTGTTGTTAGACTCCCTTCTTTGTAAACTGTCATAAACTGACTATATCAAGACAATCAATCCTAATCCCATTAAATTTGTGAGCGAGAACTGTAGTCTGTACATGCATGTGGTACTAAATACATTTTCCATTCTGTCCAGGAAAATGTATTAATACAGAGTTTTTTCATTAATTCTGGAAAACATCCTTATAACAATGACCTTGCATGTGATTGGAGGAGCCCGACGAGCTTCTCGCCCTCGTCCAATGACGTGCAAGGTCATGGCCATGACGCGTACAAAACTTGAAGACGAGCTTTAAACAGACGTGTTTTGGACTCTTTTTTTTTTCTGTGTTTTTGCTGCTTTGCTTTTTCGTGATCAACAATGACAGGACACCATCTCGCCTTCAGCTCCTCTGCATGGCCAACTTTTTCGACTAATTTTCAGCTGTCTTCAAACTGCGCGTCACGTTTGGTTACAGTCAGTCAGCTGCTCGGTAAAGCTGTGGCGTCTTCACAACTCTGAGGCAAACTGCAGGCGCTATGAACCAGAGCATGGGTAATGTAACGTTACGATTTAAAGAATATGCTTTTATTCAGCTGTATAAGGACATGGATGCGTTAATAGATCCGAGCTTAAAACTTAAAACACATTTTGTTTACACAGACTATCCTCGCCTCATAACGAAGCCGTGACCTCTTATCTGCTTGGAGCGATTTCCGCGAGTCCAGATTTAACCGCTGATCACGACGACATTGTGTGTAAGTATTACTTCTAATGTTTTTCTCATTCCTTGTTTAATTTTACCATGACTGTTATTATTAATACCAGTCTCATGTAATTGTTTTCCAGCTGCCTGTAAGACGTATTATGAATCGACACGCAGGAGCTTCAGATACAAACAACCTGAACTTGTATTGCAGGCGGGGTTTAGCTCGGAGTCGATCAAGACGAAAAAGGGTAAGATTTATTATATTAGATCCATTTTTTGTCAATGAGAGTATTTTTCAGGTTGCTTATTGTCTTTATGGATTGTATTATAGTTGCCGGAAGCAAGACGAAGTGTGCTGGCTGAGGATGAGGTGGACATTTGGAAGTCCACGACCATTGAACTCATATCTGAGGAGAAAGACGGCATTGTTGACGGGGTGTCTGGATGGATTGTGCGGCCACTGTCCTCTCGCAGCAATGTGTTGTCCGCTTCTTTTTGACGTTTTTGGAGGACAACATAAGAGACTTTACTGCTGCACTGTACATAGTTGTGTGTTTAACAATAAAGCTCTTTCTTTGAATAAACAGCTGTGTGTTTATAAATGAAGCTCTTTCTTTGAATAAACGGCACGGTCTGGGCAAATTTTCCCATATATTCCTTGATGGTATGAATAGTGTAGTTCATAGCACAATAACATTAATATAAAACATAAATTATTACAACATAAATTATATATTTATTATTATTATTATTGGGGTTTACATTTATAATGAGCCAGGGTGACCAATAATGATTGGTTTGCAGTGATCTGCCAACCAATCACGAGGGATTTTTCTTTTTTAAAAGTAGTGGCTTCAGCCAATACTGAGTGAGTAAATTCAAGTCAGGCCGTTGACTCTCTGGTTTCGCTGCTATTCATATGCTAATTAGAGGCGTCGCACCTCCACGCTGTCTCTCAGCGGGGGGCTCTCCACCTACGTCATGGTTCGTTTACGACAATTTGTGGCACAGACGAACGCGACGTTCGCTGCCTATAAATTGTCGAAAACTGCCGAAAATTAGGGAGATTTCCGGGAGTCTACAGGCGTTTACGGGGTCGAAAATCCCACTTTTCATGCAGTGTTACAAGTCAGGAATTAAGTGACTGATGCTTGGCAAGGTTTGTTGGTTCTTCAGCAGTTTTATAAGCAAAGTAATTCCAAATTTCACGTCTACTCCTCTCTTTATTAATGAGTTTTGTGCGTGTTGAGTGAGATTCAACTGCTGTATTCATCTTCTGTTGCCACATTTGCCGGTTTCACGTCAGTTTGGGTAGCGCGCTGCCACCTAGCGGTGAACTTCGGAAAAGCAGCATATACCGAAATTAGCAAAATCATGATATCGTACCGTTTGAAATAAAATATATACCGGTATTTTTCCAGTACCGGTATACCGCGCATCCCTAGTCTCGGGTTACAACTGTAACTCTTGTTCCCTGAGAAGGGAACGAGACGCATGGAGCGTCTGCTTGATCATTATGCTTAGGGAGCGTCCCCAAAGTGTCGTTAGATGCAGTGTCTCATTCCCTTTTCAGGGAACAAGGGTTATAGTCGTAACCCGAGATGATTTCTTTCACTTGAATGCACAATATTTCCCATTCGCAGATTTGGTTCTGATCTTATAGGGTTTGCTGTGGAGGAAAAGTTAGTAAGAAGAGAAGGCAGCAGAGGATTGGGACAGTAAAGAGGAGTGGAGTGGAGAGGAGAGTGGAGGATTGAACGGAAGAGAAGAGTGGAATGAGGAGAGAAGAATGAAGAGGATAGGGGTGGAATGAACAAGAGATAAGAATAGTGGAGGAAAAAGAGGAGTGAATTGATCAAGAAAGAAGAGTGGAGAGGTATGGAGAGGAGAAGAGGGAAGAGGAGAATAGTGAAGAGGTGTAGAAGAGGAGAAGATTGGAGAGGATAGTAGAGGAGAGAAGAGAAAAGTGGTGAGAAGTGGAGTGGATTGGAGAGGAGACTAGAGAGTGAAGAGTACAGGAGTGGATTGAACAAGAGAGAAGAGTGGAGAGGAGTGGATGGAATAGGAGGGAATAGGAGTGGAGAGGGGAGAAGAGAAGAGGAGAGGATTAAACAAAAGAGGAGAAGCGTGGAGGAGAGGAAGAGAGGAGTGATGTGAATTGGAGAAGAATGAAGGATGAAGCCTGAGTTCTTAACCAAAAAGCTGAAGAGAAAGCTGCTCAGTCCCAACTATACTGCTTGCATAATATGTCAGAAAACAGACAGTGATGCTGGTCCTCTTCAGAAACTGACAAATCAAGGCTACCTTCCCTCCTATATGCTGTAACCAACAGAAAGGATGATGTCTCATACAGACTTGACAATGGGCTGAAACCTCAATGTGACTTTCTGGGGAGGAATACTTTGTGGCACACACAATGTTGTGCGAAGTACACAGATCGTAAAACTGTTGACCAGAAGAGGAAAAAAGTTGAAAAGCCAGAAGTCAAGCTCTTTCATCCAGCTCACTTCAATTATTCCATGGTGACAGTGCGGGCAGATCAGTAGAGCATGCACGAGCAGGGGGAATAGATCCCTAATTTTGATCGCCACTTATGACAGACAGAATGCAGTTTGGGAAAAAGCAAACAAACTTGAAGATGAAAAGATACTACACAAGACTTGTGGTCCTGATGGAAACAAGTGTACTGATATGATTGCTGAGGTCTTCAGGTACCACAAGGAATGCATGACCAACTACCTGCCAAAGCGTCTTCATTCACAGGGAAGGACTAGTACTGCCACCACTCCATATGATGCTGCACTGAACCAACTCATATCTCGGATAGATGATAGATGAGCCCTTTTTCAAAGACCCATATTCTTAGTTACAGCTTTGAGGGATGAATTCTGTAAATACTTGGAAAGCCTTGGAGTTCAGAATGTTACCTCATACAGATGTCAGTCCTTGATTGCCCGCCTTAGAAGCCACAATGAAGTAGGTGGCAATTCTAAAATAATGGTTGTTCCACAGAAAATGTTCCAGCAGAAATTAATGTTGGCTGCATGCTCTCAAATTTGAAGGAACTTTAAGGGTTACTTCAGTGATTTAGCATTAAGACGAGACACGGCAGGTGAAAACATTTTTTTTTCATGCAGTGGTCAATTTTGAGATTTTGGGCCAGTTTGCTCCCTTAACATGTAAGCTTTCATGTCAAAATAAAAAAAATGTCAACATTACACATTAAGGTTGTTATTTCATTATATTTTGTCACCGTGCGCCTTTAGATTTCTACCCGAAATCATCAAAAGTTATTCTAGCGCGATCTCTCGTGCCGTCTCCATTCACAGAAACGTGTCATGCTTGGTATCATTATAAAGCTCTCAGTCTCACAGACAGCGCTGTCTAATCCAAATATGGACATTTCGTTTGTAGAACTGACCAACCGCGAAAGTTTGCAGCCGAAAACCACATCTGATTGGTCGATGTGAATTTCTCACGCGCTGCCGCTTGCTTGTGTATTCTCCGCCTGAGAGAAAGTGCAGACAACGCTAAAATCGGGTCATAAACGCTCACAGAAAAGACCAAGTAGCAAGAGCTAGTAAAAAGAAAGTAAACAACAACAGATTAGACGACGAAACCCCGTCAGAATTAGATTCAAATAGTTATTTACCAATACAACAAACAGGGACAGTTCGTCTGCAGTTTTTGTGACTGGTGTTGTTTGTTAAGGTAGTTCTCTTAAGGTAGTTCTCTAATAGCTATTGCTATTAATAATTTATTCATTTATCAATTTCCACGTGTTTTAAATATTATACACTACTGATATTAATTAACTGATTATATATTTTGTTTGTAGGTTGGGGGTTTTATAGAAATGTATGCAGTTATACAGTATAAAACTTTAAAGGCAGTTTTCTCAAAATGAGTTTTTCCTCACACTCAGAGTCAGATATATCCACTTCAGTAGCACCTACAAGCACCAACTTTTGCAGTCTTATACTGAACTATATTCTGAAGGCTTTTACTGAGGGATTTGTTGATATATCATTCCTATCCTGAGTTATAGGTCCTTTACCTCCAAAAAACATAGCAAAAATTTATTTTTTAAGGCTATTGTCAGTATTCTCTAATTTACTAAAGCACAAAATAAGATATCCAGAGTCCCCTCAGTAAAAGCCCTCTCATCTAACATGTCAACAAATAGAACCAGGAATTTTAAACATGGTCCTTTCCAATTTCCAGATTTTGTTTTTGGAAAAGTATGCAAATGAGCGTATATTTAAGTATATTGTAATACATTTTTTTCTTATGTTTATGCCAGTAATAAACTGGAGAAGTTTCACAGTGATATCTTGTAATTGAAAAAAAATCCCTATTCACCTGTAGTGTCTCGCCTTAAGCTTTGTATCAGTAGAAACCCAGTAGTATATTCAAATTATGGTACTTTCCCCCCTCATATCCCCCTGAGACGAGAGAATTATGCATTTTATTTCTGGAAAAAATCCTCAGATGATGCAAATATCTGAGTTGACACCAGATGATACCATAGTCTCTTCCTACAACACTGCAAAGAGAATATGGAAGGACCTCCAGAACCAACGTAAGCAGATCCTGAAGGAAGCAAGAGAAGCCAGAACAGCTCAAGTCAGTGGAAGTCAGCAGATGCCTGGAAGTATGACTGAAGACCCGTCACTGCAGCTAGAGATATCATACATCGGGACGCATCCCGAAGAGTGAGCTCTAACCTGTATAATCACCTGGCATGGATGATAACAGATCCAACTCCACAGTTAGGCGAGGACGACCGGGTGAAAGTCAGTCCTAAGCAGCAAGAACAAGTTCTTGCCCAGGATGTCTGCCAAGCAGATTTCAAGATCCCAACACTCTTCCATTGGGAGAACAGGGTTGAACCATGACAACCATTTTAAATATCCAGTATATCCAGAGTAGCCTAAAATTCTATTGAGGTTCTGAGCTTGTTGATCGCCAAATAGTAGTGAAATCATCACAGATCCATTGATTTTGATTGGATTTTTATAATTTTTTCTGTGGAATGAGTATACTATTTGGTGAAAAGAATGGCATATTGACAGATGTCATAACTTGGGGGAATAGTTGATTGCCAATGAAGTAAAGATGGAAATACTGGAAAAATGTTGTCAGCACATGTGTTCTGTGTATCTGGAATGCATTTATTAACAGCCTACCCAAACCACTGAGGATTTGAGGAAAAAAATCATTTTTCAAATTTTTTCAGATAAAAAATAAAGGGTGCATACACTAAAATGGCCAAAAAAATTTTTTCGCGTTATTTCCAGCAGAGCAGACCCTCCAATTATTGGTTCTTAGGGTCAACGTTAACAGAAAAAACACATATAAAAAGTATGGCAGACCATGTCAGGTTCAACCCATTTTTGAGACTTTGGCTCCCCGACTACTGCTATCCAACCGTCCCGATTCACCTGCCATCTGACCATTGTGATGGGGGTTGTCCGATAATGACCATAGGACATCATCCGACAAAAGGGGTAGCAATAATTCTCTGATTCAATCAGCCATCTGGCCGGATGGATTAAAGCTTAAACTCATCACAGCTCTCGTGACTTTCCTAATCAGATCATACATAAACAAAGGGCTTTGTGTGTTGATATGGCTATCTAAGTTAATTAACAATCCAAGGCGCCGTCGTGTCTTCGCAAGAGAATGGAGCGTTGAATTTTGTAGCCCCGAGACATTCACGTGACTTCACGTCCACACACACACCCTTTGTGCGAATGGACACACACACACATAGCGGAGCACACTGAACTGTCCAACACACACCCATTCAGCGTTATTTGAACCACGTGGACCAAAGCTGCCTCAATAACTTTTAAATATATATATTTGGTTGATTTAATGTCTTTATACGATGTATTAGAATAACTAGGATGTTTACTGTATGTAAATCAAACTCTGTATGCCAGTAACTGTGGAAATCCTGTAACTCTGTATCCTCAAATCGCAGAATGACAGTGTGTGGTATCTCTGTCATTGGAGAGACCCGACTGTACCGAATCTTGTTCACAAATTACAAGATGCATTATTACAGAAGTACCAGCTTTCTAAGAATAGAGGCATAAAATGATGACCCAATTGATTAACCAAGAGGAGGGGTATCCAAAAACAATGGAACACTCGCGCCTTCTGTCTCCCCGGACGTGATTGGGTCCCTCCAACTCTCTGGGCATCGGCCATCCCCTCTATAAGAACGGAACAGACCGTTAACTCTTTGCATTCTGCCACTGAGAGAAGGGCCCCTGGCATTCCGCCACAACGAGGAAGACCCCCCTGGCCTGCCACCCTGAGAGAAGGCATCCCCGCCATGGAGAGAGAAACCGGCAGACTTCTTGAGCGACTTTCCTAAACTTCAAAGAAATCCTCCTGGGACCCGCAAATCCTTAGCGAACTTCCCAGACGATTCGAACTCAGACACTTACACGAGAAGCCATAGTAATGCAAGTATTCTATTTCACAATCAAACTGCGTGTAAAAGGTTGTCTGAATTATTCCTGTTCACGGCACTGTGAATTTCTTGAGGGCTCTTGTGAAATTGCTGTGAAGCTGCCTCTCTCTCTCTGTCTTTCTCTCTCTCTCTCTCTCTCTCTCTCTCTCTCTCTCTCTCTCTCTCTCTCTCTCTCTCCCTCGTTAATTCTCTCTTTCCATCATTCTTTTTTCCTTATTCATTAAGCTTGATTTGTCCTTGTTTGTACCATATTGTTTGTTTTCTCCTACATATATATATGCATATTTACCCTGTGTGAAGCGTAGCCTTGTATACTGTAGTGTTTTATTAAAACCCAATAATTGCATTGAATTGAATCCGTATTGTTTTGCTCACAAATATCGAAGTCAATGAGACGTAAGATTTTAGCTACCCATTTAAGCTTGATTTTCTTGTATTACTACTTCAGTAATACAAATTGTACAAACATAAGAGATATTATTTGTCCTGATCAAGCAGATTAATGTTTCTTAAGTGTAGCGTCTGGAGTGTCTCTCACCTAGGATCAAAGTGATCAGAGATGCTTTCCTCCAAACAGCTCTGCATCTAAATTAAATTCCTGCTCCAACGGCTCCAAAAAAGTCTGAGTCAGATTGCACCTCCGACTGTTTAATGACTAGCTAGAGCGTGACCAGAAGATAGTGATGGCCCTTTCTGAGCTTCAATCAGATTCTTATCAGCCAGGACAGTTCCCTCACCCTTCAGTCTGGAAGCCGGGGGACGGGTGACTCTAATACACACACACACACACACACACACACACACACACACACACACACACACACACACACACACACACACACACACACACACACACACACACACAAGCATTCCCCTCTATTTAGCCTTTAATTAAACTATCCCAGAAATTACATATATGACGATTTCTTAAGTGTATGCATGCTCCCTATATTTCTTATGCTTGCGTGATGTAAGAACTATCTTGAACGCTCCAAATTGCTCTGTATAGAAGATGCACTGCCTTCATGTCTGTAACCAAGGCATGTGTGATGTCTAAATGTTCCTTTTTCTGTGTTTTAGTCAATGGTACAAAGTATATGATTATGAGATGTACTGCTAGTAGGTTGTAGTCCTGTGGAGTGAAACTTTACTAGTTCTGGCTTCCAGCAAGAACATTCCATTGAGTAATAAAGTCCGAACAAAGAAACTCTCTCCCGCCTGAAATTCACACCAACGATTGGTCGCCGCCGGGAAAGTGGGCGTAGTTTAATGGACCTCAAAAGACAGTAACACCAGCATATCGGTGCTCAGTCAACTTGCAAGGACCCCGACGAGACAAAATTTCCTTTTCCTCCCATCTCATCAGCGTGGCTCGCGGGCTTTGACCTGCGAGCCGGCGCGGTCCAGCCAAGCTGTTGTTTCCTTTGAAGATCGACGCGCTCCGCGACGCAGTCAGCGGCGCGCTCCACCAGACCGAGGAACTTAGCTGGACGAGATGAACTTTCCCTTTCAAGACGCTGCCTTCTCAAACACCTTTAAAAGTCCCGTGGACCAACGAAGCTCCGGAAGAACCAAACAGAGAGAGCGCTTCAGTGCACGAAAACTCTGAGAAACGCCAACGCACGCATCTTGCTTTACACAACACCAAGAAACCATGCAAGTATCAATTCTACCGAAATTTAGATGCGTTTTAAGATTGTACCCCTGTTTAAGGTGATATGGTTCTTGCTGGCTCCAATGGTTATGTCTGGGAAGGTGTCGGATCGGACACGATCATACCCTTCTTCCTTTCCCTTCCCCTCATCCTCCTCTTTACTTTCCACTATTCTGTAAATACATGTAGTCTTTATGTAGTCATATGTAATCGTAGTATTAATCTGATAATCTTGATTGTCATTGTTTTGCTCACGGAACACGAGTCCCTTTAATGTCAGATCTAAGCTACGAGCTCTTATAAGCATCGTTGAATGCTTTAATTAATACCATAACTCGGAAAGTTTGTCCTTTGTGGCCAGAGGGATAAACTTCCCGAAAATTGGGTAGAAAGAATAGACCTGGTGAGTGGATAAAGAATCTCCGCTCGTTCTTTAAAAGGAACGGAGAGGAATTTTGAATCAGCTCCCTAGGTTATTCTGTGATTATTTAATATAGATATATCTGTAGTTAATTGCAATAAATTGTTGTTAACCATATATATATATTATATTGCATAAAATACAGAGGTTAGGTATTCCCCTTTTGGGTGATTTTGGAGATTTGTGATTAGAATATAACCCATTATGATTAATCATAAATCCCTAAATATTAATACCCATAATTCCCTATAGAGCTAATTTTTTATTTAAATATATATGTAACCCTAAGACACTAGATAAGGTTTGTAAGATTGATAATTGATGAAGAAATCAATTTGGATAAAGGTTACTTTTACATGAGTAAAGGTTCCGTTATAAGTTAATATTGTCTGTACAACAAGCAAATCATATTCATAGACTCATGAATATTTATACCATTTGAATTAATTATTCCCCAAAACTCATTGTTGTTACACTGGTGTCTGTTTGTATTGTCTACCTGTGTCTTGACCTTTTGCCTGTTTTGGATTACCCTTTAATAAACTACTGTGTTTAGATCCTCAGCCGTATCTGAGCAGTTTGTAACACTACTATAGAGGATCCTGGACATGCTTCAAAGTTTCACAATTGACATCCACATAGAATCCACAATTTATTTGTCAAGTCAAGTCAAGTCAACTTTATTTATATAGCGCTTTTAACAATGTAGATTGTTTCAAAGCAGCTTTACAGTGTTAAACAGGAAAATAATGCAGCATAATTTTATTCAGCTGTATAGCCATTCTGGAAAAAATGCAAGTATCATACAGTGACAGTGTGGGCTTTAGATCAATAATTTGATCAGTAATTTAGTTTAAATGGTTAATTTAGTTTATTATTTAGATGTATTTCGATGTTTAGTTGAAAAATTTAGTGTCCCCAACTGAGCACGCCAAGCCAGAGGCAACAGTGGCAAGGAAACCAAAACCCCATTAGGTGACCTAATGGAGAAAAATAAACCTTGGGAGAAACCAGGCTCAGTCGGGGTGCCAGTTCTCCTCTGGCCAATTAACAAACAGCGTATTATTATTATTATTCTGGCAGTTTTACAGCTCGGAGGTCATAATAGATCAGAATATTCGAGGGACCGGGGGCAACATGCTGGAGACGGGTTTATTGAGGATGATGTTGATTAAATAATTATTAAAGTGCAATATTCGAATGATCGGAGGCAACACGCTGGAGACGGGTTTATTGAGATGCCGTGTCGATGAGGCAGTTTCAGGGGGAGTCTAATCACGGTCTCCCAGACACTTCGGGGTCCTGTGTTGGTCTTCTCTGGGCGCAGGTCCACCATCTGAACTGGATACGGCCCGGATCCGGCTGACTGCAGTAAACCTCGGGATAAAACAGAGAGACTATCATTAGCGTAGATGCCATTCTTCTGATGATGTAACGAGTACATCAGGTGTTATGGGAAGTGTTCCCGGTTCCGGCTGACCTAGTTAATGCAGCCTAACAATCATTTCATTGAAAAAGTGTTTTATGTGTATGCCACAGTAAAGAGATGTGTTTTTAGTCTAGATTTAAACTGACAGAGTGTGTCTGCTTCCCGAACAATGTTAGGAAGACTGTTCCAGAGTTTAGGTCCTAAATAGGAAAACGATCGACCGCCTGCAGTTGATTTGGATATTCTCGGTATGATCAACTGGCCAGAATTTTGAGACCGCAGTAGACGTGATGGAGTATAATATGTTAAGAGCTCGCTCAAGTATTGGGGAGCTAAACCATTTAGTGCTTTGTAAGTAATAAGTAAGATTTTAAAATTTATGCGATGTTTAATAGGCAGCCAGTGCAGTGTTGACAGAACTGGGCTAATATGGTCATACTTCCTGGTTCTAGTAAAAACTCGAGCTGCTGCGTTTTGGACCAGCTGGAGTTTATTTATTAAGCGAGCAGGGCAACCACCCAGTAGAGCATTACAATAATCTAACCTTGAGGTCATGAACGCATGAACTAACTGTTCAGCATTTTGCATTGAGAGCATGTGCCGTAATTTAGATATATTTTTAAGATGGTAGAAAGCAGTTTTACAGATGCTAGAAACGTGGCTTTCAAACGAAAGATTGGTATCAAAGAGCACACCCAGGTTCCTCACTGACGACGAGGACTTGACAGAACAGCCATCAAGTGTTAGACAGTATTCTAGGTTACTACTTGTGGAGCTTTTTTGTCCAATAATTAAAAATTCAGTTTTTTCTGAATTGAGTTGCAGGAAATTACCAGTCATCCAATGTTTTATATCAGCTATGCATTCCGTTAATCTTGTGAATTGGTAAGTTTCTTTAGGGCGTGAAGAAATATAGAGCTGAGTATCATCAGCACAACAATGAAAACTAACGCCATGCTTCCTAATGATATCTCCCAGTGGTAGCATGTACAGGGTGAAGAGTAGCGGTCCTAGCACTGAGCCTTGTGGTACTCCATACTGAACTTGCGATCGGTGTGACATATCTTCATTTACTACTACAAACTGATAACGGTCGCATAGGTATGATTTAAACCATGATAATGCAATTCCACTAATACCTACATAATTTTCGAGTCTATTCAAAAGAATGTTGTGGTCGATAGTATCAAATGCAGCGCTAAGATCGAGTAACACTAATAGAGAGATACAGCCACGATCGGATGATAAGAGCAAATAATTTGTAACTCTGACGAGAGCAGTCTCAGTGCTATGATACGGTCTAAATCCTGACTGGAAATCCTCACAGATACCATTTCTTTCTAAAAAAGGAACATAATTGTGAAGACACTGCCTTTTCAAGTATTTTTGACAGAAAGGGTAGATTTGAGATTGGTCTATAATTGACTAAATCTGTAGGATCAAGTTGCGTTTTTTTAATAAGTGGTTTAATAATAGCCAACTTAAAAGTTGTCGGTACATATCCTAATGACAAAGATGAATTAATGATATTAAGAAGAGGATCTATGACCTCTGGTAGCATCTCTTTTAACAGCCTAGTTGGTATAGGGTCGAGCATACATGTTGTCGATTTTGATGATTTAACGAGTTTAGCCAATTCTTCTTCTCCTATAGCAGTGAATGAGTGTAATTTTTCCTCAGTGACACTACAATGCTCTGTCTGATGTGATGCTGTATTAGACGGCTGCATGGTTAAAATTTTTTTCCTAATATTATCAATCTTACATGTGAAGAAGTTCATAAAGTCATTACTGCTGTGCTGTTTACAATCATCAGAAGTTGAAGCTTTATTTTTGGTTAATTTAGCCACTGTATCGAATAAATACCTTGGGTTGTGTTTGTTTTCTTCCAAGAGAGTTGAGAAATAAGCAGATCTAGCAGTTTTTACAGCCTTTCTGTATGTGATCATGTGCTCTTTCCACGAATTACGAAATACCTCTAATTTTGTTTTCTTCCAGCTGCGCTCCATTTTTCTGGCTGCTGTTTTAAGGGCCCGGGTGTGCTCGTTGTACCACGGCGTTGGACTATTTTCTTTAATCTTCTTTAAGCGCAGAGGAGCAACTGTGTCTAAAGTACTGCAAAAGAGAGAGTCAATAGTTTCTGTTGCAACATCGAGTTCTTCTATACTATCTGGGATGCTGAGCAGATGATACTGATGAGGGAGATTATTTAAAAAGCAATCTTTAGTAGCGGCAGTGATTGTCCTGCCATTTTTAAAGCGAGGGGGCGGCTTTGCAACCTTAGCTAAATTAAGTATACATGATACTAAGTAATGATCTGAGATGTCATCGCTCTGCTGCAGAATTTCAACGGTATCAACATTTATTCCATGTGACAATATTAGGTCTAAAGTATGATTATGGCGATGAGTGGCTCCTGACACGTGTTGCCTAACTCCAATAGAGTTTAGTGTGTCTTTAAATGCTAATCCCAATACGTCTTTTCCGTTGTCAACATGGATATTAAAATCACCAACAATTAGTACTTTATCTACGGCCAGTACTAACTCTGATAGAAAATCAGCAAATTCTTTGATAAAGTCTGTATTATGCCCAGGTGGCCTGTATACAGTAGCTAACACAAATGTTGAACAGGTTTTATCATGTACACTACATAGCGTTACATAAAGCACCAAAACTTCGAAGGAATTATATTTGAAACTAGACTTCTGAGTAATACTGTAGATATTATTATAAATTACAGCAACCCCTCCCCCTTTACCTTTCAGACGCGGCTCATGTTTATAACAATAATCTTGGGGGGTGGACTCATTTAAGGTAATGTAGTCGTCAGGTTTTAGCCAGGTTTCTGTCAAACAGAGCACATCTAGATTATTATCTGTAATAATATCATTAATAATAAGCGCTTTTGGGGAAAGGGATCTAATATTCAGCAACCCAAGCTTTATCAATTGTTCATCTGTATTATATATTTTGTTTATTTGTTGGACGTCAATTAAATTGTTACTGTTGAATGGTTTTGATGTTTTTTTGTATTTACTAATTCGGGGAACAGACACAGTCTCTATATGATAATATCTAGGTGAAAGAGTCTCTATGTGCTGGGATTTATCTGACTCCGGTGACGTGAGACAGCTAGCAGACGGTCGGTTTAGCCAGTTTGTCTGCTTCCTGACCTGGGCCCTAGTGAGTCAAGGTTTAGCTCTAAGACTATGTGCCAGATTACTAGAGAGAAGAGCGGCACCACCCCAAGAGGGATGGATGCCATCCTTCTTCAACAGGTCAGGTCTGCCCCAAAAACTTTTCCAATTGTCTATGAACCCTATGTTATTTTGCAGACACCACTTAGACAACCAGCCATTGAGTGATGATAGTCATTAGGTCCTTTGATAACATTAGTCCCGTGCGAATCGGCATCTATTTGGCCGGGATTAAGTGGATTGTATTTTTTTGTGTTTTTTGTGTCCTGTGCGCATTTCTATTTTTATCTTTCACGAAGAATGGAGCTAGGCTGCATAAAATGCGCACTGTTATGAATTCCCGTGCGGCCGCGCGGATTATACTTTCACTTTAGAATGAGCACAATTTGGGAGTAAATTGCTTGAATGGTGTGTTTAATATTATTCTTAATGAAAAACACAAAAACAGAACAGTACAATGACAACTCGCTTAAATGGGCACTTTAAACATTTAGCTTTGAAACTGAATCTTCTGTAGTATATTGTTATTATATTGCTCAGTTACGTTTTTAATTGCGTCTGTTCTCTAACTGAATGACATTATTTGTAGCCTATTACTATAAAACAATCAAAATGATATCGATACGACATATAATATATGTCATATAATTTCATACAGCTATATAACAAAACAAAAAAATTTCAAGTAACATCATATCCGGGAGATAAGTCAGTAAATTTGAGTAAAATCACAGCTTATCCTGTGCGAATGCGCCACGCAAAATTCAGATGTGGGGGAGTAATTTCTAAATCACACGAGGTCCCCAGATTATCCCGTGCGAATAGGGCTTTATTTGTTGTTGTTGTTTTTTACAGTGGGTCATAATATAGCATATCTTTGTCAGTGCGTTTTGTGGTGTTAGGAATTGTTTTTCTGCGCATTTTCGCACTAACTCAAAACGTGCGTACACCACCTCCTGAGCTGGCGTAGGATTTGAGCGTGCCGTACGCCAACGTCCATATTGATAAATCTCAAAGTCGCCGTGGTTTTGGGTGTACACCAGGTGTACGCTGGAAATTTGGTGTACGCACTTTTGATAAATGAGCGCTAATGACCCTAGCAGAGACAGTGTCTTGAGCTCTCTACAAGCTTCAAAGGCAGCAAAGAAGACCAGACAGCGTTAGCCATTTGGTCAAGAGACTAGAAACAAACTTTTAAGACACATAGGAAAAGGACATCGTTTCATTTACCCACAATTAAACTGTCCCAACTGTATAAAGTATTTTCTCTTGTGTTATGTCCATCTGCCATATTAGCTTAGTCATACCTCTATAGTTGTTGTAGTGAGACTCCAAATGGTTAATATTCAGGTGTAAGAATGTACAGTGCATCCGGAAAGAATTCACAGCACTTCACTTTTCCCACATTTTGTTATGTTAAAGCCTTATTCCAAAATGGATTAAATTCATTATTATCCTCAAAATTCTACAAACAATACCCTATAAATGACAACATGAAAGTCGTTTGTTTGAAATCTTTGAAAATGTATTAAAAATAAACAATGAAAATAAAAATCACATGTACATAGCTATTCACAGCCTTTGCTCAATACTTTGTTGAAGCACCTTTGGCACCAATTACAGCCTCAAGTCTTTTTGAGTATGATGCTACAAGCTTGGCACACCTATTTGTGGGCAGTTTTTCCCATTCTTCTTTGCAGGACCTCTCAAGCTCCATAAGGTTGGATGGGGAGCGTCGTGCACAGCCATTTTCAGATCTCTCCAGAGATGTTCAATCCGGTTCAAGTCTGGGCTCTGGCTGGGCCACTCAAGGACATTCATGGAGTTGTCCCATAGCCAATCCTTTGTTATCTTGGCTGTGCGCTCAGGGTCGTTGTCCTGTTGGAAGATGAACCTTTGCCCCAGTCTGAGGTCCAGAGCACTCTGGAGCAGGTTTTCATTAAGGATGTCTCAGCACATTTCTGCATTCATCTTTCCCTCTATCCTGACTAGTCTCCCAGTTCCTGCCGCTGAAAAACATCCCCGCAGCATCATGCTGTGACTGTAACATAACAAAATGTGGAAAAAGTAAAGCAGTGTGTATCCGGAATACTTTCCGGATACACTGTAATACAGAAACAGTGATTAAGAATTAAACTTGCGCATTGACTCGGAAGTATGTGGACGTCTTTTTGTAGGGTGTTGTTGCCATGGTGAGCTGTAATTTCAGAACTCCTTTGATCTTGACTTCTCAAGTCTATGCACACACTCACAACTCAGAGTTGATTGAACTAACACAATTCAGCTGTTCTGAAATTGAAAAGTCAGAGTTTCTCATTTCATGGTAAGTAAACTCAGGGTACGTGTACACAAGAATAATATGCTTAAAACAGATAAGTTTGCGTACAGACGACACCATTGATCAAAACGATCGCATGGATCCGCAAAAACTAAAATGCTGTATTCTGCTGCCAGGCAATTAGATGTTGATGAAACACTAAAGACTAATAAGTTAATATGTATGATGTCACCGTTTTCACAGATTCGAGTTTTTGTTGTTTACCTGGAGACTTGGAAAACATGCACTTTTTAAAAAAAAAATATTTTCATGCACCCCAAACACCGCTGTTGTGTAAATGAACCGTCAAAACGCTTACAAAGCTTTACATATTTAGTTCAACTCTGAGGGGCTGTTTACATAACACCGTTTTCAAGTCAACTCTGAGTTGGTTGAACCTCCTTATTGAAACGGCCCAATGGTGTATGTATCACTGCTTTAATATCTTCAAATCCTCATCTTCCTTGGTATCAAAATAATCCTCTTCATTTCATAATGTAGGAGTAAGTTATGATCTCATAAGATCATACTATTTTTACTGTACTTTGTAAAAATTGCCACCATAAACATGCAAATATGGTGTAAAGATAGAACAAAGACTTTCCCCTGGTCACCTCTGATTGGTCTTTGTGCCAGAAATACGTAGGTGGAACTGATTTGGCATCAAGGAGCCCAACTATCTCGAGAAAACACATTTCCGGACTCCTTCTGGCAACTTCACCTTTAACTTCATTGGATTCAACATAAACCATTCAGAAGAGCCCAATATATAATCTTTGCTTGGTTTAATGCAAGTATGTAGCCTATCCATAGTTTCATTTATTTAAAGGGGTGGTTGATTATGATTTCACTTTGTTTAACTTTAGTGTGTAATGTTGCTGTTTGAGCATAAACTGCTTCTGCAACGATGCTCAAAGTTCAAAGAGAAGGGAGATATTTTCTTTAAAAGAAATCGCTTTAAGGACTACAATGAGCTTCTCATGGATTAGTGACATCACTAACCCTAAAATTGACATAAACCCCACCCCCAGGAACACATAAAGGCCATGTTGTGAAGACCAAGTTATGTAGCAGTGTTGTTGGCATGCCGTCAAAACTGTCATTTTCACCCCGATTGCAGGTCCTCTTTGTTCGGCCTTCCTATGGACTCTGGACTTGGGGAACAATGTTTGTTTTTTTTTTAACTCCGTTCCTGAACATTATAATCCAAATATAGCTCCCTGTGCTGCACATTTTACGAAGGACAGTTTCCTCAATCAGTGCATGTTCAATGCCAGAGTCTGAAAAAAAAAGCTTGTCCTCAAAGATGGAGCGGTTCCCACAACAGCAGAAGCTGTTGTTTATGGGCCACAACCTGTATGTATGTTTTAGTCTTTGTTGATGTGTTTTCCATTAATAGTTTTTATCGTTATTTTAAATGATTTAGCAAGGACGTAAACAATGCGAAATGCTGCTTGACTCCACTAGCCAGTTACCTAATTGCGAATTCAAACTTATATAAATACCTACAAACTTTTTTTAATCCCACTAGCGAACTTCAAATGTTGGTGTTTGTTGGCCTTTAAGTGATCAGTGTAAATGCAGGCACACCAAACATGGTTCTGTGTTTGATTTGGCCACAGTAATAAATCCATGGTTAATCGTCACATGTGCTGACATGGTCGCATCGTTCTGGCAACACGTTTGAAAGAAAAAAAAAAAAAAAAAAAAAAAAAAAAAAAACTACAAGGCCTGTATTCTGCGGTACTAAAGCGTTAAATCAGGCTAAAACCATATATCAAAAGCTAACAAATAGTTGTTAATACAGCTTTAAAAAAAAATCCTATAATAGCCGTTCTTGCACAGGTTCTGCTCGATCCTCTTCACTAAAACCATCTGGGTCTGATTCAGGAATCAAATTGATAAGGGAATATTGACACCATTGTAAGCAAATCAAAACACTGGGCCAGCCAACCAATCGGAGCCATTGCACATTTCTGAGGGAGGTGCTTCATAGAACCAGGAACCCACCATTTTTACGAGAAGGGTGCAAAAGTTACCCACAGACCTACAACTTAACCCATGATTATGTCTTCTGTACCAAGTGCTGTGCATGGCTGGGTCTGGTTTCCCCAAACATACATAAGGTAGGGAACAGGCTTTTAACCTTAAAGTAAGCTTACAACTGCTAGCGTGCACACCAGTTCCTAAAAGCTAGCTTACAGTTTCTAGTCTTAAACCTTGCATTGCAGCACTTGGCACACTGAATTTGTAACTATAGTAAGGACAATTCTGGTTACAAAATTCCTTGGTCATCAGAAAATACAGAGACAAGTGAAGTCAGTATAAAAGACTTTTATTGGCCCTTCTTGCCAGTCACAATATATCAGCTTGCAATCACAATGGGGCCGATGGTTGCCTTCCCTTCTGATACCAGGCCTGAAAATAATATAAAATATATATATATATATATGAAATTGAAAGTCCTTTCACAAGAGCAATACCAAGACTTTATACATTACCTGAATCGGGTAGTGCCCGTCCTTTTCTACTGAACCCACATGTGGAGTCACAGCACATGCATACCTGATCATTGTCATCTACAGAAGTCCATCTATAGACAGGAAAGAAAACCGGTTACCCCATTTAACACCTCAAATCAATAAAGGTCTCAAATGGTCGGTAATATACCCATTATTGAAAGAGCAAGCCTTGTTCTCTGGACTTGTGGGGGTTGAGGCCATGACAGCCTTTAGAGCACAGGTGATGTACACCTACAGAAGAGGACAGTCAAACATGACCAGTAAGAGAGGTTACCCACAGACCTACAACCCAAAATACATACCAAGCCACTATCAGCTTGCTGGAACCTGAAAGCCTCCAACTGAAACTTCAGCTTGTCATTCTGAACCCTGCGCATGAAACTGGAAGTGGAGCCTGTAAGCTTTGCATCAACCAGGCACCTGAAGAGAGGGCACCATTAACACTTTAGGCACTGTTTGCAAATGGGTGTTTAAGGAGAGATTCCATACTAACCCAGAGTTTTCAATAAAGGAATATCTTGGAGAGGAGTTCATATCAGGGACTGCAGTAGCCACACAGTCTCCTACAAAGATACGCAGAGGGACATGGTTGAACTGCTTTACAGAAGCTTCAAGGTTCAGGAACTGCCCTAGGAAGTACTGATTGGATGGCCGCTCAAACATCCAGTCATCTGAAATGAAACTCATGTTGGTGACAATCCCTAGCCACTTTTGAAGTTCTAACATTACATCTGTTTAGTTCAATTCAGGCATTTCCATCTGGTAGACAGTATAAAAGTACCTTTGGTGAAAAGGCAAAGTATAATACCAGTATTCCAACTGCCATTGATATTTTAAATAGGATCTTAAGATTAACTTTTTGGGGGGTAATTTTTATCTTGAATTGTTGTGTGGTACTCTTGTATTGGTTTGTTGAGCCTTTGTCTAGAGCAGGGGTCTCCAAACTCAGTCCTGGAGGGCAGCTGTCCTGCAGAGTAGCGGTCCTGCAGAGTTTAACTCCAACCCCAATCAAACACCTGAATCAGCTAATCAGTGTCTAACTAGGGCCTTGTAAGACACTGATTAGCCAGTTCAGACGTGTTTATTTGGGGTTGGAGCTAAATTCTGCAGGACAGTGGACCTCCAGGACTGAGTTGGAAACCCCTGGTCTAGAGAGTTATTTCTACCCTTGTGGGGATTAACAATAAAGATTTTAAATTGAATATTACCAGTCATGAGCTTCAAAGAAAACACAAGAACTTCCTCTCCAACTTTTGTAGCAGCAAAAGGAACCCAACTGGGCATAAGCACATTGCTGCTTACATTTTGCAACCTAGTGGAAGTAGTAAAACAAGATTAAGAACATATAATTTGGCAAAATTCCTTTGACAAGTTACAATCTTAATATACCTTGAATAATGACACTCAATTCCAACAGTGGCTGCATCAGACCTTACAATGGGAGTTCCTATTAAAGCTTCAGGAGTGTAGATGAGGGTGAAGGTGTACACAAGCTCATCATTAGTCATCTGAATAGCAGACAAAGTAGAATGTTACTGGACAGACCTGGCTTTTACAGTTTCTACAGTTGACCAATTAGCAGCCACTTACCATAAGAGAGCTGCCACATGTCTGGAGCTCATACTCAAAGATAAGGACTTGAGCTTCTGGATCCTCCCCTACAGCTGCACAACCTCCTAAAGTGAGGAATGAAGGATTCACCAGCTGACCTGTACCAAATAAATCCTTCTTAACCTCCACATGCACAAAGTTCTCCCCACATTGTGCTGCAACGCTCTCAGTAGCTATAGGAACACGCAGCTCAAAAGGCACATCTGGTTGTTGGGGTTCTTCTGGCATTACTGGAAAATGCCACGTCAAAGGCACAACTGGACCCTCCATTAGTTGTTTGGACTGAGTATTTCCAGGCTCTTGAAGAAGTTTCCATGGATCAGTCTCAAAGTTAATTGCAGGCACTGGAGGCCTAAAAGATGCTGATGCATGTGGGTCTTGGACAGCTTGCTGAGAAACTAAAACGGGTGGCTGTTGCTGCTGGAATCTTACTAGATCCTGGCCTTGTTGAAATCCTGACCACTGTGCCAAGCACAAGTTAATTGCTGTAAGCAGCAACAATCCAACACAACTGAAACCCAACAGACCCATTATTGAAAAACTCTGAAACCTCCAGAATACCTGTTGGTCTTCTTGCTGTGCCTTTTTCTAGAGCAGGAAATTAACGAGACTCCACCCATTTTGACAAGGTTAAGGATTTTCCAGACTTGTTTCATTAAAGCATTGTATACACCAAAAGAGTACAACCTAGATCCAGAGGAGTATTGCACAAAAGCAAGATAAGGGATTAACCTGGGATTTTCCAATTTTGCCCTGACTCAGTTGCATGAAAGCAAGCTAAATTAAGATAAATTAAGTTACTATGGATATTTATTCTTTGCAGCTAGCCTGCTCCAGAGCAGGCTAACAACCAGGCTAAGATTATTCCTAGAAATGTATCTGTTACTTCCGCTGTCAAACCTACTAGACATCAATGTGTTTTACAGTCACTCCATGGTCTTCTGTAAATTTGTTGCATCATTTTAATTATCCTGCATTAAAATAGATATACTGTCATTCATCTAAGTATTCCTTCTGTTATTTTAGTGTTATTATGAAGACTGCTGTTCATATTGCAGTCAGAGGTTTGATGAATACATATATTATTGCAGTTGTTGAGATTGTAAAAAATGGTTGATGAAGTTGCAAAGGTGGTTTCATTTAAGTCTCTTACGAGGTCAATATGTAGTATATATAGGCTAAAGTCAGATTCAGGTGTTTCCTCTTCACGATGACGTGCCCTTTGTTGGATGATGTACTAGACAAGGAAGTGTTAATACTCAGACAAGCTTTCAGGCATGAAAGAGTCTTCCGGGACAGGTCAGACCCGTTGGCATGTACAGACGAATATCTGACTGAGAGGTACAGATTCTCAGGTGACGGTATCCGATATTTGTGTAGGCTGCTGGGTCCAAAGATACAACACAGGACAGAGCAGAGCCACACTCTCACTGTCCCACAGATGGTCTGTGTAGCGCTGCGATTCTTAGTGAGTGGCATGTTCCTTTATTCTGTTGGAGATGCTGAAAACCTCAATAAAGGCACTATTTGCCGCACAATAAGAAATGTTAGTCTAGCACTGAAATCACTTGCGCACATATTCATCTCCTTCCCTGGCCACATCAGGTCAGATCAAGGAGGAGTTCTACAAGATTGCAGGTAACACAAATTACACATTACAAACAAAATAAGTGTTACATTAGTCAGTCACAGTAGGAAACTGATTATTTTGTGTTACAGCTTTCCCTAATGTCATCGGTGCAGTGGATTGCACCCATATCCGTATCAAACACCCTTCAGGGGCACATGAGGGAGATTTTGTTAACAGGAAATCCTTCCACAGTATCAATGTTCAGGTAAGAATGATTTATGGTTACTGTCAGCTACATAAATTAATTCTGTGCATTAAATTACCTTAATAGGCTACATGTTATTTTTACTGATGATCCGTGATGCTGACTGCCTTATCAGAAATTTAGAGGCAAAGTGGCCTGGCTGTGTCCATGACTCCAGAGTGTTTCGGGCCAGTAGAATTTATCAGAGACTCTCACTAGGTAAGCCACCACAATTTTTTTTCAGCACCTTGGACATCATGAGTGTGTCAGAAGATTTACTCTGCTAGTTCTAAGAATTAAATTCTGTATTCTCAGGTGAGTTCTCTGGTGTACTGCTATGAGACAAAGGCTATGCCTGTGAGAGGTTCCTGTTGACTCCCCTTGCAGACCCCAAACCCCAGCACAGCAGGCTTACAGCCATGTCCATGCCAGAACGAGGGCTCGAATCTAAATGACCTTCGGCCTCCTGAAATCACGATTTCAGTGCCTGCACCACCTGAGCGTCTCCCCAGACAGGGCCTGTGACGTGACTGTTGCCTGCACAGTGTTGCATAATATTGCCAGCCTAAGAAAAGAAAGTGCTCCCAGAGTTGCTTTGGATATTGACTCTGACAATGATGCCATTTTCCCAGATAACATAAATGGTAGACTGGTCAGAGAACAATACATAGCACATTATAACAGTTAATTTCATTTTGATTTAGTCTATCCCTCAATAAAGGATAATGTTTGTTACTCTTTCATGTGTACATGCATTTTATTTGGTATTGGTAGCACACACTGTATGGTTATCTTCTCAAATTCTAGTTCCACTTCACTGGATCCATAACTATGTAGTGTACTGGCGATTCATGGAAAAGGTAGGATACCACAATGGTTTTGGATTTAATTTTTTTTATTTTGCTGTCATCACTTGTCAGCTTGGAGCTTTGGGGAGAGAAAAAAATGATGATTAATACATTGTGTTACAATCATGGTTACAGTGTGAACTGAAGTCACTTACTTCTAGCTTCTGGATTTCCATGTCCAGTTTCCTCAATGTCTTAATTTTAATTTCCATCTCAAGGTCCATGTCTTGCAGCTTTCTCTTGTTGACTTCAATCTTGACTTCTGCCAGCTCCATCTGTCTCTTAAGATGCGTTGTGTAGAGACATCTGTCAGTTTGTGAATTCTGTAAAACACCTGTAAATTAGCACAGCTGGATTTGTGCATAATGTAGATTTACTTTAGGCAATACTCACTGTTACCAGGCAGCACTGTGTCTGGATCCTGTTACAAATATATGTTCTATTAGCACCACATCGCTGACTGCTTATCCATTATGGACTACAAATTTGGCTATATCCACAAAATTGGCATGATACCTCAAGCCTTCTGGAGTCCAGCGCCACGGTTTCATCATCAGCAGAAGTGCACTCCACTGCTGCAGATGTGCCTTCCCTCTGCCATATTCAATAAAACTTGTATTGATAGTTTTGACAGGACATGTCAAGTCTATGATTTTAATAAAGAGTACTCACTGGCAGATCAGAGTCTGGTGGCACCAGAAGTGTAACGTTTTGGTTACGTATGTAACCCTCGTTCCCTGAGGAGGGAACGGAGACGCAACGTCAGTGACTGACGGATGGGGGTTTCGCTTAGAAGCCTATCATCTTCGAGATCTTAGAAAACGCCCAATGGCCCACAAACGCCCAATGGCCCACCTCGTGGGTATATGAGGAAGTATGTGGCAATGTGAATTATGTTACCTGCTGAGGAGCTGAGACTCAACTCCCGGCCATTCCAGTGGTACAGCGGAAGTGGCAGAGGGACGTTACGTCTCCGTTCCCTCCTCAGGGTTGGCTCGCCCCTTCCTCATGCAGTATAATTGGTTGACACTGCATGATTTACAGGAACAGAATATGAGGGTTATTGTGATGTCCAATCAAATCATAGTAGGCGGGGTTAACGCTCTCTTTTGGCTCGTGCAGTCTTCAAACAGACGAGCGCGTCAATCTATCGCTTAATGCGGTTGCGGAGAGAGACTCTATTCTTTCTGGTGAAATCACTAACCAAAATGCACACAAACGTGTCCCTGCTCTTAATATACAATCATTGATGAACATCTTTGATTTTAATGAAGAAGAAAAAAAACTATATGAGAACAGATTAGAACTCTGAACCTTTGACACGGTTTACAAAAATTCTACCACTAGACAACTAGACAACACAAATTCTACAACTAGACAACTCAAACGTTGACAGTAAATGGAGCTTGAGTGATCGAATGGAATTCAAGCGTAGTTCAGGCAGACCACTGATCGCTAAATGATGTCAGCTGACGCTCAGCTGATTTGTTACTCCACCTACTCTAATCAACTATAGTATTTAAGCTCATTCAAACTCATGTTCCTCAGTCTGTCGCACAGACATTTACACCCTGGAGATAATAGTCAGCCACACAGCCTACATGCGACTACTTAAAGTCTTATTCCTCACCTTGCTTTGCGTGACCATGGCCTGCTCCGATACTGTCAGGATCGGTTTTGGTGCTAAGACAAAAGCTGAGATACACACCTCAGCAATTGAACAATAAAAGTCACTAATCTTGAGAGAAAGATCTCACAGAAACTGTGTGACAACACCCTGACAAACATTCCTCCCCCCTCCCCATTTTGCCCTCTCCTTGCCATGGTTTCAAGTCACCAAATGCAGATATACCAGTGATGATGTATCTTGTAAATCTATTGTTTTATCCCTTTCATGTTTGATGTTTCATGTCTTTTTAAAGGTCTCAGTGTGAATGGTAAAATGGTCTCAGTTTCACTGCAGTCACTGGTAGTATTAGAAAGATTGGAAAACTAATGAGAATTCAGTCCTCCTTTTGAGGAATTTCTTCAAAGATATCTGATCCACTCCCCCAAAACCAGGTGGGGGTGTTGCAAATATTTACAACCCTTTTTTTCTAGTTGAAGTTTTTCTAGTTGAAGTTCTAGTTGTATTTAAGGCTGGATAATCTAACTCTCAGGGGGAATATTCTGTAGTCAGAACCCCCCGTGTGGTGCAAACTGCATGTAGTGTGCCAGACATGATGACTCTTTTAAATTATTTTCATATTGCTTTGCAATTGTGTTTTATGTTTTTCCGCTGATCAGTTGTGTACCATGGATTCTTGTTTACTTATTTACTGTTCCTGTCTGGCCAAAATAAATGTTAATCTTGATTTATCTTGTATGATTCTGAAATCATTATTCTAGTATGGATCGATGTATACTCCTTTATTACCGCAAAATCTAGGGTTATGATAGATCACACTGATGACGCCACGACTGAAGCATGGGGCGCACCGTGCGCAATATTCCGATTCCTGACTATCGCTGGATTGGCAAGTTGTAGTCCGTGAATATTACTAAAATTACACTTTTTGTTGAGTGAGCATGTGCAACCACTTAAAGATAAAATATTCACTCTGCATCCTCTGACTAATTACAGAAGTAACCATTTTGTGCCCGTGAGCGCGCGTCCGGAAGCGTCTGTCTCTCTGCGATATTGGGTCTCTCGATGAACGAATATGAAAACTAGGAAGATACAAAGAAAATCAACGATCTAAATTAAATCGCAACTAATCGTAAAATCAGCTGATAAACTCTAAATGTAGCACACTTTATGGAGTCACTTAGAATTGGAGTCAGATAAAATTATTAATGGAGTCAGATTTAAAATGAGATATCAATAAATTAAGAGAACTTCACCGAAAGGCTGAAAAGGCTTTGACCAAGTCATTAGTATCCGGTTTTTGGGCTAATGGATGGAAATTTACAGTGGTGACCTCGACGTGATCTCCCTGTGGCGAGTGTCTTTTCAGCTAAATATTGGGATTGTCACAAGCGAGATGTTTGATCTTCTATTTCTTCAGCTGTTATGGTAAGTCCATTCTTATTTGCCTTTTAGAAATGTTGGGAGTGTATAGTACTGAATACTGTATAAATCTGATGGGGCGTGAAAATTTGACAACCATATTGCTTATCAGAGACATGAAAGCAACAGCGTAGAGTAGAAATGATATCCCTTGCTTTAAAATTCTCCTTGTTTGCATACGCAGCAAGAGAGGAAATTTTATTTCTGTACTCAAGAGAGCTCTGTAAATTAAAACCTTGAATTCTGAGGAAAAATGTCCAGTTACATTTGTTTATTTGCTTTGCTGCAACAACGCGACAAAGAAAAAGAACAAATGGTCACGTTAACTTGTGACTGAAATCTTGTGAGTAGATGAGCTAAAATAACATTGAAACAATCTCACTGGAATCCTTTGTGTGTAAAATGTGAAGGTGGACAAAACTGGTTCAGGTCTGATGTCACAATTACAAATGTCTTATAAAATATAGCGTTTACTATGGTCTTACTTCAGACTTTGCAATCACTGCACTTTTGTGTGTTTATTAATGTCTCAGTAGAGACTGAGAAAATTAACAGACCAAAGAGAATCTTTGTCTTTCTCCATCAGACCTGTGTTTGTCAAACCTTCCTTTTCATATGCAAATAGATTCTCCAAAGAATGCAATTGATAACTTCTCAGCCTAAAACAAGAAAATTGTGCCCAATTCTATATTGTGTAGTCACAAAAATCTTTGAATTGAGCAATGATTTGATCTGTGCTCTCAGTGTTTGCAGTTTATTGAACGTTCACAGCAACTAAGTTTATAACTGGGTTCCAGTTTGGTCTTGTTGCGGTGCACACAATGATCAGGCCAGCACAGCAGTAGCTGCAGGGCCAATCTAAAGATCAGTGAGATGATAACAGATTATTCTGGACAAATGACTCAGCAGAGATCCTCTTGAGACCAGCAAATAAAATTATTATTTAATTCATACTATTTTAATATAATATGATTTATATTATGATTATAATGTAAATTATATTATAATGGCCAGAAATGGTTTTAATCTCATAAGGATTCAGCATTATTTAGAAGAGGAAAGAAGGTTGGGAGAGTATGAAAAGGATTAGAATGTAGAAAGATGGGATGTGCAAGTAGGGAAGCAAGAGCATTATTAGTGTTGAAATGATGGGAAGGAGAATATAAATGGTTAAAGAAAGAATTGTTAAGGAAGAAACTAAAGAGAAAAAACCTAAGGAGAAAGAACTTCTGTACCTTCTATTTGTGCAAACATTTAAATGAGAAAAATTACAATGCCCAGTTAAATGATTAACCTGATTGTTGTAACTTGAATAGGCTGAATTCAGGCAAGGCCTAATAATTTACATTTAATTGATCTGCAGCCCAATGAGAAAGGGGAGGTACAAGTTTTCCATTGCAATGAAACTCGCAAGTGTTAGCGAATTCCTCTCTGGGTGCGTCAGATTACAGGGGACCTGATTGGGGAAGTCATTTTACTGGGAAAGTAATGAAAGTGGTGTGTTATGTTAACTTAAGGCATTCCCTCTACAGGGGTCACACAGAGATCCAAATGGTCAAGAGTTCAAATGACACCATAAACACCTGGTGACCTGATGCTCTAAACACAGATCTGACTTGTATAAACAGCATCATTTAAAGAGATTGCCCCAGGGGACCTGGGTGTGATAATGATCACAATACAGCAGATTGTGTAAACACAACTGCAACAGCAACTTAAGGTGCAACTGATCTGACTGAATTTACACACAGTCAGATCTGACCATTATAAATCAGTTTATCTGACCTTTCCTTTACAGAAACATGATCATGATTATGATACATGTCTTTGTAAACTACAACAAATGTTCTCATAATGGCATAAAACCGTAACAGGTTAAAGCCATCTACAACAACTATCTGGCTAAGACCAGTAAAGAAAAAATAAGATAGCATCATCTATCTTAATTAAATTTGTGTAAAGGTTCAATATTAAACTGTATTTCTCTCTGTGCTTGTTTTCCTTTTAGGAGAATGGCTGCCACCCTTCAGATCCAGATTCCACTGGGTCTGAAGTCAGGACCAGTGATGCCAGTAACGCGTTACTTAGTAACGCGTTACTCTAATTTGACTACTTTTTCCAGTAACGAGTAATCTAACGCGTTACTATTTCCAAACCAGTAATCAGATTAAAGTAACTTATCCAAGTCACTGTGAGTTACTATTTTTTGTCATTTTCCTTAGTAAAAATATATATTTTTGCTTTCTTGTTTAGTCTCATCAGGGGTTTTCCGGCATAGAGAATTACGAGGCGGTCGCCTCCGTCTGTCGACAAAACTCAAGACAGGCAGTCACTTGCTCAGATTATGTCGTGGTAATTAAATAATCATCAGAAATATATATTGTCACATTATCCTTCAGCAATCATTATTAGTATATTATGATTTGCTAGTAGCCTACAAAGTCATCTAAAGCCATTCCATAGCTGAATGTCTTTCCTCCGCTGTAGCTGTCATTCTCCGTTCAGCAAAACTTTGCGTCGTGTTCGGTTCCAGTCAGCAGCACGGTAAAGCTCACTCCAATATGATATATTACCGTTATAATACTTGATATGTTGATAAAATAATTTATCTTCCTGGAGTTTATCTAGTGGTTTCTGAAAGATGTTGTGCTCACTACCCAGGTGACAAAACAAGGATATTAATTAGCGTCACACGCACAATAACCGGAATTTAAAACTGTGAAGAAACAAATAATCAGTGAATGTTTGGACCGATATAGGCTACATAGTAGACTAGGATTTGTGGGCTCAACGCTCATCTTCTCTTTATGCCGTGAACTTTTCAATGTGCACTCGCGCTGCACTGCACACACTGATTCCATGTTGCTTTAAGCGCATCATTCTGCACACGGGATGCGCATAAGCGCTTTGTTGCCGCTCTGTTTTGAAGCGTTTCATATATTTTCATAGTTTTGTGCACTTAAAGATTATTAAAAAATATATTGTTCTCACGTATCGATCATATATTTGTTGTCCCTTTACAGAGCTGCACATTACGTTTACATTAAAATATAAATCTTGTAATTTTATATTATTTGTGTAGGCCCATATAATTATTTACATTCATATATAAATATAAATTAAAAATTAAATATAAATTGTTTTTCATAAATGTATTTAATAAGAACACAAAGTAATTTGTACCTTTTCAGTAACATGTTTTGATTTTATAAAATTAGTCAAAAAATTTTTTTTGGAGATACAATTTCAGGAGATACATTGTTGACGTTACTGTTAAAAATGCACTTTCCAATAAAGTGTTGGCAAAAACGGTTGTCATTTTTATGTTGAGGCTGCAGAGGTGTTGTCGGCAACTGATGAATGTAACTAATAAAGTAACTTGTAATCTAACTTAGTTACTTTTAAAATCAAGTAATCTGTAAAGTAACTTAGTTACTTTTAAAATCAAGTAATCTGTAAAGTAACTAAGTTACTTTTTCAAAGTAACTGTGGCAACACTGGTCAGGACACACACACACAACTTAACATCTAGGAGATGGGAGTGAACAGGTATCATGAAGCCATTCACACCTCACAGCACACATAGTTACATGGCTTCCCAGTATAAAAACTGGAATAAAATTATACAACACAGATTATGGTAGGACAGACACCACCCATCTCCTATACACATACACACATACATACACAACACAACACACATCCTTAATTCTATCTCCGCACAACATATTTTTCCTGGCATAGATCATGGGACTATCCAGGCCAAAATTATTCACATAATGCAAATTTATCACACACTATTAATCTTCATAATCTTCATATTTTCATAATTACCTTTTTATTTTGGTTTGAACAATTTTACGGCTTACAGCCATGTCAACTTCCTGTACGTAAACACTGCAAGATGCATAAAACATGTGCATGGCTTTGTCACACAGTAATTGATGGAAAATTAATTGATCAGTAAACTGATGGACAAAATGTTTAATATGTCCAGTCCTTAGCATTGTTGAAAACTGGAAGGGCCCCTAGTTTCCAACATATGACTAATGACAATACAAATATATCTAAAGACTTAGATCTGGGATGCAGGCATTTCCATAAATTAAGTAAACAATTCTCAGTCAGACCTGCATCATTGAGTGTGACTTAGCCTGTACATCAAATGCGCAGAAGATGAGTGCCAAAGTTTAACTAAAGATTTTTACAATACGGAAGAACATGCCATCTTCTCTGTGGACCTGTCCGAGGAAACTCAATCTAACCTCTTAGACCTTGATGAAATATCCATAGAAGCACAACCACCTCCAAGACGAAGCTCCAGATTTGCTGCAAAAACTTCATCTATCGAGGATTGGCCTATTGAGAAAATTCTTCCTGCACTATATAACAGAATATTCAAATTCCGCCAAATGCCAGTCATGAGGATCTATTCCAGCTCTTCTCAGAAACTGCACCGGATCAAGAGCCTATTCCACCATCAGAAGTCTCCACTCCATGACCTTCCGGACGGAAAGCGTCACAAAAAAGGAAACATTCGTCAATCGAGTCTCTTTCAGCGCATATCTCCAAACAAACGAAGTCCTCCGCATGTCGTCCTGAGCCTCAGCCTAACGAAGCAGTCCTAAATGCTTTATCTTCAATTCAAAATGTCTTATCTAACATAGATGTAAGGCTACAAGCGCTTGAGAATCAGCCACACACCACCTTTTCTCCGATTCAGAACGCTTCAGGAATTCACCCTCAGGCGACGCTCGCTGATAATGTTACGTCTCGCGGAAGTCTCGATTTCCTGCCAAGAAGAACACTCAGCTCCGCAGTTCCAACAGCTTCACCTGGAGTGCCATTCTTCCCACCAGCCGCAGCAATCACTCCTCAGTTGAAGACTCAAATTCTGGCAAGTAACGATATTAATTTAGTAAAGATATTGTTATGCTCTGAATCTAGCGATAAACGAATCGTTGACTGTGGTGACGTATCTGTGATACTAAAAGAAAGTGACCCCAGACTCTCTAAGAGCTTCACAATGGCCGAATTTAACATTGCTTTTGGAGTGTTTAGAGATGTTATTTGCGAAATTCAACCTGAAAGAAGGCAAGAACTGGACACTTACCTGGCAGTCATTTCAGATCTAGCTATGTCCTATGGCGGTACGCTGTTTTACGAATATCACAAGTCTTTCTCTGCCAAAGCAGCCATGTATATCCAGCGTTTCAACCAGAGACTGGACTGGTCAGTTGTTGACTTTAATCAGCAGACACTTCACTGGGCACCGTACCCTCTCATGTTCGCTATGTGGTTCATTTCTCACACGTCTTCCTTGTGTCCCAAAGTATCTATCTCGGCTGGCACTATTTCCAGGCCGGATGTCGGGGAAAGTTCTCAGGTGGTGAAACCGGCAGTCTTTACACCCCTTTGTTTTCGCTATAATGAAAACGTCTGTAATCGATCTAACTGTAAATTTGTTCAAGTTTGCAGCTATTGTGGCGACAGTCACCCAAAGACAGTTTGTCCTCGAAGAAACAGTCGTTTCAAAAAACAATAAAAGCTGTTCCATCTACTCCTATCAACACAAGTGAACTCAAGAAAGCTTTAAAAAATCACCCTAACCGTTGTTTTGTGAGCTAACTGTTAATCGGTTTGCTGAAGGTTTTTTTTTGCCGGTTTAGCGTTTCTTCCTCCCTTCTCGTATACATGTAGCAATCTTCAATCTGCTATCAAAGAGCCTAATATAGTAGATCGTTTATTAGAAAAGGAAGTAGCTAAAGGTTACATGATCGGCCCCTTTTCTGAACCTCCTTTTAACGTGTTCCGTATAAACCCTATAGGTATAGCAACGCGAAAAAAGCGGTTAATAATAGATCTTTCTTCTCCTCATTCTAATAATGGAGTTAAAAGTATCAATAGCTTGATTCCATCCGAACCCTTTTCTCTTTATTATGCATCCATCGATCATGCCATTAAATTAATTAAAACTGCCGGCAGAGGTGCTTGGTTAAGCAAAGCTGATATAACCGATGCGTTTAAAATTATGCCCCTTCACCCGTCCCAGTGGCACCTTTTCGGAGTTAGGTGGCGCAATAAGGCATATTTCGCAGTTAGGCTTCCTTTTGGTTGCAAAAGTAGCCCGCACATTTTTAACACTTTATCTGAAGCCTTGTGCTGGATATTATCCAACAATTGTAAATTGCCGTTTGTGCTCCACCTACTGGACGATTTCTTAGTTATTGATTATCCACATTCTCAACCGAATCACTCCTTTCTTGCACTTAAACAAACATTTGCTAAACTCGGCGTTCCTCTGTCGGAAGAGAAAATCTTAGGTCCTGCGCGCAAATTAGAATTTTTAGGTATCATACTGGATTCTACCAATATGCAAGCCTCTTTACCTTTGGATAAATTAAATCGTATCAGAGAATTTATACAAGCTTTTCTGCTAGCTTCCTCAGTAACCAAACGAGAACTTCTCTCTTTATTAGGGCACCTTAATTTCGCTATGAGGATTATTCCACAGGGTCGTACTTTCATTTCTAGACTTCTAGAAATTTCAAAATCAGTCAGTAATCTTCATGATTCAGTATATTTAGACGAAGGCTGCAGGTCAGACTTGGCATTTTGGGCCAAACTTTGCAAATCTTGGAACGGTTTGTCATTTTTCTACCATGATCATTATGAAACGTCCCCTGACCTACGTTTTTTCACTGATGCAGCCCCCTCCATAGGTTTCAGAGGTATATTTCAGAACCAGTGGTTTGCTGATTCATGGCCTATCGAAATTACAAGTTTGCCTTCTTATCTCTATTCTACAGCTTTATTAGAACTATATCCTATTGTAGTTGCATCTATCATTTGGGGAGAACAGTGGTGCAGAAAACAAATTGTAGTGTTCTGTGATAATAATGCTACCGTTAACATTATTAATAAAGGACGCTCTTCTGTTCCTTTCATTAATAAATTCATGAGACGTCTTACCTGGTCATGTGTACTGGGTAATTTCACTTGCGAGCAGCGCACATACCAGGCTTGGACAATAAAATTGCTGACTCATTATCTCGATTCAAATTTCAGGAATTCAGACGATTATGCCCAGATGCGTCCCCTTCAAGCCTCCTCTGCCCTCCCTTCAGTCTAACAGTTCTCGACTAAATGACTCCCTAGGTCATCTGATATCATCAGCTAATCAGTACATGAGATTAGGACTGGCAAAATCCACATTAAAAACGTATGATTCTGCCTGGACTTACTATTCTTCATTCTGTGTTGCACATGCAGTTTCAACTGTTCCAGTCAATATTCCTGTTGTACGTGCTTTCATCGTCCATTGTTTTGAGTCTAAAAAATTGCAGCCTTCACCCATTAAAGCATTACTATCAGGAATTCAATTCCATCTAAGATGTTTGGTTCCCGAGACTCAAAGCCTTCTTAAAGATCCCTCCATCAGCCTCCTCCTGAATGGTCTTAAAAAGGAAAGTCCAGCCATTAATGATAAACGCTTACCTTTCACACTTCCTCTAGTCCATCTTATGGTTTCTCAGCTGCGCACAGGTTTCTTTAGCCCATATACTAATGCACTCATAGAAGCGGTATTTCTTTCGGCTTTTTATGGTTTTCTGAGATGTGGGGAATTTACTGCACGTTCAAAACATTTTAATCCTTCCCAAGACCTCTCATTAGAAGATATCTCACTTAAATCTAACTATTTTGAAATTCACCTTAAACACTCAAAAACAGATAAAGAAAAGAAAGGTGTGTATGTAACCATTTCTCTTACTAATTCTGAATTTTGTCCCCTCTCTTCCATGGTCCGGTATCTGAACTTCCGTGCTCTTGCACATTCCAACGAGCCTCTGTTTTTCACTGAGGATGAGAACATCATGACAAGATGCTGGTTCACACATCACTTACGTCTTCTTTGCCAACATTGTGATCTTGCCCCTAACCTCTACACAGCGCACTCATTTCGCATCGGAGCATCCACAACAGCTGCTTCTACCATCCCTGCTCCTATGCTCCAAAGAATGGGACGATGGACATCCTCTGCTTTCCAGTGCTACATTCGCCCAGGAACTAACGACATTTTGCAAGCACAGAAATCCATGAGTCACTACAATCTATAGACCTAAACTGTTATGATCAGTAATGATAATCATGTATAAAAATTAGTTTGTTGGGGGTTTGATAATAAATGCAGAGTTATCCTAAGTATCAAGTGTAGTCTTGCTTATATTCCTCCGATCACGCATGATCGGATTCCGAATTTAGCTCAAGGAACCGCGTTCCATACCCTATTTGAGGTACTGTACCTCCGGTTGATATTGAGGCTCCTCTTAGACACGCTGTCTCTAGTAGTTACGTTCTGATTAGGGTTGGGTATCGTTTGGGTTTTTTCCGATACCGGTGCCAAACCGATACTTTTAAAACGGTACCGGTGCCTAAACGGTGCCTGAACCGATACTTTAAAAAAAGAGCCACAAAACGAGGTGGATGAGATTAAAGAATGGCTTTTTATTGATTTTTTATTATTATTTAAATTGAACAATTTATTACAGGTTTAAAGTATACTTAAATATGTAAATATAAATAAATACAAAACACAATTTACATAACAAATTCACAGTAAAACTAAAGCCACCTAACCCAACTACAATAGGCCTAATTTAACTCTAAATACAGTAATAACAGCAGTAGTCTGTATTCTTGGTATGCTACAAACCAGCTTCAAGCTTTAGCTTTATTTTGCAGAAATATGACCATATTCTCTGGCTAAATATTTTAGAGCGCATCACCTTATTGTTTCCATGGAGACGCGTCATGCTTCTCACATGACACACAGCTGCTACAATAGCGCTGTATGACAGCTCAGCTGTATCGGGTTTATTTTGCTTTTTCTTTTTTAATCAAAATATTCACAAACTTTCTAACTATGTCATGAACTATCTGATATTCTGATTTTCAAATATGTGTGTGAGTAAATGTGTGTTAGTTGATCTATACTGCGCGATGGGCGGCGCCACGTTAGTTTGCGCCTCAGAGAATCGGATCTGTCGGATTTACATCACATACATGTATCTTCATCTCACGAAATAAATGAAAGTAAGTGACGTGCTGAACTGGGAGAAGAATAGAGTAAACTGTATAGTCACTATATAATGTGTATCTGATGTGAATAAAACACTAAGTTATCTTAACTGTCTGAAAGGATTGTTTTTGCCACTTCCATAGACATCATTGTGTATTTTTTGCTAGTACTTATGAGCATTTAAATGTCTGAAACCTAAAATAAACATGATGTGGATGAAAACACTGAATAGTTGTGATATGTGACGAGCGCTGAGCGTCTCTGGCTCAGCGCCGGCCAAAGCGCGAAAGCACGTTTGATTTTAAGTGGCACCGAAATGAGGCACCGAAATCTGCGTTCTGATTCGGTCTGGTACATACCGGTCATAAAGGTACCGGTGCCATATTGGCACCGGGTTTCGGTACCCAACCCTAGTTCTGATGTATAGAATTCAACAACATTATTGTGTTGGGGGATTATGTTTCAAGGATGTATCTCAAGCTGTCTAGTATGACAGCTCGAGCATCTTTGAGCCTAAGCCTTTCGCCAAATCAAAGATTGTCAATAAATTTCATTCTCAAAGTGGTCCTTACTGAAATGGAGCTTGAGTGATCGAATGGAATTCAAGCGTAGTTCAGGCAGACCACTGATCGCTAAATGATGTCAGCTGACGCTCAGCTGATTTGTTGCTCCACCTACTCTAATCAACTATAGTATTTAAGCTCATTCAAACTCATGTTCCTCAGTCTGTCGCACAGACATTTACACCCACCTCCACCCCTTCACCTCCTAGTATCTTTATTATTGAGTATTGGATTCTGTGTAGAACTCTATTGTTATCATTGTATCTCTTTCTGTAAATACGTGCTAAGAAACTTTTGGTTATTATGAAGGCTGGGGATTATGTTTCAAGGATGTATCTCAAGCTGTCTAGTATGGCAGCTCGAGCATCTTTGAGCCTAAGCCTTTCGCCAAATCAAAGATTGTCAATAAATTTCATTCTCAAAGTGGTCCTGACTGAAATATATGTATTTATTCACTCTTGCGAAGAATCTCGGGACTAATAATATATTTGACACAACTTAATGCAAATATTGTTTGCAAATAGTCCCAAAAAGATTACTTCCCAACAAGAATTAGACCAAGAATTTTGTTCACTGTTCTGTTTTATTCTGGTTACGGCCATGCTTTGAATTAGTCTATTATTTGAAATAAAATTAAAATCATTCAATATTTAATTATTACATAATGATTTAATTTCTATAGCCTATGTTCTGAAGGAAAGCTCAAATTCAGAGGAACAGTTAATGTTCAGAAGAATCATTCATGTTGAAGAACTGTTAATAATAAAGATTGAGAAGATTGGATCAGTTGTGTTCCTTTTTGTGGAATATTTGATGCCAGAGTCCTGCACAGGTGCGGGTACTCGCGAATATTGCTGAAACGGGTGAAAAACATCTTACTGTGTCGGATAAGGGTGCGGGTCGGGTCGGACAAGGGAGAAACACGGTTCTAAACACGGGTTTTAAAAAGTCACGTGCAAACGAATATAGGCCTATATATATAAAAATATATGCATGTATATTGTAGATGTGTTCCTAAAAATATGCATATACAAAAATATGCCTTGCCTGTATTTCAAGTTGATAAAATCATTTCAAATCCATATCAGTTTATTTGTGGCGATCTGCCTGCAATGCAGTCGTCGAGATGGATCATGAGGAGTTGAAGAAAAGATAGCCGCAAATGTGGAACTTCATCGCTGAGGTAGCACGAAGATAACTGTGGTAACAAAACCAAGCACAAGCAGTTCTATCGAACAGTATTTTTGTTATGTTTCCTGAGTTGGTCTCTTAATAACACTGTCTTAGTACATTAAGCCACGTTAAAGGTCCCATGGCATGGCATTTTTCTATTATTTTATAATGTTTCCTGAGGTGTACTTATATTGTTAGTATGATTTTTACATCATAAAATGTCATAATTTAGAAATAAAAGGCATTTTTTCTATACTGCTGTTTGCCCTGTGGCTGAATGCCCTGTTTCAAGAGGCGTGTCTGCTGTGAGACTTCAGTAAAAACGCCCATGTTGTGATTGGCTGACATCTTTGCATTTGAAATGAGCGGAGGGGGCGTGGTTTAACGAGGATTACGACGCACGAGCTGCTGCCAGAGAGACGGATGGACCTGAGTTCACTTCACATCAGTTCTCAGCATGTCTCAGTTCAGTGAACTGTTGTAGTTACTAGAATATACTTCAGGTTATTAGTTTATTTCTAGTCGGAGGGGCTGTCACTCATGTCAGAAAGTTAGTAACTTTAGTAAATTATGGATCAGCGCCGACTCGAGACGCGAACCGTTTAGAACGATTCATTCCGATTTGGTGAACTGGTTCGGTTCACTAAAAAGAACCGATTCAAAAGAATGATTCGTTCGCGAACCGGACATCACGGAGACGGAGCGATTGCTAACAAAGTTATTTATAGTAACTACTGAGTTGTGAGAGCGCTGTCTGTCAGTGCGAGTTTATTGTGTTTGTATCTGAGAGTTCTGAATAAACACAAGTCCCAGTCACGCCGAGTCCGTCTTCAGCATTATTCTACCAACTTTGTAACACATGCAATCTACCATTACAACGAGATGAACGAGTTAGTAAGTGTTGATTATAGCATTATTTTTAGTTCTGTCAGGTCCATTAAGTCAAGAACACACATGACAATACAAATGATTTAGAAATTTTTATTGAATTGCAATCAGTTGATGAATTCTGAATTAAATTTGTTTTTGGCGGTATGGCTCTGTTCAGGGAGTCCTCTGACCTTTCATGAGCACCATGAAATAGCAGAGAGTCATAGGACAGCAGCAGTATTAGGGAACGCTCACACAGTGTAGGACTGGGAGAGCTTAACTATTCCCCCTATGAACAGAGCAGCAACGATGACATAAACAAATGCCACGTTATACACGACAGGAGGAGGTGGGGAGGTGGCGGGTTGCAAAGCAGCGAGCAGCTAGTAGTAAGAGCGAACTTGATCTGCTTTAAATAGGCGCCCTGCTTTTAGCGTAGCCATTAGTAACGAGGGGAGTTGAAACAGCTGATGCAAATCAGCTGATGAGACAGTGTTGTTACCAATAGCGTTAGCAGCGTCTTGACTACTTGGCCTGCCAGAACTGACGCTGACGCTCAATATATGTTCCAATCATATGAAAAGCGTCAGTGACGCGCATTGAGTACACAGCGCAAACAAAGACACAACAGCAGTAATCGAATGTAATCCAGTTTATTTTGGGGATAGCTGGCTAGCCTAGCCGGGTACCCTCACGCTTACCCCCCTTCTGCTTAATCTCACGCAACGTTTGGTGCCTCCGCTGTGGGCCAGATGCAGTACTGGGGGTCGGGGATGTTGAAGGCCGACCGGTCAGTGCAGCCCGAGCCTCGCCGTGCGTGAGGTTTATCTCTAAAGAGATGTGAGTCTGTCGATGTTGAGCAGAAACTCATGACTGTATGCACATTGTAGAACAGATAGATGCGACGAGGACGTACAAAAACACTGACTCACAAGATAGAAAACACGAAAACACCGTTCTGTCGGGAGAGAGGGAAGCCGCAGTGTGTGCACGAATAATAAATAATTAGCTACACATAAGAAATCACTGATCACAGATCAGAAGGAACTGAAAAAAGACTTCTGTTTTCATTTGTACATCCAAACACTGAGAAACTGCCAGCATTCACTTGTTCACAAGCCATGATCTCTCGAGCGTTTGCATGGGCGTGCCAGATTCTCTGGGTGGCGGAAAGGGAGGTAACCGTTCCTGTGTGGACGTTAAAACAGGAGACTTCAGGATTGGCTAGTCTGGCCTGTCATTTTCTCAAAGGCAGAGAAAGACAGCCAGAACTCGGTTTTACACCGATCAACATTTCTATCCACTTGGGGACAATGTTCAGGCTAGGGGAACTCATATTAATGTTGAAATACCTCAAAAAATGAAAATTTCATGCCATGGGACCTTTAAGCGTTTTTTTTATAATGGTTTTATGGGAGGAAAACGCTTAACCTGTAATTAAACGCGTTGCGTTCATAATCTGGGCTCATCTGATTTTTTTGTACATAGTATATGTTATTAGTATTATGTTTACTGAGTTTGGTCTCTTAATAACAGTGCGTACATTAAGCCACGTTAAGCGTTTTAGAATGTCCCTATTGAAGTCATCCTTGTGTTAATGGTCTTGTAATAACTTCTGTATGCTGGCAATAAACATTTTTGTAAGTGTCTATAATGTGATATGCTAAACTGATTTTATTGCGGGTGCGGGTCAGATGTCGGTTTTATTTTAAGCGGATCGGGTCGGGTGCAGATTTTATTTAGTGCTGTTGTTGGAAAACGGGTCGGATGCGGTTTTAAGCACTGCGGGTACGGGCGGGTGCGGATTTACAAAATCGGACCCGTGCAGGACTCTGCTTGATGCGGCCCAGCCTGACCCAGAGTCTAACTCTAGCGGCCCCCAGGTAAATTTAATAAATTTAGTTACCCAGCTTTCCTGTTAGCCTTCGAAAATGATTCATAAAACATAAATATCATTTAAACATATGTTTACTTTCTTCACTGACAAAAATGGAAAAACTTCATCAGTCATATCTGCCCACTGACATGGTTTTCAAGCTATTGTTAACTAATTTTTTGGCGTTCAGAACATTCTCCTCACTGGGGGCTGAGCCCCCCTAAAATGAAAATACTAGAATCACCCCTGGGGATCATAGAGGGCACAGGTTGTTATGGAGAAAAATAAACGGTTTTGTTTTTTCACAACTGTCCCTATGTGAAGCACAAGCACACAGACGTCCGTACCAGAGGTGGACAGTAACAAAGTACATTTACTTGAGTACTGTACTTAAGTACACTTTTTGAGTATCTGTACTTTACTGAAGTATTATTTTTTAGGGATACTTTTACTTTAACTTCACTACATTTGAAAGACAAATATCATACTTTTTACTCCACTACATTTCTATCAAGGTCCTCGAAGGTGAAAGTCGTTTCTGTAGCAGCTGTGCAAGACAGTGGATGATTTTTTTTCTTCTTTAAAAGTTTTTTTTTTTTTTTGCAAACAGCCTATCAAGAATCACTTTTGTAGGGTCATCTGAAGCTTCCCAGCATTACTGACTGGCTTAATTGTCCAAATGTATAATGGATTTTTTAAATAATGTGAATCTTTCATGGGTTTTCTACTACATATTTCAGTAAGAGACATCATTTGTTATATTAAGCCATACAAGTCTTAACACCTGGGGATCCCTTTAAGTGAACGTAAACAGTTGGGGGAATTTCGGATGTGTATCAGTGTATAGGATTTGTGAATTCTGCCTTAATGTGACAGCAGCTTAGTAAAGAGCTTTGTAACTTTTGTACAAGTATTTAAATGAGTTTAAGGTAGTCGTATGCTAGCATGTCGGATGGAGCATCACTGACTGGCTTAAACCACCATGATGGCATAGAGTGCATTCATACAACAATAATACAATAATGCATTGACATAAAAAAAGGACATTTACTTTTGATACTTAAGTACTTTTATAAACAAATACTTCTGTACTTTTACTTAAGTAAAAATCGTTTTTTACAACTTTCACTTGTAACGGAGTAATATTTGACCAGCAGTACTTTTACTTTTACTCAAGTAATGGAGTTGTGTACTTTGTCCACCTCTGGTCCGTACGTTGTTATCTGACCTTTTCATTCAGGGACTGCCCTGGATTACTGGCACACACCATAGTCACATTATGTTTATTATGGCATTATGTTTTTGAATATTATGAATAATTACGATTAATTGATAAATTATTGTTAATTTTCATACTGATGATACAAAAGATTTCTTCAAATGCCCATCCTTAACCCAGGTGCTATAAACATAGTCTAAGATGGCCTGTTCAATCTTGGGTAGAAGCCAGAGGTGTAGCCTTTTAGTCTATTAATTTATGATTTTCAGGTTCCAGAAAAAAACACAGACAACCTTATTAATACCTTTCCTGTACTCCACAGGTGTTAGTAAAGACAGAGTCTCCAGAGTGGTGAAATACTTCAGTCAACATGGTGAAGCCAAACCAGAGTGCAGGGGTGGAACCAGAAATGTTGATGAGAAGATGGAGAACAGGCAGGCAGTAGTTCAGCATGTGTCCTCATTCATGTGCAAGGCCAGTCACTACGCTCGTCGTGGTGCACCTGGACGGAAGTACCTCCCAAGTGACATGTCAGCAACCAAAATGCACCGGGTGTTCCAGGAGCAGAACCACAGGGACATCAGCTACTCCCTGTATTACAATGTTCTCTGCACCTCATTCAACTTGGGATTTGGGCATCCAGCAAAGGACTGCTGTGCCACCTGTATGAGCTCGAGACTCCGTATGAAAGATCCTCACCTTACTGAGGAAGAGAGGAAGGCAGAGATTGTGTCTGTCATGCTCCACCGACGCAGAGCCTGGGTGTTCTACACATTGCTAAATGCAGTGGAGGACACAGTTACTGTCTGCTTTGACATGATGCAGAACCTCTCTCTGCCCAAGTCTCCCATTGGCCAGACCTACTACTCTAGGCAGCTTTACATGTATGTGTTTGGTGTTGTGGTCCACCATGGAGAGAGGAGTCTGCAGGCACTGAGTGACCATCATCTCTACGTGTGGCTTGAAAATCAAAATAGAAAAGACAGCAACATGACCGCCTCTGCCCTGGACCATTGCCTGAGAACCAGTCTAGCCGAAGATGTCCAACAGGCTGGCCATTTGAGGCTCTTCAGCGATTCCTGCTATGGACAGAACAAGAACAGAACAATGGTGGGAATGCTGTCCAGCCTACGAAGCACTATCTTTAAAGATGTGAAAATGGAGTGCTTCTTCCCTGTCCGTGGCCATAGTTTTCTCCCTGTTGACAAGAGTTTTTGGAAAAATTGAGCAGGATATTCGTAAGCAGGACACCATCCTCCTGCCAGACAAATACACCAACATCCTGAAGAAGCATGGCTCTGTGTATGTGTACGGGAAAGACTGGGAGAGCTTTGACCACAAAGCTCCAGCTAAGGCTCTCATGCAGTCCACGCGGTCTTACAAGATCAGCGAAGCCCGGGTGCTGGAGATCGATGGCAAAGGGTTGTGGGTGAGAACCACCTTCAGCGGTCCCACCTACCAGCACACTCTCCTGAAGAGAGGCAACAACTGGAGCCAGTATAAAGCAGATCCCCTGCCCATGATGACCACAGTGAAGGCTGTGAAGAAGAAGGACATCATCAGCCTGCTTAAAGCCATTGGTGCCCAGGCAAACGTCGAGGCCTTCTACAATCACGCTTTGGCTGTGACCAGTGATGTCCCCAGGGGGGAAGAGTAGACTAAAAGGCACACACTGGCATCTGAAGCCCATGTGACACTCAAGAAAATACACACACACACACACACACAAAACATTGATTCACTAGCTTTTCTTAATGGTATTACAGTAGTAGAATATAGCCTAAGGTGGATATATAGCGTTTTGCAAAAAAAAATAAAAAATATTGTTATGTTGTGTATGTTCTGGCCAAAACTAACTCGGAATCTTATTATTATTAATTAATCTTTGTATATACTATTCTATATATTTATGATGTATTGTTTTTTTAACCAATTTAAGATGTTTGACAATGATAATTTTAAGATACATATGTTGCATTTTGGCATGGTTTTTTACTTATTTATGAACTATTTATGGACATAAAATTAAATAAAAAATATCCTGGATTTGAAGAATATTGTGTCCCTGGCCTTCACTGAGCTCAAGTAATAGTTTAATGTACAAAAAATTGTGAATGAACTTGACTGTTGATGTCTTAAATAATAATGTCAAATAACTAACATTTCTCAAAATGGATATATCTCGTTTTGCAACGAAACTCTTCATTTGTTGATACAACAATATGCCCAGAAACTCTGTCTAAGGGAACTCTGGCCCGTAGAAAGTGAGGTTCGCACAGCATAAAGGTAAGACAGCAGGCCCGAGCCACTGGAACCCGGAGCGTGCCTAGTTGCCATGCCCATCTCAGAACTCGATCGCGAGGCCAGTGCTGAAGTGGTCTCATATGAAGCAGTCCAAGCAGTGTTAACACGGCCACGGATGCCATATGTCCCAGGAGCCTCTGAAAAAACTTCAGTGGAACCGCATTCTTGCCCACGAAAGAGAGGCAAGTCAGCATAGACCGTGCACGCTCATGCACATGGCGACCGAGCAGAGAAAAGAGATCCTCTACCCAGGGGAGAGTCTGCTCTTTTCCCCGATGACCCAAAGGCCCAAGCGGGTGAGGTGCCGGAGCACTAGGTCCCTGTGTCCGTAAACCTAGTCTCGAGAGTGAGCTAATTTAGTCAGACCTCGAGATGCGCCTAGGTGGCACAGGGGCTGCCTCGACGGCTTCAGTGAAGTCGCAAAGTGACAGGGCTAACCGGATGGGGGAGCTGCGTACTGGAGTGCCGCTGCCCGAAGGCAGACCGTGGGGATGGTCTGAGTCGGGGAGAAGCAGAGACATGAGACTACGGGCCCTTCAGGTCAACACTGCAGACCAGTCCGGCGGCGAACGCATCCGAAGACGCGTTGGCTGCCAACGTCTAGAAGGAAGCCTGAAAAGGGTTTGGTTAACCCTCTGGGGTACTTCGGGTCAAAAATGACCCGAAGCGTTTTATAATTATTTTTTTTTTAATCGTAGCTTCATCGGAACGGTACTTGGTATATAAACACCCAAAAAAATTGGGGACAGGATTTGAAAAGTCTAAGTGGTCGTAAAAAAAATTGTCACACTCAGGACCGTCAAAAATGACCCCCATAGGAAATGAATAGGAAATTGGCAAAAATATGAAAATACAGAGTTTTTTTGTGCATACAATCTAAAAATCAGCCAGGACGCAGAAAAAAGGACTCAACAGTGAAGAGGTGAATCTCTAAAACATCAAGAGTGCAAAACAGACAAAAAACTCACACACACTTATACACACAAAAACACACGCACACAAATTAACGCGTCATTCCAAAAGCTAATTTTGAGGAAATGTGTGAAATAAAAGCAATTATTCATCAATGTAAGTGTGGGGTTACAAATTTTAAAAAGTACATTGCATTTAGCATTTTAGGTAAAAATTATGATATCAGATAAATTAGTCTGCTACGCAAATCTTCCAGACCTGTTTTACTGATTTCTGAGGCTCTAGCAAGAGTCTCCTTTTCCTGCCAGACCTGTTTTCTCTATTGTGTTTTAAATGAGTCAGATCACTGAGATCCCACCTTTTCGGAGCCCAGACGTTGCCCCTTTTGTCTTTAATGGCTCTGGGATGGCTCTTGGAATTGGAGTTCCTGGCCAGCATCAGCATGCGAATAGCTATGAACCACTCCCCCTGAAATGTAGATAAATTGCATTATCTTGTACTGTTAAATCAGACTGTTTTCAGGCGACCTGCAGCACAGAGAGTTCTCATTAAAAGAATCACTTCTGTTTTGATCCCGACGTCTCCTGGTCTCTATACTTCAAGAAACAACAGAAGTTCACAACATAAGAAATAAAGTGCACAGCAATGAAAGCATGAGACTGTAAGCCATCAAGGTTGCAAAATAGACACACACACACACATACACGTCTATATTACCAACAGGGGACCATCACTCCACACTGACCAAGAGGGGACCTGTGTTTCTAGTCATTTTGAAGAAACAAAACTTAGATACAAAATTTTGTTTAAAGGTCTTTTTTCATAATATAACTTCAAATAAGCATTTATTTTTTATTTTTTAAACATGCCAAGAGGGGACTTGACCGATGTCTACCTATCCAACAGGGGACCTCCATAGCCTGCAATGGAGCTGTGTGTGTGAAAGGGAAGAGAGCTGGCAGTCAAGTCTGTCTTCATTATTTAATATATATATATATAATTATATAATGTTCACACAGGCATCAGGAAACACAATGAGCACACAACGGAGAAAAAGCCATGTTGTGGACATTACAGAAAAGAATTTAAGAAATTAAAAAATTCTTAAAATTAAGAATTATCTTTAAGAAATTAAAGGTGAACTATGTAGGATTTTTGCAGTAAAACATCCAGAAATCACTAGGCCAGTGTTATATATTTTGTTCAGTTGAGTACTTAGAATATCCCAAATGTTTTCAACTATTTGTAAATCGTGAGAAAATTGCTATTTTAACCAAGGAGCCGGGACGTGTGAGCTATGCGTGTGAGGGAGTCGCCTGTCGATTGCGTCATATCTGCGTCACCCTCGGTCTCCGGTTTTATTCAGTGAAACACTTTACTCTCACTGCATTGTGAACAAGTGTCATAGCAGCCGCCGAGCGAACGTCATAACTTCCTTTTCAACACACTCAGATATATCTAATACGATAAACAGAGCTGCGTTACCTCAGACTCATGACTGGAGAAGAGGAAGTGCCGCCGGCAACAGTGTCATAATAAAAGTCCCGCCGGCGACTATGCCATAATAACAGTCCCGCTCTTCAATCGCTCCTGTGGCCTTGCTCAGCTCCACAACACTCGCTCCTGCTCTGCTTCAGACTACAGTAATGTTAATAATCGCATCCATGAACATGATTTCTGCCCGAGTCCTATCCTGACTGTTTCCCACCGGCTGTGAGGTGAAGACCACATGTCCCGAGATTCTGCGCTCAAACGTGGCGTCATCAAACTACGCCTTTGTTTTGAACAGGCGACCTCTAGTGGACGGAAAAGTTACATAGTGTAGCTTTAATTCTCTGTTGTGTCTTCATACTTACAGTTTATGATCCGTCCACATCTCTCATTTAAGCTTATTTTCAAGAACACCAACACTGTAAAAAAAAATCAGGTCTCCAATTGAAAATGTTCTAGTGAGCGATCACATCTAAATTTTTTAGTTGGCCAAATTGAATTTCTTGAATTTTAATTGAATTAAAGTGCATCAATTTACAGAAAATTTTCAATTGGAGACCTGAATTTTTTTTACAGTAAAGGTATTTCAATGTGTGACTTATTTTTAATTAAAACATAGTTTCTGCTCTCTAAAATCCCAAATAATGTCCTTTGTTTTTGAGATTTTTAGAGTGAGATTTTATTTCTTGCACCAATAAAAAAAATATATATATTTATAGGACTGGACTAGCAGAAATTGTTCTTTAAGGTAATAATCACAAGTAATCACTTTATATAGTAAATAATGATTATGTTAAACACAATGACTCGGTCCCCTGTTAGATAGTAAATCACGACACCAGTGTGTTTGCGTTGTCATTTCTTGCCATCATAAACACACTGTAGAGATTTAGAGTTTTTATAGCAATAACTGAGTTTTAAGAGTTAAATCAAGCAGAAATATTTCTCTAATGTATTAATTGCAGATCCTCTTTGAATAATGATTATGTTAAACACAATGACTCGGTCCCCTGTTAGATAGTAAATCACGACACCAGTGTGTTTGCGTTGTCATTTCTTGCCATCATAAACACACTATGGAGATTTAGAGTTTTTATAGCAATAGCTGAGTTTTAAGAGTTAAATCAAGCAGAAATAGTTCTCTAATGTATTAATTGCAGATCCTCTTTGAATAATGATTATGTTAAACACAATGACTCGGTCCCCTGTTAGATAGTAAATCACGACACCAGTGTGTTTAATTTGTCATTTCTTGCCATCAAACACACTATGGAGATTTAGAGTTTTTATAGCAATAACTGAGTTTTAAGAGTAAAATCAAGCAGAAATATTTCTCTAATGTATTAATTGCAGGTCATCTTTGAATAATGATTATGTTAAACACAATGACTCGGTCCCCTGTTAGATTGTAAATCACGACACCAGTGTGTTTGCGTTGTCCTTTCTTGCCATCTCAAACACACTGTAGAGATTTAGAGTTTTTATAGCAATAACTGAGTTTTAAGAGTTAAATCAAGCAGAAATAGTTCTCTAATGTATTAATTGCAGATCATCTTTGAATAATGATTATGTTAAACACAATTACTCGGTCCCCTGTTAGATAGTAAATCACGACACCAGTGTGTTTGCGTTGTCATTTCTTGCCATCTCAAACACACTGTAGAGATTTAGAGTTTTTATAGCAATAACTGAGTTTTAAGAGTTAAATCAAGCAGAAATAGTTCTCTAATGTATTAATTGCAGATCATCTTTGAATAATGATTATGTTAAACACAATTACTCGGTCCCCTGTTAGATAGTAAATCACGACACCAGTGTGTTTGCGTTGTCATTAAATGTAAAGTTTTGCTGGCGTTTGTATCTAATTGAGAAAAGAATGAATGTAAATTGAAAGATGTCGTCATTGAACGCATTTTGTGCCAAAGCAAATAAATGATCCACAGTTTAGCCACATAGGCTGATGTGATCCCTGAGTGAAGAGTTTTGAAAAAGTGATGAGTATTCAGAAATGTGTCCTAGCAGATGTTTAAAAAACCCTGTAATATCACTTAGTAAGGGATCACTGTATAATAGCAGTCTTTAAATGTGAGTTATTTAAAGTGAACCTAAAGTATACTTGCAATAGTGTGATTTTAGCACAATTAAATATACTTAATGGATGTTTCGCAAAAGCGTTGTTTAGTGATATTGCGTCCTTGTGTTCCTGCTCTACGTCATCATCAACTGTCGAAGTTCAATTACAATACTCAAGAACACATGTACAGAGGATGCACAAAAGTACCCGGATGTTATAAGATATATAAGTATATGAAAACAATGTCTACAATAATATGAAATAAATGTTTTAACAGGTTATGTTTGTGGTTATTTTGTGTTAGCCACTATATAATATGATGGGATGGTTAGTTGAGCAACAAGTTCGTAGCACATCTCAATTTCTGTTCTGTGTCCTCACAAACTTCTGAGCTCGTTCTTTCAAGATCACATAGCAAGACTGGTCTCCACGAAAACACAAGTCCCTTCTTTGCATTCCCAGAATTGCGAAACAGCCATCATTAAGAAATGTGCATTGTGCAATAAAGAAATACTACAAGAATAATTATAATATTTATACCAGTAAGTCTCATGCAGGTCACTAGGGTTTACAATATTTTATGCTTTAATACTATCAAAAAAAAATTGTTACAGCCATTTCACACTGAACGCGTCAAAGTGAGGTGAATCGTTGATGAATGAAGGTTTAACACCGAACGCCACTCAAACCATCATCGAGGACTTGCTATAATTATATAATAGGCTGACATGCATTTTTTCTAGTGATTTATGATTGTAATATAATTGACCGATCCAGAGCGAATGCGATCTCTGACTCATAACACTCACACACGTGGAAGAAAACGGACAATTCTCTTCTGATAGCATATAATGGTGGAAAAAGAAGTAAACTTTAGAATTACATATGGCATATCTTGCTTTATTATGCTGAGATTGATCGAGCCTGGTATAAATAACTCCATACAGATCTATTGTTTTACAAAAATAATCTATTGTTTACAAAAGGAGAAAATGTGTGTACTTTAATGTAAACTTGGACCATGTGACATAAACTGAAGTTAACAGCAAAAAAATATGCTATAATGCTGACTGTTGTTAGTGTTTTTTGTTGTATGAGTTAAAAGTGTATATGTTGGGTGAATCCTCATTGTGTTCTGGAAGAATGAGTTGATTTAAGACATCAATGAAGTGTTTTGGTAGTTTTAGCACATTTTGAACGTGAAATTAAGAATAGAGAAAGGTGTCCTAGCGATTGTAGCTGAGAGATAGACGTCAAACAGACTCAAACAAAGACCCAGAATTCTGTGGTGTTACAGTGCTTTAAATGGCTGCTGTAAGGTTTCTTTATGAAATAACAGGCACAATGGCAAAGATGTTTCTGCAAAAACTCCAAAGTAATGTTCGGTTGCAGTGAGAAAGTCACGAGCTAAAAAAGCTCTATCCTTAATGTGTGTTTTTTTAGCCTAGTGTAGATCAGTTTGCTTACACATCCCCCAAACTCCATTTACATATGAATACAGGAAAGGCCAAAGCCATTGTCTCACAGGTGAGGAAGAGGCCTTACAGAGCTGTTACACCCATGTCACAGAAACCAACTTCTCATCCAAGCTAGAGAAAATGCTGGGATTTACCTTGGAAAATTAAATCAATGTACACTTTTTCCAATCCCTACGACACATTTTTCAATACTTGGGTCACTTTTTTAAAACTCTTCACACACTTCTCCAAACTGAATTTCAGCTTGGCACAGCAGTTATTTTAATGTTCAAAATGCACTAAAACTACCAAAAAGGATTCTGAGGATTCAAAGGAATCACCCAATATTTCAACATGGTAATACTGTCGAAATGTAGCAAATTGTTTTTTTAAATTAATTTTAGTTAAGTTTTGAACATAAGTTAGGGAGTTTTGAAAAGAGAATCAAAAAAATTTCAAATTGGCCTATACAGTTCATAATGTTTTGGTGGTGTTTGTGTTGAAGTGAGAAAATAATTATTATAAATCGAAAGATGTCGCCATTGAATGTATTTTATGCCAAATCAATGATAAATTATGACTTTTGATGGCCCCACTTTATATTAGGTGGCCTTAACTACTATGTATTTACATAAACAAATAAGTACAATGTACTTATTGTGTTCATATTGTATTGCAAAACACTTTTGCTGATATTGAGGTGGGATACGGGTAGGGTTGGGGACATGTGTGGTTGTATTGGTAAGTTTAAGGGTAGGGTTAGATGTAAGGGAAGTGTCAACAGTGTAATTACAAATGTAACTACAGAAATTAATTACAGATGTAATTACATGCAGGTATATTTAAAAATGTAAGTACAATGTAAAGACATGTATGTACACAATAAGTACATTGCATCAAATGGATAATTAAAATGTTAGTACATAGTAGTTAGGCCACCTAATATAAAGTGGGTCCCTTTGGATTTTAATATAATTCCTGCAGAAATGAGTTGATCATCGTTCTGACTTGAATGTGTTTGATCAGTTCTGAAAGCAGTGTGTTAGCATTCAAAGAATGTGCTAAAAATATATAGTTTTGCAGATGGTTAGGTACGAATAACAAAAGTGTTCGTGGATTTTGGAAAATGTGGTCATTGAATGCATTTTGTGTGAAAGCAATGAAAAATGATTCACAGTTTTTAACATATCAATTTAGTATTGGCCAATGCAATAATAAAAAAAAAAAAGTAAAGCAATATGCAGAAAGCTGTGAGGCTAAACACCAAGAAAATATCACTTCTAATAAGATGAAAATATATTTAATTTAATTTAATTTAATTTTTTAAACAATTTAAAACATGTCAACAGTTTTTTTTTTTTTTACATTTGCTGGGACACATTTCTCAATCCTCATCACTTTTTCTCTGTTCACTTTTTGTCTTCACTCAGTGATCACATCAGTCTATGTGGCTAAACTCTGGATCATTTATCATTGCTTTGGGCACAAAATGTGTTCAATGACGACATCTTTCAATTTACATTCATTGACTTTGACACAAACACCACCAAAACATTATGTACTATACAGCCCAATTTGAACATTTTTACATTCTCTTTTCAAAACTGTTAAACTTATGTTCAAAATTTAACACAAAACTAAAAAAATAATAGAAATTTGCTACATTTAGACAGTAATACCATATTGAAATATACAACCCCAAATCAGAAAAAGTTGGGACAGTATGGAAAACGCAAATAAAAAAAAAGAAGTGGTTTCTAAATTTACTTTGACTTGTATTTCATTGCAGACAATATGAACACAAAATATTTCATGTTTTGTCTGGTCAACTTCCTGTCATTTGTAAATATGCATCCTTTCCTGTCATTCAGACCTGCAATTCAGACACATTTCAAAAAAAGTTGGGACAGGAGCAATTTAGGGCTAGTAATGAGGTAAAAAGGTTAAATAATGATGTGATTTGAAACAGGTGATGTCAACAGGTGATTGTAATTATGATTTGCTACAAAAGCAGCATCCAAGAAAGGTCCTGTGAAGGCACCATTAATGCTGAAAAGTACATAGAGATTTTGGAGCATAATATGCTGCCTTCAAGAAGACATCTTTTCCAGGGACGTCCATGCATATTTCAACAAGACAATGCAAAACCACATTCTGCACACATTACAAAGTCCTGGCTGCGGAGGAAGAGGGTACGGGTACTTGACTGGCCTGCCTGCAGTCCCGACCTGTCTCCAATAGAGAATGTGGACAACGAAGACCCCGTACTGTTGCCCACCTTAAGACAAAATTACACCTGAAACACTTCATCACTTGGTGTCTTCAGTCCCTAAACGTCTTTTAAGTGTTGTGAAAAGGAATGGCAACATTACAAAGTGGTAAATGCTTTACTGTCCCAACTTTTTTTGAAATGTGTTGCAGGTCTGAATGACAGGAAAGGATGCATATTTACAAATGACAGGAAGTTGACCAGACAAAACATGAAATATTTTGTGTTCATATTGTCTGCAATGAAATCCAAGTCAAAGTAAATTTAGAAATCACCTCTTTTTTTCTTTTTTTTTGCGTTTTCCATACTGTCCCAACTTTATCTGATTTGGGGTTGTATTTTGAATCTAAAATATAAAATACTATCAAAACAAATAGATTTAGCTGTTGTTAGTTTTTAAATTGCATTGCCATCCATTCAAAAGGGAAACATTTAGGAATAATGTTATACTGTACTGGACCAAGGACCATGTAACATAAACTGCAGTGAATTATAGTGTAAGTCTTGTTTTGAAAAGAACATTTTACAAAAGAAAACATTGTGTAATGATCATGTGTTTTAGGTCTGTGTTTTATGATTGAAAAAGTGTGTTTGTTGGGTGATTCCTTTGAATCCTCAGCATTCGCTCTGGATCGGTCAATTATATTACAATCATAAATCACTAGAAATAATGCATGTCTGTCTATTATATAATTATAGCAAGTCCTTGATGATGGTTTGAGTGGCGTTCGGTGTTAACCCTCCATTCATCAACGATTCACCTCACTTTGACGCGTTCAGTGTGAAATGGCCGTAACAATTTTTTTTGAAAGTATTAAAGCATAAAATATTGTAAACCCTAGTGACCTGCATGAGACTTACTGGTATAAATATTATAATTATTCTTGGAGTACTCCTTTATTGCACAATGCACATTTCTTAATGATGGCTGTTTCGCAATTCTGGGAATGCAAAGAAGGGACTTGTGTTTTCGTGGAGACCAGTCTTGCTATGTGATCTTGAAAGAACGAGCTCAGAAGTTTGTGAGGACACAGAACAGAAATTGAGATGAGTGTGAACTTGTTGCTCAACTAACCATCCCAGCATATTATATAGTGGCTAACACAAAATAACCACAAACATAACCTATTAAAACATTTATTTCATATTATTGTAGACATTGTTTTCATATACTTGTATATCTTATAACACTGCATGAAAACACTGAAATCCGGCACTATCCGGGCATGGTATACTCCTGTGTAATTTGATGTTTACCGGATGTATGTGGGAAAAAGCGGATCAGAGTAACACGGAACAGTATATTTCCAGAAAAACCCGGAAACCTCACGTATGCGGACGTATACAGGAATCCGTGAGATTTCACGGACATATACAGCTGAAACACTGCTGGGTGTGCTAGGACTGAAGACTGTTAGGTGTGAAGAAGACCTTTCATATGTTAATGACTGACACTTGTGCTGGCTGTTCTCAGAAGGAGGGGGGCAGGGGAGCACTTCAGGATTGAGAATTATCTCTGGTCTACTGTAGGCTACAGCAAACAAGCTTTTTACACAGAAAAAATAATTCTTAAGGACCTGAAACACTAAACTGAACTAGCAATGACTAAAGCCGACTGTGGGGTTGGTTCACGTTGCCTGGGTCTGGGCCAAACCATCAGAATGGTGTGTCAGGGCCTCAAAACCACTGCATGAAAAGAGTCTCTAAATCAAATATTTTTTATAAAAACAGTACAAAATAAAAACCCTGTCTGAACATATACGTTCACAAAAAAATCTGAATATGTAATGAAATAAACAAAGAAATGTAATGGAATTAACAAAGGATAATTAACCAAACATTTTAGACTATCCCCAAACAATTTTTGCAAAGTTTTACAAATTGTAGGCAATAATAGAATTAAATAAAAAGGAGATGAAATGTGGAAAATGAAAAAGTTTGTTTTAAAAACACCAAAAACTGATATGCTCAAAATAAAAATATGGAATAAAAAAGAGCAGGGATTCACTTGCTCAAGAAACACAGAAACACAAGCAGATCTTTCAGCTCTGCAACTATTAACAAAAAGTGTCACTCCAAGATTCTTAACTTTAACACGCTGCAAAAGAGGAGCGTTTTGAGGTTTGAAATCCACCACTCACAATAGATGTAGGTGCAACCAATAAGGTTACCAATAAAAATAAGGCAACCAATAAAAATAATCCTAATTTTACAGAAAAAAACGTCAGTTTTTTACAGTATTTTCTTGTAATTTTGAATTATGTTTAAAACAATGTAAAATTACAAACAATATCTAAATAAACAACTTGACTGTTATTTTAAGGATTGTATCATTAATGACAAATTACAGTAATTCTCATTTTTTTATACAGGAACATCACTGTATTATTTTTCTGTTTTCATAAATAACAAATTCATGCAAAATTACAAACAATATCTGTAAATTAACAACTGTAATACAATATTTAGCTCATTATATTAAAGGTATATGTTTATGTCCATACTAACAATTTAACATTATTCTTTGTCATTTTAAAGTAAATCTTATTAGTTTTATATTTACACTGTAAGAATAAAAACCTAAAAAAAACAGCAGCTACAGCTGCAAAACAAAAACCGTAAAATAAGTCAAATATCTTAAGTCAAATAAAGTTAAAAAACTTCACAGAAATTTACATTAAACGTTTTAGAGAAAACACTATTAGTTTACAGATTTTTCCTTATTTAAATTAAGATATTTTACTTTAATTTTCTGTTTTACAGTGAAGGTGTATTTTTACATTCAAACTGGTTTTACATTCAATTCTGGATACAAATATAACAAAATATATAGCAAACTAAATATCAAACAATAATTGTTTTTAAAGAGTACAAATCTGCACTGCAAATCTGCACAGGTTGAAACTTCCAGGCCTCTGCCCACACCACAAAACACCATTTGACCAATTAATTAAATATAACAGCAAATAAAAATAAATATACACATTTTCTAACTGTTGTTTTAAACAAGTTTTTTTCTATATTTGCAAGGCTATTTGCTGTCTTTCCGTGTTCTTTTGAGCGTGATTGGTCAATCTGAACGTCATCCAGAAATCTGACCAATGACCTTCAGTTTGAATTATACACCCGTTGTCGTTGGAGTTGCTCGTGGCTCGCGGGGACACGACGCGATCGCGGCTTCTAATCTTCAACAGGACGGCTTCTTCTGTCCATTAATGGCATTGCATGGATCATTTTAAACCTGTTAAAATCTTATTTTGGACGAATTTTGATTGTGGGATGTTGACTGAGAACGAAAAAACATGAATACGAACAGACTAAGTTTCCAATGGCGGACAGCAGACGGCAGAAGGTAACGTAAACCCCTTTATATTTTTTCTACTGCTTATCAAGATATAACGTTAGTGCATTAAAGTCATATGCTAATCGTGATTAACTTACATATTCTGTTTCTGTGTTTTGTTGTAATATTGTTAAGATAGGGCTGGGTGTTATGGCGATCTGATGATACTGACTATTGTTAGTGATTTTGCTGCAAAAGTTAACATTACCGTTTTATATTGCGGAATGGGAATATAGCGTATATAACGCAGCACTGACTGTACTAAAACTTTTTGACATTTTGACAAGGAAACATGCATGAATGTAGAATAATGAACGGGACATGCATGTGTTAAAATAAGCCTCTCTCAGACAGCAGGCAATCCCGAAATCAATTATCTTTCTGTAAAATGCACACAATTATCTCAGAAACCTTGTCATGTGAGGTATTCACTTGATTTAAACAGTCAGTTATGTCTTAAGTAAGTTAAACAGTTCAAGTTAACGTGGGGAAACCCGGATGCGTGTCATTCTGTGCATCCGTTCTTAAAGGGGCTGCAGCTTTGTCATAATTTTAATAAAAAAAAAGAATAGAGAAGACCTTCTGCTTCTTTTAGAATCAAGTGATATTAATTAATTGAATATCATACAGTGAAGACTTTTAAAGCAGTATTATTCTGTAGCATTTTAATAAAATATCCATCAAAATATATATATTGTGATATCGTTATTGTAAAATAAAATTTCTATAATTATATGGTCATAATGCCCATCCCTATTGTCAGCTAGTTTTAAGATCAAGCTTGTCATAAAAATGTAACAGAGCTTTGGAATGAGTAATCTGAGAACACTGTCATGTACACTTGTTCAACAGAGAGGACAGGAAAACACCATACTTGGACTCTGAAGAATCATAGGCAAACCAGGATTTTGGATCTACTGTAAAGTTTTTGTATGGGCCTGGTGAGTATGTTTTGCAAGTCCATGTCCATAAGTTGATAATTAATATTAATGTTTTATCAAACAAATGAATATTCATTTGTTTGTGTGCATGTTTCTTCCCCCTGTAACGAATCCACTGGAGGCAAGTTGAGAACCCAAGTGCAGTTTATTTACAACGTGATACTCAGAATCCAATGGTGACTTTGACTTGACTTGAACTGAAACCAACTTGACTAAAAAAAACATGACAGACAGACACTCACCAACAGCGGTTACACATAGCAATACTCGACAAAGACACATGGCAAACATGAGGGCTTAAATACACACACTAATGACAAGAGACACCTGTGAACAGTGATTAGACAATGAACCAATGACATGACAAGAGACACCTGTGAACAGTGATTAGACAATGAACCAATGACAGGACAAGACACAAGATCACATGAGGGCATGGGAGTCACATGACAAGACCAGGAAGTGCACGACAAGACTGTGAACATGACAAACTCAAACATAACCATGAACATAAACTGAAAACCGAACCAAGAACAATGAACATGAACCATCACCAAAACACCCTGTGACAGATCCCCCCCTCTATGGGCGGCCCCTGACGCCCAAACAATACCAAAACACCCATGGCCTAACAGAAAGTCTTAACAAAAAGTCTTGGGGGGCGGTCTTGGGGGAGGGATGGTGGGCCAGGCCCGTGCAGGGGCACCGGACCCAGACATGACCTGGACGGGCCTGGGAGCATGGGCGGACCTGGACCCTGTGGCGTGGGCGGACCTGGACCCTGAGGCGTGGGCGGACCTGGACCCTGTGGCGTGGGCGGACCTGGACCCTGTGGCGTGGGCGGACCTGGACCCTGTGGCGTGGGCGGACCTGGACCCTGTGGCGTGGGCGGACCTGGACCCTGAGGCGTGGGCGGACCTGGACCCTCGGGCGTGGGAGGACCTGGACCCTCGGGCGTGGGAGGACCTGGACCCTCGGGCGTGGGAGGACCTGGACCCTCGGGCGTGGGAGGACCTGGACCCTCGGGCGTGGGAGGACCTGGACCCTCGGGCGTGGGAGGACCTGGACCCTCAGGCGTGGGTGGCCATGGCGGCAACGGCAGTTCACCGGGCCATGGCGGCAACGGGAGTTCATCAGGCCATGGCGGTAACGGGAGTTCATCAGGCCACAGAGGCGGGGCCTTCATGGCCTCCATGTACCCCTTGCCCCCCCCCAAAATTTTCTTGGGCGGGACAGCGGGGCCGTGGGCTGGAGCCTGGACGGGGCCTTGGGCTGGAGCCTGGACGGGGCCTTGGGCTGGAGCCTGGACGGGGCCTTGGGCTGGAGCCTGGAGGGGGCCTTGGGCTGGAGCCTGGACGGGGCCGTGGGCTGGAGCCTGGACGGGGCCGTGGGCTGGAGCCTGGACGGGGCCGTGGGCTGGAGCCTGGACGGGGCCGTGGGCTGGAGCCTGGACGGGGCCTTGGGCTGGAGCCTGGACGGGGCCTTGGGCTGGAGCCTGGACGGGGCCTTGGGCTGGAGCCTGGACGGGGCCTTGGGCTGGAGCCTGGACGGGGCCTTGGGCTGGAGCCTGGACGGGGCCTTGGGCTGGAGCCTGGACGGGGCCTTGGGCTGGAGCATGGACGGGGCCTTGGGCTGGAGCATGGACGGGGCCTTGGGCTGGAGCCTGGACGGGGCCTTGGGCTGGAGCCTGGACTTGGGCTGGAGCCTGGGCGTGGGCTGGAGCCTGGACGGGGCCTTGGGCTGGAGCCTGGACTTGGGCTGGAGCATGGACGTGGGCTGGAGCATGGACGTGGGCTGGAGCGTGGACGTGGCCTGGAGCGTGGACGTGGCCTGGAGCGTGGACGTGGCCTGGAGCGTGGACGTGGCTATAATAGTCCTTTGCCTCTCCTACCGTCCAATCTGAGCCACTTAGAAACAAAATAAAATCAATGCATTGCCAAAACGTGCAAGGGTGTTCCTTTGGGGGCATGAGGGCTGAAAAGTCAGAGTCCAAACCATAACAAAAGCGCCCTTTCCTTATAGTCTCATCCTGGGGCAAAAAATCCAAGAAACATAAAAAGTCCTTGATATAGTCCTCTATGGGACACTGGCCTTGACAAAGGCGGGTAACTGCTGGGTCCATAATGGTGGTCGAGTATTCTGTAACGAATCCACTGGAGGCAAGTTGAGAACCCAAGTGCAGTTTATTTACAACGTGATACTCAGAATCCAATGGTGACTTTGACTTGACATGACTTGAACTGAAACCAACTTGACTAAAAAACATGACAGACAGACAGACACTCACTCACTCACTCACTCACTCACTCACTCACTCACTCACTCACTCACTCACTCACTCACTCACTCACTCACTCACTCACTCACTCACTCACTCACTCACTCACTCACTCACTCACTCACTCACTCACCAACAGCGGTTACACATAGCAATACTCGACAAAGACACATGGCAAACATGAGGGCTTAAATACACACACTAATGACAAGAGACACCTGTGAACAGTGATTAGACAATGAACCAATGACAGGACAAGACACAAGATCACATGAGGGCATGGGAGTCACATGACAAGACCAGGAAGTGCACGACAAGACTGTGAACATGACAAACTCAAACATAACCATGAACATAAACTGAAAACCGAACCAAGAACAATGAACATGAACCATCACCAAAACACCCTGTGACACCCCCCTCATGATCCAGAAGTTTTGGATCCATGATCCTGAAGAACTTTTACAGATGTTGACCCTGAATGTGTTAAAGGTAATCTTAAAAATGTTGTCATTATTTTAATATTCTCAGTTTTTTCTGTAATGTAGACGCATGTGTTTTCTGTGAAGTTGCTTTGAAACAATATCAGGGTATTTCCAACATTGAACATTTTTTGCCGGCCGCCAAAACAAATTTTTGTCCCGCCAAAGCCTTATTTGTTGACTTATTGTGATTTATGATTGATGTAGTAGATGACTGCTGCGCTTGCGTTAACTGAGTGACAGAGAGAACGACCAGTGAGCTCATCCCTCGCTCGCACTCTCTCTGTCTTCAAAATAAGCATTCTTAGCTTTCTAATGTTTCACATTTTACGTTAATCAAAATCAAAAGGTCGGAAGACCGAATCCATGTTGCACGTGGCGCTATCAGACGTCTTCCTTTAATTACCGCTGGGTGTGAAATGCGCTCAAAAAACATTGACTGATTCTCTGACCAGCTGACATAAAGCATACTTTAAATAAACAGGAAACAAATCCTATCCGGTTATGAAGTGTTTTCTGTGTGTTGACAAATCTTTCGCGATGTTCTAAAGATGGATTCACACACGCGTCTGCTAATGTCCGATTCGCGACCTAATGACTCCTCTGAACCGTATGGTGGCATTTTAATGACAATAATAACCGAGCGCACAGCTGATGCTTTCGCGCGCAGTAAATCACTCCAGCGAGAGAATAACAGATCTACACGCGAGGAAACGGCAGCCCGCGAGCTCCTTTCAAACCCGCGCGCGCGCATGACAGCTCCTCTGCGCGCAAATCAAGCTCTCGCGAGCTTGGACACGACTCGCAGCGCGCGCGTCATCATTCCCCACACTCGCGCTCGAGCTGCTATTTTGCTCGCGCGAAAACTTTTTATTTTTGTCAGTCGTAGGGCGGGACTTCACTTCTTTCATTGTAACCTGAAATGTCATTGGTCAATCCCGTTTTTCTGGAAAACAGTTGTGATTGGACGCTTGTTGCAAAACGATTAGACATGGCTTCAACGGACCAGATGCAAGTGAGTTAAACTTTATTTACTGACTGATTGCATTATTAAAAATCTAATATGTCCTTAACAGATACTATTTTAACTTTATTATTTTTATGGAGCTGTAGCTACTGGGGAAAATGAGAACAGTTTATTTGCTGTAGTTCACCGCTACATTACCACTATACTTCCACCAAACAGTATTACCCAGCCACAATTATATCAGTTCTGAGAGCTTTTAGAAATGTGAAAAGTGTCCATTAAATAGTTGTAAATATGATTCAAAATTGTTTCATGTGGCTTTGGATGAAAGATAAAACACCTGTTCTTATCAGTAAGCAAGAGTTGTTGTGTAAGCTTTTTGTTATCATTCTTTGTCAGTTTTGAGTGGTTAATATATTTTCCATTAAACACAGTATAAAAGAGTTTCAGCACTTTAGCCCGTTGAAAGGTTGCATTACAGTACACAGCATTTATATCTAGAGACACATTCAGTTTTTAATTATTTTTTAAATAATATGTTCAGATTTGGTCAGGTGTACTCATACTGTGCGTAGTACTTACTTAACTGTTACTGATGATTACAAAAAAGTTAGACAATTAAGATGACTTGATAATTTGTTAATATCTAATGTTGCTGAGTTTAAACAAATTTTGTCCCTCTATTCTGCAGCAAATCCTGAAAAGGCATCTTTTGGAGGACCTTCTCTCCAAGTTTGAGAGGGCACTTTTGAGATCTCCCCTTGACCAGGATTACATGGAGTTTGTGTGTCGCCAGCAGCTGTACCTCCTTCAAGCACTAGCAAGACATGTGGAAATACCCCAAGAAATCATTCAGGCTCTGCAGGAAGTGTTTGAACTTGTTAAACAAACTCCATATTCCACAGCTCCACATGCAGTGGTGGATTCCTCTGTTGGTCTGAGAGGACGTCCAAGGTTTGCAATTGAAAGAGAAGAGTTAGCAGAGATACTGCAGACAAACCTTCCCGTTCATTACATTGCAAAAATGATGGGTGTTTCCACCAGAACCATCTTTAGAAGGATGAACAATTTTGGCCTTTCCATCTCAGGGTTGTATAGCTGCATGACTGATGAGGAGTTGGACAATGTTGTAAGAGCCATAAAGGATGATATGCCTGCTGCTGGTTACAGGATGGTCAGAGGGAGGTTGTTGTCTTTAGGTCTGCGTGTGCAGTGGAAGAGAATAGCTGCCTCAATGCACCGAGTTGATTCAATTGGAATCCTTTCGAGATTGGCCAGCCTGGGATGTGTGGTGAGAAGAACGTACTCCGTTCGAGGGCCCCTTTCTCTTGTGCACATCGACACAAATCACAAATTGATACGGTAAGTAAATATATATATATATATATATATATATATATGTAAAATAAGAACAGCATTCTGACTGCATTTTAACTTTTGGCAATTTTATTTAAAAAAAACTAAACAATTTAGGATGAAAATCAATGCAGTGAAAAAATATTGTATTTCTTATTAATAAATATTTGGTTACTTAAGTGACATTGAAAAGCTACCTACAGATTACCCTAGTTTCATTGAACTTCTTTTCATTTTATAAGTTTTGTACTTTACCTTTGATTACGGACACTTTTGCCGGATATGAAACTTCCTCGGTCAGTGCCTCTTGAGGAAAACATGAACCTGGCTACCTGTACATTTTCCACTCCTTGGTCTCCCCTGACCCTGATTTAAAAATAATAATAATAAAATAAGGTTACTTTATAATTTATAATAGTACTTTATAATTTTTCAAATAATATTTTATCTTTTTTTTTTATCTTGTAGATACAACATCGTAATATTTGGTGGTGTGGATGGTTATTCCAGGAGGGTATGTTTACAGTCTTTCCATAAAAACTAATTTTACCATTGATTTACAGTGCTACTAGTAATCTGCTGTTAAGATCAGTCCAGTCATTATGTCTATGAAAAATAATTAATGTTTATTAAAAATGTGTCTGTAATGCATTAAATTCCAATGTACATTTCCTCCTACCTATACTTATTGTTTGTTACTTTGTATTTACAGGTCATGTACTTGAATGCGGCAAATAATAACCATGCATCGACAGCATACCACTTCTTCTCGGAAGCAATCCAAAAATTTGGCTTACCATCAAGGTGACTATAGTAAAAAAAAAACATTATGTCTGTCAATTTGATTTTTTTTTTTTTTAAATATATAAATCAGGGTCAGGGGAGACCAAGGAGTGGAGAATGTACAGGTAGCCAGGTTCATGTTTTCCTCAAGAGGCACTGACCGAGGAAGTTTCATATCCGGCAAAAGTGTCCATAATCAAAGGTAAAGTACTAAACTTATAAAATGAAAAAGAAGTTCAATGAAACTAGGGTAATCTGTAGGGAGCTTTTCAATGTCACTTAAGTAACCAAATATTTATTAATTAATAATTGTAAGTAAAATATTTTTTCACTGCATTTATGTTCAACCTAAATTTTTTATTTTGTTTTTATTGTTTCTAATAGGATTGAGCGCCTCTGGCGTGATGTCAGAATGATGGTCACCAACAAGTATTCAGACATGCTGCACTCGCTGGAGGCAGAAGGATTGCTTGACATATCAGTGGTTGAGGACCTTTTCAGTGTGCACTACACTTTTCTCCCAAAACTTCAGGCAGACTTGGACACATTTTCAGAAGCCTGGAATCATCATCCACTCTCCTCAGAGGGCAATCGAAGTCCCGAGCAGCTGTGGCAGATTGGAATGATGCACACAAATAATGACCAATCTGAGAGATACGAGGTATGGTCTTAAGTCAGTAGCCCCTCACTGCAGAACACACAAGATCCAGGGGGCGGAGATGGGTAGGTTTAGGGATATGCAAAGTGGGAGGGTTTGGACCAACCCCACCCCCTGGATCTCGGGTTCTGCAGTACAGACCATCTCGTCCTAGTTATTCTGTCACCACACTGCTGTTTATGTAATAAGTGGATTCCTAACCATTAAACTCCTATACTTTCAGGACATCGAAGAGCCAGATCTAGACTGGGACGTAGCAGCTACTTATGATGCCTGTGAAGATTCCGGAGTTGTTGTTCCAGAATTTGAATGCCCTTTGAGTTCAGATGGGTTGAGGGCTCTTGAACAGCTGCTGAATTCACCTGGACCTAATATCCCTGTCAAAGAACTGTACTTGCTTTGTCGGGAGTTTGTTTCAACAAATATGAATTAAAAATAAATACATTTTAAAAAGCATAAAGACTGAACAGCATACTGAATTTATTTTGCTTTGAAGCTTAATTTGTATTGATGAACATTTCACATCTGAATTGAGTTTGGAACAATTTGGCAGAAATCTTGGCTGCTTTAGTTTTTTTTTAATCATCATTGACATGTATTACAAGTCAAACATCCAAAAGCTACTGCACCCCTATTATTTAAACATATTAATTATGCAATAAGAGTTACAGAGGATAAACAGTATAGTAAACACTATACTAGGATTCAAGTTCATGAACAACTAAATTCAAGCTACTGCACCCCTATTCTTTTAACATAATAACGACATAAACGTTACAGAGGGTACACAGTATAGTGAGTAAACACTATACTATTTCATGAACGACCAAATTCTTTGCTGTTGTTCACAGCCTGTCTCATGATGCCAAGGAACTCTGAGTATGTCCCTAGGTGCTGTGTAGGCAAGGTCACAGTACAGGAACACGCATTAACTAGAGGGAAGCATAAACTATGCTGACCATATCGAAGCTGACAATTGTGATCAAATTCAACATGTATTTTAAATTTCTCTCTTTGTGCAGAAGTAATGGGGACATGCCCCTGACCAGTAATCCACTGCATGAAACTGCTGACTGTGATCTTGTCTTGTTCTGAGTCTCCTTTAGTGCAGTTTGTTTCATCCACCTGTTCATCATCTTCAACTCTGCTCTCCTTACTGCTGCTCCCTTCTTCTACAAAAGAAACATGCATATATATGTCTGCAACCTTGCTTGTATTAACAATACCTGAACTTGTACTGACAATACCTGACATTTGTTAAAGTGCCCCTATTATATTATTTTAAACTTGTTTTGGAGGTCTCCTACAACAAGTTTATATTCAAAAGTGTGAAGCGATCCAAATCTTCAGTCTCACTAAATCCCACCTTTCCGCAAGCCCTCTCTGCCCTGACTGGTCGGTTGTTAAACTGATGCAATTTAAGTATTAAAAGTAAGAGTAATGAGGTTACCTTCATCTTCAAGGCTTTGGATGAAGTCCTGCAAGTGATTCACAATCATTGATTCCCTCTGCCGCTTTACTGAACCCACCTCACTTAAAATGGGTGAGAGGGCCATCATGAGAAAATCTGCATCAGGCTGCAAATCAGAATAAAAGAAACCTTTTATTATACACAGCTCAAAAGCAATCATGACAACAACAAAAAAAAGCAAGCAACAACACTTACTTTTGTGAAGTGACCAGGAACAAATAACGGCTTAAATAAAGGCGGATTTTGTTTCATCATTTCATGGAGGCCATGGAGTTCCAATCCTCTGCACATTTGCTGCAGTATTGGGAGGATTCGCACAGAAGAATGCAGGACAACAGCACTACATAAAATAATAAATCCAGGAAAAAAAACGAATTATATTTAAAAAGTTAAATTAACTTATGTTAATGTAGTTTAATAGAAGTGCTTGTTTGAAATAAAAGGCCAAGTACAGAACATTGGTTAGAAACCCTTGTTTTTAATTAATCTCTGTCAGATTGAAAAAGCATTTTTAAATTTTACAGACATCATAGGTGTTTAAATACTACAAATAAAGCTCAACTAGAAAAAATAATTTTACGGTGACTACAGAAAATGATTTTTTTTTCAGGTTTGGAAATTACACTTAAAATTCACAAAATATTGTATGTTTTATCATGACAATGGAAAAACTGTAAAAAGCTGGAGATCCAAGTCTACACATGAGTATAACATAATGTAACAAAAAAGTGAACAGAGAAAGGAGGAGTAGAGAGTCAGATTGAAAGTACAAAACATCACAGAATCACATATACAACACCTGACAATGTCTTCCTTTCGATCACATGTTAGGGGTCCTGTGTACCCACATGCTACAATTCTTTCAGAAAGGTCAAGCAAGGCTGTAGTGTCTGCGGTCTCAATCTAAAGAAATGAAAACACATGAGTAACTCAGACATACAGTATACATTTGTGTATATAAATCTTAATTGAGTTGAATTAGAAAACCTTGTCAATAAGATCTAGCAGGTCTGCATCTGTTATGTCAGCCTTTGTCAGCAGATCTTTATTAATCTCCCCAGAAGAAATGAAATTGTATATCCACTCCATGAAAAAGTTGGGTGGAGGGCCATCCTGAGTAATGCTCACTGCCATTATTTCACCAGCTACCCTAAAGTACAACAGGGCAGTTCAATTGACAAAGAAAGGCATTAACTGACAAACTTATAGGATTTGATTTAGGGCTGGGTATTGACACAAATTTCACAATTCGATTTGATTTCCACTCACAAGCTTGCAATTCGATTTGATTCAACATTTGATTATTTTGGAGATAGAGATATATTATAAGGAACAAAAATATCTATTGCTGTAAGGAGTCAGTTGCAACTACATACATAGACAGAGAGAGAGAAGTTTACAATAAACATCAGTATACAAACACTTAAAAACTAAACAAGGAGCATTTGATAGTTTTGTAACTTTAATGTTATCTTTATATAACTTTTTTATTTATTTAAACATACATTAAATATTGATTAAACATTACATTGAATGTAATATAGCGCATATTAAGCTAAATGCTCCTCTCCAGAGAAAATTTTTCTAGCTAACTAACGAGTTCATGGTCACTGAATATGGACTTTATGAGAGAAACATGACATCTTGTTGACAAGCTGTTTGTGACATCTTTGAAGTATGGCTGAAACACTGATTGTCCAATTACATGAGACAGTAAATTGTCCTGTATCTGTTTACATACCTTTTGGCATTCATTTATGTTTATTTTGCACTGTAACCCGTAACTGGTATTAAAAATATAGGAAGACATGATATTTCAAGTGCACTGCATGCTGCTGCTTGACCTGAGGCACATTGTGTGATCGGTCACTGCATTAAATAGCGTCACAGCGATATTTATTGTTTGAATTTCAAAATAAGATGGACAGAATTCTAAATCTGAGACTTTGTTTCTTATCAAAAGTAACAAAGCCTATTGTGGTTTAATGGATGAGAGGTGTGCTACAATGTTCTGTTCTGTAAAATTGAGACATCAATATTTTTTTACCCAGCCGTAATGCTAATAAATATACCTGAAATTGTCATTCTGAAAGTCCGTAATTGAATACTTAAGATTTTTCCCAGTGCTCCCTCCCTCAAAGAATTTTTCCTCAATTCCGGCCATCATTTCTGTGAAAAAAAGCAAATTGCCAGTATTTATAAACAAATGCACTGAAGTTAGTTAATAAGATGACTAAATTTTATGAAACTGCATAATTTATGCAATGGTGTTGCTGCATCTGAGGACACAAACATACCAGTCAGGAATTCTTTCATTAGAGCACCACTATCTATCCCAGGCTCTCCAATGAAAGTGACTCTGAGGGGATTCTTCGGAGAGGACTTCTTCTGCCGCTTCCATTGGGTTATGCCTCGGGAGAATATGTCCTCCCTTGTGACACAGACACTGAAAATGGTTGAAGGGTCTATTGCCTCTTTGGGCCCTATTTTAACGATCTGAAACGCAAGTGTCAAAGCGCGAACCGCAAGTAACTTTGTGGGCGGGTCTCGGCGCTGTTGCTATTTTCCCGGCGGGATAAATGGCTCTTGCGCCCGGCGCAAATCTAAAATGGGTTGGTCTGAAGTAGCTTCATTATTCATAGGTGTGGTTTGGGCGTAACGTGAATAAACCAATCCGAGCGTCATCCAACATTCCCTTTAAAAGCAGGTGCGCAAGTTCCATTATGGATTGCTATTATTATGGCGTATTTACCAGGCGCACGCCAGGAGCGGTTCACAGCCGAGGAGACTGATGTTCTTGTAAGAGCAGTGAAAGACAGAGAAGTGAAGTTGTAATGTTGTACATTATGGTAAAGGAAGGTGACTTCACAGTCTTTTTTTTTTTCAGTCTTTCAGTTTTTCAGTCGATTTTTTTTCCTGGTTCTTGACGGACAAACCAATTTGTCAGATGTCCTTATATAGGCTACATATATGTCTTGCCACTATTGGGCAAACAGGTCTTATCCTTAATTATTACAATTAGCCTGAATCATTTGTAAGCTAGATTTATGCCTATTTTTTCACATCTTCGTGGCACACCACAATGATTTCCGTCATCTCATGTGTTAATATTTTTTTAGTGTAACAATTTATGATTTGCAAAAATAACTGTTGCATCTGTGTAGATTACATGAGCAAAGTGTATGCGCGTTGTGCACGCTATACATTATGGTCAAGCATGCGCCCTTAAAATAGCATAATGAACAACGCGCAACGCGCCACTGACTTTAGACTAGGTTTTTTCTGGTCAGTGGCGCAATTGTTTAATGGAACAGCAAAATAGCACCAGGGATTGTTTGCGCCGGAACACGCCTCCTTTTTTGCGCTGAACCGCCCAGGGAGCGCAAATGCATTCACTAGTTTAGCGACGTGCTTCTGTGGAGGGAAAAGCGCGCTTTGCGCGGGTGCAAAATAGGAATGACACATGCGTCGGTGTACAAAGTCAATTGCGCTGGGTGCAAGATAGGGCCCTTTAAGTGTGTTGATTGCGTCTGTAAGGCTTGAGAAAAAGAAAACAGAGATGCATTCTTTTTTAGCTTTTGGCCTATGTAAAAAAGGCCCAATAAATTAAACTTAATTGCACCTCTTTTGCTTGTCTTGCGTTTGTCCCGTTATGTCCAAATCTTGGTTTGGTCTATCATTAGCTCTGAAAGAAATTCAATTTAGCTAAATAAAAATTACTACCACACAAACTAATGGTAAGGATTGTAGGATTGTAAACCAATAATTTCATGAAAACACAAAGCATAAAATAAAAATAATAACCTTTCCCCACAGGTACTTGCATGTACTTCAATAAAGTCTTCCGAATACATGGCAGAACACACAGGACAAGATACCTTACAAACAAATGCAGAAAAAAATATTAAAAACACAGAAAAACCTCAAACAAAAATGATACTGGGGGGGGGCGTGGATTGGATAGTTACAGATGCCACAATTACATAAAAAGTGCAAATTACAATAATAATAATAACAACATGGTATGGTAACACTTTAAAATAAGGTTCATTAGTTAACTGTATTAGTTAATATAAACCAAGCATGAACAATACTAGTAAAGCATTTATTAATTTTAGTTAATGTTAATTTCAGCATTTTCTTATACATTAAAACAAATGTATTAAATGTATTGCTCATTGTTAGTTCATGTCAGTTAATACATTAACTAATGTGAACAAATTACACCTTATTGTAGCATTTTATCATATCCATAAAGAAGAAACCAAACCAGTGTATAGTTGACATTTGAAGCTTTTCAACAAAAATATGGCATGCAGTGGCTTTAAAATAATGGTATAAAGCTGTTCAAAACATAATTAAATGTAAATTGTAAAAATCATAAATAAAAATCTCCATTACAATTTCAAAGGAATAATCGACAATTATGATTTGGCATGATCGTGCAGCCCTATATTATACCATTAGCAAGTAAAATGAATTACATTTATTAAATTAATTATTTAATTAATCTGAAAATTAATCTGAATGAATAAATAAAATGCAATAATTTTTTAAATGATAACATTTCCTTCTATAAACTATACTAAGTAGTCCTGCATTGGTCTTACCATGGCATCCATAACTGTTGAAGGTGAATCCAACTCATTCCCTAACTGTGGATGAAAACAAATATAAAAAAGAAATCACTTCATAGTTTACATAATTATCTACTATTTAAATTACTACTTACATTGCCACTACACTGATTCATTTCTGTTGAAGTAGATGCCACTTCTTCATCTGTAGGGTCTCCAGCATCCTTTTACGTATAAAAAAATAAATAAAAACGTTGTCAGTTGTATTAGCAAGGGTAACACAAAATAATTGTCTTCTACCAATCAAAATAGTAGTAGATGTACAGTCACTGATGTGTTGACATAAATAAATAATTAAATGGGAAGTACATATTTTTTAGAAGTTAACTGGTATATGCCTTATGACATCGAACAACCTACGTTGGCATTATCCTCATCCACTTTTGTAGAAATGGTATCAGATGACAGCAAGAAATCTCTAGGCTCCTGTGACAAATTAAAGGCTGATTGTAAATTCTGACAATTGTAAATGTACTTATTATGAACACAATGAAACAATGAAATGGACTTTACTGATTCACTATCACTGCTGTTAATCCATATGTCTGTCTCACACTTCTGGACGTGCACAGCCAACAGTTGAACAGGCATGTCTGTGAGACATTTGACACATCGAGCTTTCGGCATTTTTACAAATTCTTTGGATGAGTAAGGTAAAGGGGAGATGTCCAGAGTGTTTTGAATTGGCATTATATATAAACAGCCCTTTCCTCCAACTGTTTTAATGAGGTAGGAACCTGTGTATCCTTCAGCTTCCGGAGCAACCACATTCAGCTTTCGCTGACCAGATCCACCTGAAATTTTTTTTTTTTTTTTAAATAAATTAAAAAAAGTGAAAAAGATCAGTTATTTGTTTAAAAACAATTATATTACATTGTAACATTGAATAGTCAAGGTAGACAAACTAAGACAGTTTCAAAAGTAGAACATTTAAAATAGTTTTGAAGCAGAGATGCTACTCAAAGGAACAATCCAGTGTACTTATGTTTAAAGTTGAAGTCACAATGAAACAATCAAATATAAACCAAGTTATCTTACCAACAGCTTTATATAGCATCCAGGCTCCCTCCAATAATTCCATTTTTGAATAGGTCTCCAACAATAGTTTTGATATCTGGTGGTATTAAAAAACCACAAACTTTATTAAGACAAGACTCGCTTGATAAGAAAATCACACTATTAAATATAGTGAGACAAATGAACAAACTATATATAGTTAGCCTAATTATGCTGAATGAATAAATTTAAGGCCTGGTTTCACAGACAGGGCTATAAAAAACAGGTTTTATAAAAATGCAGTATAAAGCTAAATTATTAATGTGCATCTTGAGACAAAACAACAGCACCAACATATTTTAAGATACATCAGTGAAAGTTATTTTTAGTTAAAACAGCTCAAACATGCATTTAGTCTGTGTCTGTGAAACCAGGGGTAAATATCGCAACTATGCCAGCTTTTAGGTAAATGAAAAGTAATTTCAAGAGTCACTTTATATGTAGAACTTGAAGTGCAAGACCTCGGAGTGATCAGCATCCTCTGGGATGGCAACAGTCCTCCGTCCTAGTCCAGCCTGTAGAAGTATCAATTCATCAGAGGCTTTTGGGGTCCGTTCAACACTTTTATTTAGCAGGAAAAACTGGATTGGCGTTGACTTGGCAGGCCTTTTTTTAGGAGTTGGGATGAAGCCTTTTCGTGCCTTGAAAAGACCAGGGAATGCTCTGAGAGGAAAAAGAATATGATGTGTTAATCATTTATTAATCAGTCTTGAAGCATTATCCCAATAGAGTCAAACCATCTATTACAAAAAGTTCTAACTTCTAAATGTTTAGGATATTATGATAAAATGTAGGCCTATATGCGTTATAATACTTGAGGATTGCCACTATATGCATGTTATGCCTCCTACCAGTACTTTGTTTGCACATAATTCAAATTTCTGCAAGAAGAAGAATTAAGAGTTGAATTTTCTTATGTATACTATAAAATTGTCTCATCTGAGAGATCCAAACCTGGCCATACTCTGGTCCACTGAATTTCCTGATGCAACACCACTAAGGGTGCGCTGTGGCCTCACTGCAGACTGCACCCTGTTGCCAGGGCTTGCCTGACCCTGTAGCTGTGTTGGATGCTGCCTCCTGCCTGCTGTGACCTGCTCTCTCTGAACCTACCCTTCATCTGTTGAAATGATTCAAAACTGTATACAAAACCTAAGCCTCTGTGACTATGCTACTCAAAGCAATATTATGACCAATGATAATTCTTACATTTTAATGTAAACCAGGATGCAGTGTTTAATTCAATAAAATGCAGCACAACACAAATCAACTTACCCATCCGTGATGGTGAGGATGACTCACTTGTTAGAGCACTGCGTAAAAGGGACACAACATGCCTGGCAGCGTTCTGCAATTCGACCTAATGTATGTGAAAAGCATTATTAGGCCTGACTGATAGACAGGTCTACTGTCTACTAAAAATCCTGGCAACAGGACGTTTTATCATAGTTTATTAGCTTTAAGATAAAAAATATATGCACTAAATTAAAAAAAATATTTAATATATATTTATTTTTAAGTATAGAAAGCTATACTTTTTAACTATAAAAAGTTTATAGTTGTGGGGTTAGCGTCAAGCTAGTTAAACAGCTACAAAGAATGCTGAATAGAAAATCTTGTAAAGTAAGCATATAAAACATAACATGATAAAATTAAATAATAAAATTAACAATCACAAACGAACCTACCTCTCTTTGATTGTCCATCTTGATAAATCTTTCTGCTTCAACTCTTGATTACTAATCGCAGGCGTCCAATCACAACTGTTTTCCGGAAAAACGGGATTGACCAATGACATTTCAGGTTACAATGAAAGAAGTGAAGTCCCGCCCTACGACTGACAAAAATAAAAGGTTTTCGCGCGAGCAAAATAGCAGCTCGAGCGCGAGTGTGGGGAATGATGACGCGCGCGCTGCGAGTCGTGTCCAAGCTCGCGAGAGCTTGATTTGCTCGCAGAGGAGCTGTCATGCGCGCGCGGGTTTGAAAGGAGCTCGCGGGCTGCCGTTTCCTCGCGTGTAGATCTGTTATTAGGCTTGTTTGAGATGAGCGAAATCTGCGCAGAACCGATCACCGGTGATCAGCGCGAGATGCATTCCGGTTAGAAATGTATGGAACGCCAAAAGGTTCACAAAACGCCGTTAACCAAACACCTGGTGCCCAGAAAACGCCGTTATTTGCGGCGTTTTGGACGAAACAACGGCGCAAAAGACGGCGTTATGTTGTACAAGCGCCGTAAATGACGGCGTTTTCACCGCAGAACAGCCGTTAATATCGGCGTTTTTTGATATGACCCAAAACGCCGTTCATTTCGCCGTTTGGCCTTCCATATTACGCCGTCATTGACGGCGCTTAAGTCTGACAAAGACGGCGTAAAAAGTGGCGTTTTCTATAATATTCAAAACAACCCCTTCTTTTACTACACAGCCCAGCCCCATCAAAAGGCGGTAAGACCTGTGTAGTAGAATGTCGATCCACCTCAGAGTCCTATCTTTTAACGCTATTGTGACTGATATTTAGACTTTCTTCGTGTGAGGCTATTTGTATTTTTTCTTTGGGCATATGTGTATGCGCCTTTTCCTTAATCATATATGCATAAGTAAAACTATTTAATAATATTTTGTGTGTATTGTTTGAAAACCATAGAGCTATCGCGAGTCAGTAGCCACTCTTAATTTCCTGACAGGAGTTCAAGTCCGAGGTTCGTTCTCTCTCTCTCTCTCTCTCTCTCTCTCTCTCTCTCTCTCTCTCTCTCTCTCTCTCTCTCTCTCTCTCTCTCTCTCCTTTAGAGATGATACTTATTAACAGGCGACCTGGCGTTATGCTTTAATAATATCTTATTGTTGTGTACAATAGCTTTGGGTCGGGTTTATTGTTGATTTAAAAAAATAAAAATCCTACACAAACAAGTGTATTTTTGCCCTCTTGATGCAAACCTTGAGCATAATATACCTAGGCTATAGGTTTCTGACGAACAAAACGGTAATGTATAGGCTACATTTACATTTCCTTGCTTTATTCGTAAACTGATGAATTAATTTCTCTCTTACATCGAGCAATGCTGCTGCATAAATAAATATTTACACATTGTTGCAGTTACAGCAAATACACAAGCATTGTATCTTTCAGTTCAATCATAAGAATAATCCATACTGTCAAACTTCCAATAGAAAATTCCTAGACCTACAGACAGTTAATAACTACTGGCACTAGGCCTATATCGTTTTTTTTTTTTTTTTTTTTTACCAGTAGCCTATATCTTCTTTTTTTATTGGCCTATATGCACTGTAGATTCATAGATTCATTCAATTAAAATAGATTCATTCAATTAAAAACAATTATAACTTAAAAAAAACAAACCCTTTCTTTCGTTTTGGAAAAATCATATCTTAATATTGATCAATGTTTCATCAACTAATTGCCTGGATTTAATATGCAAATATAGAATCTGCTGTAAAATAAGATGCAAATAGCCTACGCTGGCGGGATGACTTCGTGTTAACTGTTAAACATTTCTAATGTAATATTTAGCCTAGCTATATACTATTATTATATAGGCTATATAATAATAAGTCTGTATTTCCATAATGCCTATAACTACATATAGCATTTTGCAATATTTTTTTTTCTTTAAAACGTGTAGGCTATTTTAAAACTATTTTTTTGTTTTTGTTGCTACAATTATTTTGTGTAAAACAAAACAAATTTTTTTTTTTGTTTGATGGAAAAAAGTTTTAAAAAAAATTTTGTTTTACACAAAATAATTGTAGCCTATTGTGGAAAACAAAAAAAAATGTTTTTACTTTTTTCCATAAAAAAAAAACAAAAAAAACTTTTAAACTTTTTTTTAAAATGGAAATATCTTGAAGCAGGACGTCCAAACCAGTGAGCTCTCATGGTCAACACAGCCTACTAAAAACGTTTTAATTGGTAACGTTTAAAAGAATGAAGCAAAAATTGACAAAGACTAGGCCTATGTGTGAGCATTGCTGCCACATAGGCTACATATTCTTTTTTTTTCCACTCTTTTTTTCTCACATCTTTTCTCTGTCATAAAAATGACATAATTTTTTCGTAATAACGAGATCTTATGTTATATTTTTCTCCTAATAAGGACATGTGTTGTATAGTGACCTGTAGCTACAACATATGCCTTTATCCACATTAGAGAATTGATATAGCCTATGTGCCTTTGTAACACAGAGTTGCACCCGAGTATATGCACTGGGTAAGACTTAAGAAATAAACCCAGGTAAATCGCACTGGTGTGTCATTCCCATTTTATTAAATATACTGGTAAAAACGAAATGTCTACAAACATTATCAACATGTAGCTATTTTAGTCTGCTTCCACAACAAATCCTAATTCACGAAATGTAACGAAATTCACAACAAGAATGAAAAATATAAATGTAGCTAAAAAAAATAAAAAATAAAATTGCCATTCATTAGCGTTCAAACTATTTTTAACCATCGAATCGATGCCTGTAAGAAAAATAACCATATTTAAAACTTTATAGAGTAAACCCTTGAAGTCTTCCATTGTATGGCGGTTATTTATTTTTTTTACTTTAACTTTTTTTACTTTATTTATTTATTTATTTATTTATTTTTTGACAGCATATAAGTAGTACCGGTCAAGATAACTCGTAGTACCCAGATGAGCGTATGTTATTCATTTTAGGTGGTTGCTATACATTACCGTTTTGTTCGTCAGAAACCTATAGCCTAGGTATATTATGCTCAAGGTTTGCATCAAGAGGGCAAAAATACACTTGTTTGTGTAGGATTTTTATTTTTTTAAATCAACAATAAACCCGACCCAAAGCTATTGTACACAACAATAAGATATTATTAAAGCATAACGCCAGGTCGCCTGTTAATAAGTATCATCTCTAAAAGAGAGCGAGAGAGAGCGAAAGAGAGAGAGAGAGAGAGAGAGAGAGAGAGAGAGAGAGAGAGAGAGAGAGAGAGAGAGAGAGAGAGAGAGAGAGAGAGAGAGAGAGAACGAACCTCGGACTTGAACTCCTGTCAGGAAATTAAGAGTGGCTACTGACTCGCGATAGCTCTATGGTTTTCAAACAATACACACACAATATTATTAAATAGTTTTACTTATGCATATATGATTAAGGAAAAGGCGCATACACATATGCCCAAAGAAAAAATACAAATAGCCTCACACGAAGAAAGTCTAAATATCAGTCACAATAGCGTTAAAAGATAGGACTCTGAGGTGGATCGACATTCTACTACACAGGTCTTACCGCCTTTTGATGGGGCTGGGCTGTGTAGTAAAAGTAGGGGTTGTTTTGAATATTATAGAAAACGCCACTTTTTACGCCGTCTTTGTCAGACTTAAGCGCCGTCAATGACGGTGTAATATGGAAGGCCAAACGGCGAAATGAACGGCGTTTTGGGTCATATCAAAAAACGCCGATATTAACGGCGGTGAAAACGCCGTCATTTACGGCGCTTGTACAACATAACGCCGTCTTTTGCGCCGTTGTTTCGTCCAAAACGCCGCAAATAACGGCGTTTTCTGGGCACCAGGCGTTTGGTTAACGCCGTTTTGTGAACCTTTTGGCGTTCCATAGAAATGTGTCCGAGGGCGGTCCGCCTTGCTCTGATGTCATGCCGACGTATGTCAAAAAACTCTCGCGAGCGAAAGGCGGATGTGTCGGATTTTGCAGTCGAGCGCAGCTGCTCTCCACAGACTGCGCGGAGCAAAAGCATGATGGGAAACGACTTGCTGACGACACAGCTTAATGCTTATTGGTTTAAACAACCGTGATGTATGGTTCTTTTTCAAAATGTTTGATTTTAAAACTCTGATATCATGTTTTTATGTGTGAATATTCCCAAACTCTCTAACAAAGGCGATCTCTCTGTGGGTTATGTGATTGTTGTCATATTTATAAAAAAAAAAATATATATATATATATATACAAACATGTATGTAGGCCTAATTAAAGTAAAAATGATTGATAAACACGTCTTTCGAATGGAAATAAATAACAAAAACTTTGGGTGTCTTGTTCATAATATTTATTTTCATATAAAAGTAACAGAAATTAAATTACATCCAGTTTATCAGCAACAAAGCGCACGAGTGTGAATCCCGCGATATCCGCCTTTGATCTCGCAGGTGTCTGATCCACTACGAGAAGAGAGAACTGTCCGGCTTGCCTGCACTTTTTTCACTCCTCCCCTCACTGCAGCCGCCTAGTCTCGGCTGAATTTCAGGCGAGGCGAGGCGCATCTCAAACAAGCCTATTCTCTCGCTGGAGTGATTTACTGCGCGCGAAAGCATCAGTTGTGCGCTCGGTTATTATTGGCATTAAAATGCCGCCATAGAACCGAATCATTTTAACGACTGGTTAGAACTGATCTGTCCAACACTGAACTAACGAATTAGTTAAATAATTTACTCAGAACAACACCTGAAATGAGAACACAAGTGTGCTTACCCACTTTAGCAAGAGTGGATAGTAAGAATTATTTTTAATTATCAACAGTCTTTCAGCTTATTTATGTGGACAATGTGTAATAAAATAAATAGCCTAAAATCATTTAGTTTAGACTGGAGTGAGGTGAACCCAGAACAAATTTGTTGTTAGCTAGCTGATTGTATATGGCAGAAAATTGTATATGGCAGAAAATTAGGCTATTTGTTCATTTTTTTAATACTATTTTTTTAATATTGATATGATTATATACCAAAACAATTATCAGTAAATAGTGTAAAAATGAGGAACAAAAACAAACATCAAGGTATCAAAATAAGATAAGCAAAAGTTACAAACTTTTTTTTAATTTATTTCAAATTTATTGTCAGTATTGCGCTTGCAGATCAAGTGGGTAGGGTATTTTTTTTTACCGTGCGTATGTGTGTGTATGGATGACCATGTCTGTCAGCCACCACCGAAGACCATTTTTGACCCAGGAAAAACCCTGAATATGTATTGTGAAAAGCGCTATACAAATACATTTTAATTGAATTGTTTTACTTACTTTTATTGGCATTAACTCTATATTATTAATGTATTATTTGGCAGGTCGCAAGATGTATTTTATTTTGTGAGACTTTGCTGAGGAAGTATTCTTTGGCTCAGTCTGAAAAGGCCCAGAAAAGAAACACTATGAAGAACATCACACAGAACCGTCAGAGAAAGAGACGGGTAAGTTAAGAAACCGGTTAAGCTTTTTCCCTCCAGAATGTTACTATACTCCTCTCTGAGTTTTAGTGGTTAATTCACTGTCATGTTTTGCAGTTGCTGGAGACCAGGTCCAGGGTTGCACAAACCAACACAGAACCTGTGGAAGACCGCAACTATAGACAAGATGTCTGATGAAGATGCTGCTGTTGTTGATGGAAGGCCAGTGTGGATGGTTAGGCTATCTACTACAAACCAGACTAGACTGACCCACGCTACGCATCACATCACCAGCCCATTATGCCAGTTTGAAAAAATGTTCAAAACTCAAACAACATTGTGTTAGAGTTGGTCACAATTATTTTATAATTATAATTTTAATATTCAATTGTTCCATTTTATATTTTCTTTATTCCTATGTTTATATACTTATACTTTTATTGGTTCCCATATATAGAGTATTTACATATATTTTATATACACTTTTTAATTTATAGATTTCTTTGTCTCGTTTTATATTGTACACTTTGTATGTTTGTTCCTTTTTAGATGTCCATGTTGCTTTTGATCTCCACGTTTTGTATTGTTGTTCCTCTTACGTCGCCTTCCTTTAGAAACATTTTGTTCACTTATCTTTTCCCCCATTCATTTTAATGTATGTTTATAATGCTCTTTGTTCTTTTTATTTGGTTATATTGTTTACTTGGAATATTTATATATATTTTAATATATTTTATATACACCTTTTTTGTCTTATAAATTTATTGTTCTCATTTTATATTGTTTAATTTGTATATTTATTCTTTTCCTTTTTATGTTCACTATGTATTTTATTCCTTTACATCTCTGTCTTTTAAATGCATTTTGTTCATTTGTTTTCCCTTTTTGTTTCTTTACCAATTCATTTTAACGTATATTTATGTTCTTTGGACTGTTTATATTTTTACATTTGTTCCTTTACATTTTCATCCCTTTTAAATACATTTAGTTCACTTGTTTTTGTTTCACCATTGTTTTAATGTTCATTTTTAATGCTGTTAAGAATGTTTTTTTTTTTATATACCTTTTTAATAAATATTTCAGACTTTCTCAAATTGTTTTGTGTGTATTTTTCTTTTGGGAGGGAGAGGGGATTATTTTTTATATATATATATTATATATTAATGAGCAAAATCTGCATAGCTGGCCTATAACCAATCAAGTCCCTATGCTACAAAACCTAGCCCACCCTTAGCCTTAGAAGTAACCAATAAAGTCACTTGACTGGGTTTTCAATGCGCCCTGTCCTCCAATAGCAGTCTGGGTTTTGGGAGTGGTTTTAAAAAAAACAACCAATCCAGTTTGAGATGAAGGACCAATAGGGGATGGAAGGCAAAGCTGTTTAGAGGTGTGAAAGTAGGCTTGTTTGAGATGAGCGAAATCTGCGCAGAACCGATCACCGGTGATCAGCGCGAGATGCATTCCGGTTAGAAAAGTGTCCGAGGGCGGTCCGCCTTGCTCTGATGTCATGCAGACGTATGTCAAAAAACTCTCGCGAGCGAAAGGCGGATGTGTCGGATTCTGCAGTTGAGCGCAGCTGCTCTCCACCGACTTGCGCTGAGCAAAAGCATGATGGGAAAGGACTTGCTGACGACACAGCTTAATGCTATTGGTTTAAACAACCGTGATGTATGGTCCTTTTTAAAAAATGTTTGATTTTAAAACTCTGATATCATGTTTTTAGGTGTGAATATTCCCAAACTCTCTAAAAAAGGCGATCTCTCTGTGGGTTATGTGATTGTTGTCATATTTATAAATATATATATACAAACATGTATGTAGGCCTAATTAAAGTAAAAATGATTGATAAACACGTCTTTCGAATGGAAATAAATAACAAAAACTTTGGGTGTCTTGTTCATAATATTTATTTTCATATAAAAGTAACAACTTAAATTACATCCAGTTTATCAGCAACAAAGCGCACGAGTGTGAATCCCGCGATATCCGCCTGTGATCTCGCAGGTGTCGGATCCACTACGAGAAGAGAGAACTGTCCGGCTTGCCTGCACTTTTTTCACTCCTCCCCTCACTGCAGCCGCCTAGTCTCGGCTGAACTGCAGGCGAGGCGAGGCGCATCTCAAACAAGCCTAATGTCTCCTGGGAAAAACTTGATGGGATTATTTGCCATGGCAACAAATGGCTGTAGCATGGGAGTATACGGCCACAACATACATCCGATTTGGTACCATTTCGGATGAATACGGACATATACGGATCCATGGAATTTGACCTATCCGGCCAGAATACTCCTGGATTCTTCCGAATTTCAGCAGTGTATACAGTAGGGATGGGCATTTTTGTCAATTTCTCATTTCGATCATCGATAGGTCTCAAAAACGAGTACTCGAGTACTCGGGGGCGGGGCATGTGCAGGGGGCGGGGCATGTCCGTCATTGAGATAATGAAAACTGTTATGAAAATGGTTGTTGACAAATACAAACGTGACATGAAAACAGGTATATGAAAACATGAACATATAAAACAAAAAATAACTGCTTGATTATGATGCATAAATGTCTTTGAAAAAGAAACATCTTTATAAAATGACCGTCTCAAATCACCAAGTCAGTAATATCGAGCATTGCCTTTGAGCTGAAACTGAAATAACACCACCCTGCAGAGCTTGCTAGCTGTTTAATAAACTCAACCAAACGCACCCTATATCAATATTAATATGAAGATTATTATGAACCTATTACGACATAAATCAACACAAAAGGACGTGAATGCGCACGTGAACTTCAGCGTGCTAGATTTTACAGGCTATGGTTTGAAACGGAACATTTTGAATGCGCTCTCCCTTAACAACGCTGATACACGGACAACGAAAGCACACAGAAACAACATTTTATTAAAATAGTGTTCTCATTATAATGCTTTGACGAATTGACTCTGCACATCATGCACTTAATTTTATTATTCATGATCGAAGCATTTACAGACATCACTGCGCGTTTTCAAACTCATAACGAAAAACAACTTTAAATAAACTAGGTCTAGTGTTAAAAAATACGAGAACAGGATAGCACTGCTCCATTACTAATGTCAATGATTCTGAGAAAGAAATAGCCTATCTAAAAAGAATATCTGTCTCTACCATGTCGAGCTCGAGCATTAATGCATTTGAGCTGAAACTGAAGAGAATGAACAGCCGGTATAACGGCAGCGCTTTTCTAGCTCAACCAAACGCGTTTTATATTAGATTAATCAAATAGACAACATAAAGGTAATCTTCTGCATCTGCAGAAAAGGACGCGAATGCGCACATGAACTTCACGCGCTAGTCTGAGTGTTCTCACTAGTTTCTCTGTGATACAGCATTTTCCACGGTGTTCTCATTATAATGCTATGTAGGTTGTGTGACAGATTGGCGCTGCACATCTTGCACTAACCATTCAATGATCAGTGATTCCAGACATCACTGCAGTGCGCGCCTCAGTCTCACTTTATTTCGCCGCGGTCTGGAGGCGCTGTATAACGCTAACCAATCAGACCTCCGGGTACCGCGCAAAACGACGCAATAACCAATAAAAAAAGAGACAAATATTTTTTTTTCAGGGCGATCATCGTTCTCATGATCGATGATCGCTGTCACGTTCGAGTACTCGATTACTCGACCACTATTGCCCATCCCTAGTATACAGGAGTATCCTGGTCCGGATACACCTTTTTTCATGCAGTGTAACATCCGGGTACTTTTGTGCATCCTCTGTACATGTGTTCTTGAGTATTGTAATTGAACTTCGACAGTTGATGATGATGTAGAGCAGGAACACAAGGACGCAATATCACTAAACAACGCTTTTGCGAAACATACATTAAGTATATTTATTTGTGCTAAAATCACACTATTGCAAGTATACTTTAGGTTCACTTTAAATAAAACTCTTCACTCAGGGATCACATCAGCCTATGTGGCTAAACTGTGGATCATTTATTTGCTTTGGCACAAAATGCGTTCAATGACGACATCTTTCAATTTACATTCATTCTTTTCTCAATTAGATACAAACGCCAGCAAAACTTTATGAACTATAAAGGCTAATTTGAACGTTCACACTTTCTTTTTTAAACTGTTCAACTTATGTTCAAAATTTTAACACAAAAATGAATAACAGAAATTTGAAACCCCTCTTAAAATGCTTGCTATGGATGCGAAAAATGCAGAAAACTGAACCTGATCAGATTTTTTTTTATGATGAAGGAAAGTTTCAGAGGCTCTGTGTAAACGTGCTTGATCTTTTTTTTTACGTGTGAAAATTTTGGTGTGCAAGGATATTTAGTCATTACCATCTATATAAAAGGGGAAAACTTAGGAACAATTTTATACTGTAATGTAAACATGGACCATGTAACATAAACAATAATGAATAAGCAGTAGAGAGTAAAACTTGTTTTGTAAAGAAAATTAATATTTTTTATTTAAATTTAATATACACTGTATAATGATTTTGGAGGTCAAAACTCAGTTGTGTGTTGATTGTTGAGTTGAAAATCTTCAACTAAAGTGTCAATGTTAAAAGACGTTCATTTTGCATAATTTAATTGAGTAGGATGAACATTTTCATGCAAGTCACCATAAAATTTAGTTCTGACCTTCAAAATCTCTACAGTGTGTTTGTGATGGCAAGAAATGGCAAAGCAATCAAACAGGCGTTGTGTTTTACCATCCAATAGGGGACTTAAGTCAATTTAAGGAAATCATGTTCACTGTATAAAGTGTGACCTGCAATTGTTTCCTTAAAGAGTGATTTCTGCTTGATTTAAAACATAAAACACCAATACTTACCATAACAATACACTATAATAAGATTTTAGAGGTCAAAACTCAGTTGTGTGTTGATTGCTGAGTTGCAAATCATCAGTTGGTTAAACAACTAAAGTGTCAATGTTAAAAGTCATTCAGTTCACATAATTTAATTGAGACGGATAAACATTTTAATGCAAGTCGCCATATAATTGAGTTATCTCAATATATACAGTGAATATCTACAGTGTGTTTGAGATGGCAAGAAATGACAACGCAAACACACTGGTGTCGTGATTTACTATCTAACAGGGGACAGAGTCATTGTGTTTAACATAATCATTATTCAAAGAGGATCTGCAATTAATACATTAGAGAACTATTTCTGCTTGATTTAACTCTTAAAACTCAGTTATTGCTATAAAAACTCTAAATCTCCACAGTGTGTTTATGGCAAGAAATGACAACGCAAACACACTGGTGTCGTGATTTACTATCTAACAGGGGACGAGTCATTGTGTTTAACATAATCATTATTCAAAGAGGATCTGCAATTAATACATTAGATAATTTTTTCTGCTTGATTTAACTCTTAAAACTCAGTTATTGCTATAAAAACTCTAAATCTCTACAGTGTGTTTGAGATGGCAAGAAATGACAACGCAAACACACTGGTGTCGTGATTTACTATCTAACAGGGGACAGAGTCATTGTGTTTAACATAATCATTGATCTGATGATCTGCAATTAATACATTAGAGAAATATTTCTGCTTGATTTAACTCTTAAAACTCAGTTATTGCTATAAAAACTCTAAATCTCCACAGTGTGTTTATGGCAAGAAATGACAACGCAAACACACTGGTGTCATGATTTACTATTTAACAGGGGACCGAGTCATTGTGTTTAACATAATCATTATTCAAAGAGGATCTGCAATTATTACATTAGAGAACTATTTCTGCTTGATTTAACTCTTAAAACTCAGTTATTGCTATAAAAACTCTAAATCTCCACAGTGTGTTTATGATGGCAAGAAATGACAACGCAAACACACTGGTGTCGTGATTTACTATCTAACAGGGGACCGAGTCATTGTGTTTAACATAATCATTGATCTGATGATCTGCAATTAATACATTAGAGAAATATTTCTGCTTGATTTAACTCTTAAAACTCAGTTATTGCTATAAAAACTCTAAATCTCCACAGTGTGTTTATGATGGCAAGAAATGACAACGCAAACACACTGGTGTCGTGATTTACTATCTAACAGGGGACCGAGTCATTGTGTTTAACATAATCATTGATCTGATGATCTGCAATTAATACATCAGAGAAATATTTCTGCTTGATTTAACTCTTAAAACTCAGTTATTGCTATAAAAACTCTAAATATCTACAGTGTGTTTGAGATGGCAAGAAATGACAACGCAAACACACTGGTGTCGTGATTTACTATCTAACAGGGGACCGAGTCATTGTGTTTAACAAAATTATTATTCAAAGATGATCTGCAATTAATACATTAGATAATTTTTTCTGCTTGATTTAACTCTTAAAACTCAGTTATTGCTATAAAAACTCTAAATCTCCACAGTGTGTTTGAGATGGCAAGAAATGACAACGCAAACACACTGGTGTCGTGATTTACTATCTAACAGGGGACCGAGTCATTGTGTTTAACATTATCATTATTTACTATGTAAAGTGATGACCTGTGATTATTACCTTAAAGAACAATTTTTGCTTGTCCAGTCCTATATTTATTTATTTTTTTATTGGTGCAAGAAATCAAATCTCACTCTAAAAATCTCAAAAACAAAGGACATTTTTTGGGATTTTAGAGAGCAGAAACTATGTTTTAATTAAAAATAAGTCAGACATTGAAATACCTTTACTGTAAAAAAAATTCAGGTCTCCAATTGAAAATTTTCTGTAAATTGATGCACTTTAATTCAATTAAAATCCAAGAAATTCAATTTGGCCAACTAAAAAATTTAGATGTGATCGGTCACTAGAACATTTTCAATTGAAGACCTGATTTTTTTTTTTTACAGTGTTGGTGTTCTTGAAAATAAGCTTAAATGAGAGATGTGGACGGATCATAAACTGTAAGTATGAAGACACAACAGAGAATGAATTTCTTAAAGATAATTCTTAATTTTAAGAATTTTTTAATTTCTTAAATTCTTTTCTGTAGCCTAATGTCCACAACATGGCTTTTTCTCCGTTGTGTGCTCATTGTGTTCCCTGATGCCTGTGTGAACATTATATAATTATATATATATATTAAATAATGAAGACAGACTTGACTGCCAGCTCTCTTCCCCTTACACACACAGCGCCATTGCAGGCTATGGAGGTCCCCTGTTGGATAGGTAGACATCGGTCAGGTCCCCTCTTGGCATGTTTAATAAAATAATAATAAATGCTTATTTGAAGTAATATTATGAAAAAAGACCTTAAAACAAAATTTTGTATCCAAGTTTTGTTTCTTCAAAATGACTAGAAACACAGGTCCCCTCTTGGTCAGTGTGGAGTGATGGTCCCCTGTTGGTAATATAGACGTGTATGTGTGTGTGTGTGTGTGTGTGTGTGTGACAGGCAGGGGTGGTAAAAGTACTCAAAAGTTATACTCAAGTAAAAGTATATATACCTAAATAAAAAATGACTCCAGTAAAAGTAGAAAGTCCTCCATTCAAAAATTACTTGAGTAAAAGTACAAAAGTATCCGATTTAAAATGTACTCAAGTACCGAAAGTAAAAAGTAAATATTCAAATTGACTGTAAATATCAATAATCAAAGAGAACAGTTGTTTTGGGAGTGATATGCAATGCTTTAATTGAACAAATGATAATGAAGCACCTTAACGCAGTATAGGGGTTGAACAAGCAATAGACATGTTCCATAATTAGCTGCATCAAACAAGATAAGCAACTAAGGAACATTCTATATGATTAATAGATTAAATAATCATTACATTGTTAATAGTTAAATGTGTCATATTGTATTAATTCTCTAATAGCATTCTATTAACTAATAGTGTAAATTCATGTTAATTACCACAATATTAATTTACACTATTAGTTAATATAACATGTTATTAGAGAATTAATACATGACACATTTAATTAATATCAATTCATATATCACTTAATCTATTAATCATATAGAATGTTCATTAGTTGCTTATGCAGTGATCATTAATAAATGATTTAGTCATACATTAACTCATGATCTGAGCATTAGTTAAGCATGAATTAATGCATATTAGTGTGTTACAGATACCGTTAGCTATCAATATGCGTTAGCTAACTTGACTAACCTTAACTAGCTGTTTACAAGCCACGTTTGACATTTCAATATGAAATCACTTGGCTAACAATAGTAACTCACCTCAATATGTTTCTTCAGATTTGAGGGTGAATTCTTGAAAGCTGATATTGCATTCACCCGTGGCAGGCAAAGAAGACATTTCAGCCGATATGAATCTCCCTTGACTTCAATGAATTCAAACATATCCTTGAGATATGGCCATGGATGATCTCTGTCGGGAATCTCTGGATCATTGCTGGCAGCGAGAGCTGCCCCTTCACCTGTGGTTTCTGCGGCCATCTTCGCAATGGTTAACTGACTCGATTGTGAGCGTATGCTGGCAAAGAGCTCGCCGGAGTCGCGGCGCCTCCGCGTTCTTTTTATTCAAACGAAAACCACGTTTTTCATTGGTTTGGGAAGCAAGTGTAATAAATACTTGGAGCGGGCATAGGGAAATGTATCGGAGTAAAAAGTAAACTTTTTCTTTAATATTGTAGTGGAGTAAAAGTGAAAGTAAATGCAAAAAAAATATACTCAAGTAAAGTACAGATCCCAGAAAAAAATACTTAAGTAAAGTAACGAAGTATTTTTACTTCGTTACTTACCACCTCTGGTGACAGGTTCGGGTAAATAACCATACCGCTTTAGATCTCTCCTAATTTATTACCCAATTACAGAGATGTATAGTAACGAAGTAGAACTACTTCACTACTGTACTTAAGTACTAAAAGGCAGTATCTGTACTTTACTAGAGTATTATTTTTTTCTCCTACTTCCACTTTTACTTCAGTACATATTTTCGATGAGTTTAATACTTTTACTCCGATATTTTTTTTATGTGCTGCATCGTTTATAAAAATGTAACGAATCATTCCATTCCAAACACAAATTACCGCGCATGAGAGAGAGAGAGCGCGCGCGAGAGTGCGAGAGAGAGAGACAGAGCGTGAGAGAGAGAGAGAGAGCGCGCGAGAGAGAGCCCGCGAGCAGAGCCGGCTCTCCCTATAAGCGAACTAAGCGGCTGCTTAGGGCCCCGCCGCCACTAGGGGGCCCCCTAACTACAGATTGCACTCGCCAGCGTCGCCGCAGTTTATCACGCAAGACGCTCAATTCGCGTCATTCGCACCGCGCGAAAAGCGCCTTCCGCGCCGCGGGACCTCTAGACGCGCGTCAACGCGCCTTTCCATTGACTTAACATTGAAATCAAATCACTCGCGCCAGACACTCTATTTGCGTTTGGTGTGAACGCAGCATAACGTTAGCTGTCCGTCGATTATGCTGAATCAACATTGCTTGCGCTATGGTCCAGCCGTCGGCCCCAGCTCTGGGCTACAGACCGCCGTAGAGACAGACCCACCTCCTTTGAATGTATTTTCTTTTTAACAGTTAACGTTACATGACCTACACTAGTTCTGGGAAAGAAAAAAACGAAAAATCTTTGTCTCAATAGACGCTTATTACAATAAAAAAATTGTTTAAGAACATTCGAGAGAAAGAAAGTAATAGGAAGAGAAAGAGCAATCATTTGACAGTCAAAATCAAAATGAAGTTTAAAATAAAGCGGTTAAATACAAGCTTTTTCTTATGGTTGAAATTGAATAGGCAATTAAAGATTATTAATAAATATTAATCTATATACTATTATGAAATATTTTATATATTGTTAAGCTAAATCGCCCAGACCATTTAAACCTAAAGAAAACACAGTGTCCTCTCTGAAACATTTTTGAATGATGATCGATACAAGACACCTAAAAGCAAAATGGATTTGTGGTAAATTTTAGTAAAGAACACTGTAAAAAAAATCAGGTCCCCAATTGAAAATTTTCTAGTGAGCGATCACATCTAAATTTTTCAGTTGGCCAAATTGAATTAATGTGAATTGATGCATTTTAATTCAATTAAAATTCAAGAAATTAAATTTGGCCAACTGAACATTTTAGATGTGATCGCTCACTAGAAAATGTTCAATTGGGCACCTGAGTTTTTTTTTACAGTGAATATATTACTGTATGTAATCATAAAAGGTAAAAAATATCTCACTCCATGCTGTGAAGGTTTAAAATATGAACAGTATGTAAGAGTTAATCAACCAATAATTAAATAATATAATTTAACATTGGATTTCTTTTAATTCACCCTTAACATAATTGTAAAAAACTAAATGTCACTTTCTCAGGAGGAGCCATTCTTAAATATTTTGGTGGTCGTGGAGAAACATTTCATGAGGCTGACACAAGTAAATATTTCCCACTGCCTTTCTTTTGAATAGTTTTGTGCGCAACTTCAACATAGCTAATTTTCCTCTTGCCAATAAAAAATTTAGTTTTATAATCATAATTCACTATGTTGTCTAATTGTACTTTAATATTAATTTAAAATTAATGTGTTTTATCTACTCTGCATACTGTATTTATTATTAATTATATTATAATCTCAACAGCTGGAGGAGGTGACTACTGCTGCTTCAGTAGAGCATAGCGAGCCGCATACCACTATGGCTAATGTTGTAAGTTAGCTATATATTGTTAATGCTAAATTATTAATATTTATTTGTTTACAACAAATTGACCTTAAATTTGCAAATCTATAATCTTTACTTTTACTGTTTCAGTGAGTGTACTTTAATAAGCAGTAAAATAATTGTAGGCAATCATGTTAAAAGATATACAGATGAAATATGTAAGTGTTAGATTGTATACAGTTGCTGGTTTGCAGTGCAATACTCCATTATTCACTGCAAGGCAGGGCCCCAACATTATCCTGCTTAGGGCCCCCAGATTTACAGAGCCGGCCCTGCCCGCGAGAGAGCCCCGCGAGTGCGCATTCACTGTCTTTAAAACAACACGAGCGTCTTGCGCTCAAATTGCGCTCTATTTGTTTACATAGTTAATGTGCACTGTGAAGTAACATATACAAACAATGAACAGCTGTATTTTTATTAACTAAGATTAACAAAGATTAATAAATACAGTAACAAATGTATTGATCATGGTTAGTTCATGTCAGTTATTAGTATAATACATTAACTAATGTAATTTTAACAAATCAAACCATATTGTAAAGTGTTACAAACAAATAATTTACTCAGAACACCTCTTGAAATGAGAATATAAGTGTGCTTACCCCCATTTTTTTTAGTAAGAGTGGTTATAGTACGATTTAATCTTAATGAACTACAGTATTTTCAGGTTATTTATATGACAATATGTAGAAAAATTACCTACCAACATTGTGATTGTCCTTTAGCTTAATCATTTGAAATAATAAAAACAATATGATGTTCAAACTTTTGACTACTTTCTTTAATAACTACATAACACAATACTTGTACTTTTACTTTCAGTACTTGAGTAGTACATTTTAAAATAAACTACTTGCAATACTTAAAGGGTTAGTTCACCCAAAAAATGAAAATTCTGTCATTAATTACTCACCCTTATGTCGTTCGAGACCCGTAAGACCTCCGTTCATATTCGGAACACAAATGAAGATATTTTTTTTGAAAGCTGATGGCTGAGAAAGGCTTCAGATAGGCCTCCATTGGCATTCAGTACACTTATACTCCCAAGACCAATAAAAGGCACTTAAAATGTCATTACAAAGTCCATCTCACCACAGTGACTCTACAATAATCTTACGATGCGACGACAATAGTTTTTGTGCGCAAAAAAAAATCAAAATAACACCTTTATCCAGCTTGTTATTGCCTTCCGCGTGTGCCTCCACGACGCATGCGCGAGAATATGACGTAGCGCCGGGGCTCGGGATTCCATGAAATGCACACTCTAACCCCATTTTGAGCACTACGCCGAGACCTAAAGCACGATCAATGTAGAATCCAACAGCTGAGATACGCGCGTCTTCCTCTGATTGTAAACAAATCGCTTCTGGGTCATGTGTCCGAACGCCGGATCTGCGTCATATTCTCGCGCATGCGTCGTGGAGGCACACACGGAAGGCAGTAACAAGTTGGAAAAAGGTGTTATTTTGATTTTTTTTGCGCACAAAAACTATTGTCGTCGCATCGTAAGATTATTGTAGAGTCACTGTGGTGAGATGGACTTTGTAACGATGTTTTGAGTGCCTTTTATCCGTCTTGGGAGTATAAGTGTACTGAATGCCAATGGAGGCCTTTCTCAGCCATCAGCTTTCAACAAAAATATCTTCATTTGTGTTCCGAATATGAACGGAGGTCTTACGGGTCTCGAACGACGTGAGGGTGAGTAATTAATGACATAATTTTCATTTTTGGGTGAACTAACCCTTTAAGTACAAAAAATGTTGAAGACTTTAGTACTTCTAAGTATGTGTCTCCAGTACTTTATACATCTCTGCCCAATTATAATCTTTTTGGAGCGTAGTTCATCCGCAGGATCCCCCTCCGCATTCCAGAGCTTATCGGCTGTACTGTGAAAACTGTGAAGTGTATTTCACACAATTATATTGTTCTTTTATAATAATATAAATTAAAATCTACCTCACAAAAGTTGAATGTTTCTAAAATAGCTTACTAAAAAATCCAAATGTTTATAGAGTTGAAGAAAAAACATACTGCTTATGAAGCAACGCAATGTATGAAACGGGTTCACAAAAATCATCTTACATGTTTAGAGAGTCTGCATCTAACTTTCCACATCTTTAAAAAAAAAAAATTAAAGTTCCTAACACGTAGCCATCCATACATCCTATTTCCTGAATGTCTTTCAAAGCATCATCTCTCAGCCACATGGACAAACTTTGCTACAGCATCTCAGCTCATCATCAAAAATGCAAAACGGTGTGTGTATTTTTCTCTAAATTAATGCTATGATGTTATGCAATGACATTATTGTTTATTATTGTACATTATCGGCATTATTGTTTTAACCATTGATCTATTGATGTTTTAATCATTCATATCGATCTGTTTTTGATATATTGGCAGATTATTTTAAAACATAAAAGCTTGTTTTAGCCATTGTCTTAAACACAGCATGTTACTGATACGGGAACCAACCAGCTCTCCGGCGCCACCTGGTGTCCCGGAATTAAAACTACACGCTGTTATGGTAAAATTGTGCCCCCTAGCGCACCGGGGTGATATAACATTCTTAAAATAATGATTTATTTTAGGATTGGCCATTTTTTATTTTTTTCAGTGTCTGTCTGTAGGCGTATCATCAACCAAGCATATAAAACGACTCACAATCGTTTCCATTCATAACAGGATTTTTTGCTCCCCAGGTTCGAATGAGTCATCCCCTTTCGATGTCATCGATGTGTGTGAGGACTGATCTTTTTTCTATTCTTTTATAAATGATAAAAATGAACTTATTTTAATTTACTCTCTTTTTTATTCACAGTAGCTACTCGGGTGATTGATGCAGACACCGCAGTGGACGGTAAAACAAGACCCATCGCCGTCGGGATGTTTTTTTCTCAACGCTTATGAATTTATGAATTTATTTATTTATTTTAGATTTCATTCATTTTATTATGCACCCCGGCTCTGCGCGGGGCGACGTCGCTCAAGAAGATAATGAAGATCACACCGTCGTCGTAACAGATAGACAAGCCATACCTGACCCCACTCCGGCGCATGCTGAGGATCAAATAGTTCCTACCGGCTCTGCTTTAGATCAGAACCCCGGACCATGTGGAGAGCCTTTTGAAAGAGGGCTAGAAAAACGGATCGTTACACCTCTCTGGCCAGTCCTGAGAGAAAAACAATTTGTTTTACCCGGCGATCAGTCCTGAGACCAGTCCTGAGAGGAAAGCTCTTTGTCCGACGCCACCGAACAGTTCTGCGACGAGTCTTGACAGTGTATTTCTTTATGGTAAGACTATCTACATTATTTTTATTTAAACTCAAATTGAGTCATACCATTAATATTTTGTGATATATTTCTACACACAGCAGGGTCGGGTAGTAGCCCCGAAGACGAGACTAGCTGGAATACGCCTCAACGCATCGCTTGGGAACAGAGTTCTTGGACAAGCACAAACGCGGGTCAAACACCGAATACCATCGTGAATTGGTACTCATGTTTCATCATCTTATTCTCGACATCATAGATGGAACAGTGGAGTAAATTTAATATAGAGGTAATCCATTAAACTTTTATGTTTGTATTTTACTTTTACCTATCATGTATTGATTTTTATATTCCATCTATGCTTTGATTTTTTTTTATACTCTTTGATTTTGTAATTTTTCATGTATGCTTTGTACATATACTCTATAATTTTGTGTTATTTCATGTTTTGGTCTGAAATCTAGAATGGACGGGTCAAAAAGCTTTTGCGCAGACGGCACAGAACTGTCACTGGACGAGATTGAAATGTTAAGTATGCTGCCGGACGAGCTTTTAATGCTTCCGGATTTTTTAGAACAGTATTTGTTTAATCTAGAATCTTCACAACCCCCCGCTAATTTGGATCTTTTTGAATTAGATGTAAATCCAGATATTAATTTGTACGATCGTGTGCTAAGCGTAGACAACAATCCTGTTGTACAATACAGCGGTGTTTTACATAATCAACTACCAGCATGTACCGATACTGATCCTGACTGTGACAACACAGACCCCCGTCGGTGACGATACTTCACAACCATCGACCGGCAACACGACATCCGCATCAGGTAATGCTGACGCTTTACGCGAGACTGACCACACAGACTCGATTAAGCCGTTCGGACATTGAGACACTGACTCGAGAAGGTGGGTTCGTTAACAGATATCACGTTTTACCACGACCTCAGTTCAATAGCGTGTCGTTGAGAAGGAGCATGAATCTGAGAGAGATTAACTCTACAGATTTGGCTTCTTATCACACTTACTTACACGACATGCTGAGCGAGATCGTCGCCTTTGCTAGAGAAATCGGTCACGATGGCCCCGTGATCAATATGACCATGTCGGCACCCACTCTACAAACACCCATCAGCGGTGTTTTAACACCCGGTAATGATTACGACGTTGATTCGCTTATGGATCAATTTGAACAAGTTTTACAGAGCAACGATCGTTTATTATCGGACGACGTCGTCGAGATCGACGCTACCATAGCCATGAACAGACAAGGAGGTGGTCGACGTAAACTTACAGATCTGACCGTTGATCAGGTAGTCAAAAGAAAAAAGACCAGTTTATTTTGCCCCCAAACATTTTCAAATCATTTGTGTTTCTGTATTTGTCTCGCTCGTTTTCTTAACCCCCAACTACCCTATAGTGAGTTGGAAAAACTGGCTACCACCATCCAAAACAGCGTCGGCTTCTCAATCCAAGACCAAATCGCTCTTAGCGACATAGCCTCGTTTGAACGAGCGCTAGGCATTAAAATCGTTGTATTTCACAGATCGAATGCCATGGTCTTAGAAACGTACAAAAATTGTGACGAACCCCATCCCAAAACGGTGTTCCTGTATCTGCATAATGATCATTACTACATGATAATGAGTCTGACCGGGTTCTTAGGCTCACCATATGTCTGTCAATTTTGTTACAAAAGTTACACCAACCACAGAAACCATCGATGTAAGCACATCTGCAATGTCTGTTTTGACGCTGAATGTCATAGGTTCCCTAAAAGAATCATACATTGCCCCGATTGTTTGCGTAACTGTAAATCGAGCTATTGCTTCGAAATGCATTAAAAAAACAGCCTCCCGAACAGGAATACCCCTCCTATGATATTATAAAATACTGTAAACTATGTGGCAGACGTTACGACGTTAAAGCGGGTGGAAAGAAAACAAAACACATATGCGCCCCGGACAAATGCGTCCATTGTCGAGAACGTCTGGTGGACGAGGGATCACACCAATGCTTCATACGACCCCTAGAGCCTAAGGAAATATGTGAGAAATACATTTTCTACGATTTTGAAACGCGTTACGAAAACGGTATGCACGTGGCTAATTTTGTTTGCGCAATCACATTCAAAGGGTAGAAATTTACGCCGTGTAATAACATTGCGTTTCGGGGAATAATTAATTCAAATGGTGTAAATATTCATGAGTCTATGAATATGATTTGCTTGTTGTACAGACAATATTAACTTATAACGGAACCTTTAATCATGTAAAAGTAACCTTTATCCCAATTGATTTCTTCATCAATTATCAATCTTACAAACTTTAAGAAACATTAATCTGCTTGATCAGGACAAATAATATTTCTTATGTTTGTACAATTTGTATTACTGAAGTAGTAATACAAGAAGATCAAGCTTCAATGGGTAGCTAAAATCTTACGTCTCATTGACTTCGATATTTGTGAGCAAAACAATACGGATTCACTTCAATGCAATTATTAGGTTTTAATAAAACAACTACAGTTTACAAAGCTACGATTCACACGGGGGAAATATGCATTTATAAGTAAGAGAAAATAATATGGTACAAACAAGGAAAAATGAAACTTAACGAATAATATAAAGGGAAAAAGAATGATGGAAAGTGAGAAGAGAGAGAGAGAGAGAGACAGAGAGAGAGAGACAGCTTCACAGCCCTTTCGCAAGAGCCCTCAAGGAATTAACAATTAATAATTGAGACAACCTTTTACAAGCAGTTTGATTGTGAAATAGATTACTTGCATTACTATGGCTTTTCGTGTGTAAGTGTCTGAGTTTGAATCGTCAGAGGAGTTCGCTAAGGATCAGCGGAAGCTGCCGGTCTGTCTCTCCGTGGCGGGGATGCCTCCTCTCAGGGTTGCGAAGACCAGGGGAGGTCTTCCCCTCCATGGCGAAATGCCAAGGGGTTCTTCTCTTGTGGCAGAATGCAAAGAGTTGATGGTCGTTCCTGTTCTTATAGAGGGATAGCCGACGCCCAAAGAGTTCAACGTTCAAATCTCTTGCGGCGATACGATGGAGCCTCGGATCTAATCAGCGTAGATAATTACATCAACACACAGGCCCTTTTTTTAAGTATGATTTGATTAGAAAAGTCACGAGGGCTGTGAGGAGTTCAGACTTTGGCCATCCTGCCAGATGATTGATTGAATCAGAGCATTATTGCTACAGGCGGAGGGTACCGACTGCATCGCTAAGCTAATCAACCTCTTCAGACAACCCGATATAATGGCTACTGCCTCATAGCTCATTATGCCTCCAGATTTGACGTCTTTCTAATTCTCGAGTATTTTTGCAAAGCCGGGATTACGATATATCGATAGTTACTCATTTTTTCCAACTGCCCTTGCCAAAATGCCCGCGGCGTTAGACTTAACCACGACGACTGGTAAAGGCTACTTTCCCCATGTTTTCAACAGGGTGGAAAACGAGAACTATGTCGGACCATACCCAGACAAAAAGTTCTACAACTACGATAACATGTCGGATAAAGACAGCGAAAGTTTGATAAATGGTACAGTGCGGTTGAAGGCAAGTGGTTTGACTTCAGGAAAGAACTGTATGCGTACGGCGTTAACAACGTCGTCTTATTACGCAAAGGTTGCATGAAATACCGTGAGGCGTCCATAGAATGCACCAAACTTGACCCTTTTGGGTTCACGGCGTTCGCTGGCTGTTCGATGGGGGTCTTCAAAACACATTATCTCGGCAGAAACATGCTCGCTCTCACGCATAACAAAGCGTACGTCCATCAGAATAAGTCCTACTCAAGCGGTTCGATCGAATGGCTCGAGTATGTAAAAAAGACTCGAAATGCGGACGTTCACTACGCCGTAAACCACGGCGAGGTATCGATTGGTAAGTACTTTTTAGATGGCTACTACGAGCAGGACGGCGTGAGACACGGTTTAGAATAGGCAGGGTGCATCTTCCACGGACACTGTTGTCCCTTTGAACGATAGGGTTGATGATAAGGTTGAAATTCTACAGAACGCGTACGGTTTGCAAATTGAGGTTCTTTGGGAATGCGAATGCAACAACATGAAAAAGACCGATCCCTCTGTGATAGAATATATGACCAATTATTCTGCCCCAGAGAGACTGAAGCCTCGAGACGCCCTGTTTTATAAACTCTATCACAAAGTGACCGGAGATGAGAAAATAATGTACCTCGATTTCACCAGTCTCTATCCCTTCTCCCACCGCCAAATAATTTTCAAAGATTTTGAACCGATTTAAAATTATTACAGGCTTCTCAAAGCGACCGTATACCCTCCCAGCAAATTACAGCACCCGGTTCTTCCTTACAGATGCCAAGGAAAACTGATGTTCCCGTTATGTAGAACCTGCGCTCACGATCAAAACCAGACCGCGAGCTGTACCCACACGGATGAGGAAAGATCACTGTCAGGGTGTTGGGTATCTATAGAGCTTTTAAAAGCCATCGAGAAGGGTTATGTGGTGGCCAAGATTGACGAGGTTTGGCATTTTCCACAGCAGTCAGACACGTTTGTCGGATACGTAAAAACGTTTTTTGCGTTTGAAACAACAAGCGTCGGGGTACCTGTCGAATGTTGTTAAGGACGCTGAGAAAGAGACTTACATTCGTGAGTATTTTGAAAAAGAGGGGATTCAACTCGACCCCAAAAAGATCAAGTACAACGCCGCCCAGAGGGCAATCACTAAAATAATTCTGAATAGTTTGTGGGGCCGATTCTCTTTAAGACAGAACTTACCTCAAACGACTCTGGTGAACGACCCCGAAGATTTCACCAGAATTGTTTTTGGTAATACCAACACGTTGGCGTATTTCTCATTCGTCTCAGACGACGTGGCGCTCGTCCAGCACAAACCCCTCAAAGAGGATGTTTGTAAGGCTCGCGACGTTAACGTGTTAATAGGCGCGTTCACCACGGCGCATGCCCTACTGGAATTGTACGAATTGATGGACAGACTCGGCGACCGTCTGGTATACTCGGACACAGACAGCGTCGTATTTGTGTCTAGGGACGGCGACTGGGAGCCGCCTCTAGGGGATAATTTGGGTGAGCTGACGAGCGAAATAGACTATGGGGATTTTATTACAGAGTTTTGTTCTAGCGGCCCGAAATCTTACGGCTTTCGTACGGCCAAAGGTAAAGTGTGTATGAAAGCTAAGGGCATAACGCTGAATACTAAAAATTCCCAATCCATCCGTCTGGAATTCCTGATTGGTCTGGTTGACAGTTATGTGACGTCGCATGATAGCACCAAATACATCCTGGCTCACACGGAAAACATTGTGAGGAATAAAAAGGCTCTCACGTTGCACAACAAATCAGTCGTTAAAAGGTTTAAGGTGGTGTACAATAAATGCAGACTTTTGCCCGATTTCACCACGCTTCCTTTTGGCTACTGATCAGATTATGTTGATGCACAAAGGTCGCTGGATGTTTCCGATTTTGATTTCAGACTTCAATTTCCATTTAGTTATGTTATCATCGGACCCTCCAATTCTGGAAAGTCTTATTTTGTAAAACTTTTGTTGGAAAAATGTTTGAATTTAATTTCCAAGAAAATTGAAAACATTGTTTGGTTGTATGATTGTTGGCAGCCTTTGTACGACGATGTACTTAAGTTGTATTACATTAAAGGGGTGGTAAACCACGATTTCACTATTCTAACTTAAGCTAGCGTGTAATGTTGCTGCTTTAGCATAAACAACATCTGCAAAGTTACAACGTTCAAAGTTTAAAGCAAAGGGAGATATTTGCTTTTAAAGAAATCCATTTCTAAGAACTACAGCAAACGGCCAGTAGGCAACTACACACATTCCTCCAGGGTTGGTGACATCAACAGGCTCAATATTTACATAAACCCCTCCTCCGAGAATATTAAATAAGGGGGGGTGAGGCCATTTTGTATCGCGGCGCTGTTGTGGTATAGGCTGGAGTGGTGTTGCCGCGATGCCGAGGAAACGCTGTTATATTCATCCGGATTGCAGGTCTGGGGTACTTGCTTTGTTCAGCCTTCATAGGGACAGGGGTGCGTTGCAGAGCGTTTAACATACAACATGTTATATGCACGTGTGTATGAGACAGAAGGGAACAGGCACGTGCGGGGCTCCCTCCCGCAGCACATCTCACGGAGGAAAACTTTCACAATGTTCGCGAGTTCAACACCGGATTTGCACAACGTCAGCTGCATAAGACAAACACTGCCAGTGTGTGAATGCACGACGTGCGCGGGGCTCCCTCCCGCAGCACATTTCACAGAGGAAAACTTTCACAATGTTCGCGAGTTCAACACCTGATTTGCACAACGTCAGCTGCATAAGACAAACACGGCCAGTGTGTGAATGCACGACGCGCGCGGGGCTCCCTCCCGCAGCACATTTCACGGAGGAAAACTTTCACAATGTTCGCGAGTTCAATACAGGATATGCACAACGGCTTGACCTGAAAGCTGGATTTACAAACAGAAGCTGTTTACGGGCCACAACCTGTAAGTCTGATTTATTTTTCATCGATGTGTTTTCCTGTAATAGGTTGTAGCAAGGAAGTAAACAGATGACAGCGCTGTTCTGCAAACCAGTCTGTTAAATGCTCATTCATACTTAACGTTATCCGACGAACACCTATCGTTACAAACACTAACGTTAAAATCTCAACAGCGAACTTGGCATTAGTGTAAATGATTCTTTGATTAGAGCTATGTATTATTTATCTACAGGCATGCTAAACATGGTTCTGTGTGTGATTTGGCTACTATAGTAAAGCCAGTGTTTAGTGTTTTGGGTTAATAGTTCTTGCGACAGATATTTGGCTATAATCGTTCTAAAAATACAAAAGTAACAGTGCCATTCAGTAGCGATCGCTATAGATCCGCAGTCTTTACTCTTGAGGACTGAACAGGTTCTGCTCGATCATCTTCACTCAAATGTTCTGGGTCTGATTCGGGCTCAGATTGGTGTGGTTTTATTGAAGCCATCGTTTCTAATACTGACAAAAGCACAGTCTACCGGTAAGGTAAGGGGCGTGACGTTTCCGATAAACGTACACTAGGCGGTTAGCGAATCACAACACACTGAGCCAGCTAACCAATCTCAGCCCATTGCGTATTTTTGAGGGACTGGCTTCATACAACCCGGAAAGCATCAGACCGTTTTACAAGGAGGGACAGAGCAGTGTAGAATAAATGTCAAATATATGAAAAATAATGATTTTTAAAAAAAAACAAAGCATTAACACATGTTACAGTGCACCCCACAAACACAATCAAGCCTTCAAAACAATGTGTTTTACCACCCCTTTAAATTTGTGCAAGGAATACCAGAGAGTCTGAATGATGATGATTTGCTACCTGTCACTAAACCAAATCTTCTCATCGTGGATGATTTAATGCATCAAGCTTGCGCTAATTTGGAGCTTCAAAGGGTTTTTACGCAGAATGTGCACCAACGTAATCTCAGCGCTATTTATATAGTGCAAAATTTATTTGTACAGGGTAAATCCAGCCGAACCATCAGCTTAAACGCCAATTATATGATTCTGTTTAAAAATCCTCGGGACGTCAATCAAGTAGCAATGCTGGGACGGCAAATGTACCCCGGAAACACAAATTACTTTATGGAGTGTTATCACGATGCGGTCAACCAACCTTTTGGCTACATAATGATAGACTATAAAGCAAAAACTCCTGAGCAGTACCGCCTCAGTACAGGATTGCTTTCCGACCGTCAAGTGGTTTATATCCCGAAAAAAAGAAGAAGAACGTGATAAAATCACCATGTCCGCCAGACTTTGTAAACATCTGCCGGTGTTAAAACTGCTTCATAAAGCAACTCCTAAACAACAGTCGGCGTCCGACGAATTCATTTTATCGCTGTGTGAAGTGGTGCTTAACATCCTCTACAGCACGATTCCGGTCAATCAACAACAGTACCGAAAACTGAAAAAGAGAAAAGCTGAAATTAAATTTGTAGCCGATAAAAAAAATAGGCATAGCGGCCAAGAAACGAGTTTTCAACCAGAAGGGTGGATTCCTTTTACTGCTCCTGGGCGTCGCCGTACCCTTTCTTTCGAGCTTGATAGCAAATAGATAGGATGGAGTATGCCGAGAAGATGTATTTAGTCCCACACCATCAATTGGATAGGGTGAAAACTGAAAATGCTCGCGAGAATATTCAACAGAGTGTGGAAAACTATTTGGACGCTGCCATGATAAATATTTTACTGCGCACTGATTTGAACCCGTACGAAAAAGCAAAACTTTACACAAATACCCTGAGCAGGTTTTTGACCATCGTTAAACAAGGCGATCGTGAGACTGGTGTTTTAACGCTTTCGTTATCCGATCCCGCTCATAAAGATGAACTACCGACCGTGGCTAGTGTTGAAGGCGATGGTGCTGAGGAGCATGTGGTGGATGAAGTTCTGAAGAATGTACCTTCGAGAAGTGTGAAAAACAGCAGATACATATTAGACAAGATGTCTAAAGCTAAAGGACTAAGCGCGTGGAACGAATCGGGGGAGTTTGTATTCAGGGGTAAAGCCGTACAAGGTTCACATATGGTCGATTTGTTAAAAAATGTTACGGCCCCGCAAAAGGTTCGGGATGACCGGAGACCTCTAGGATGGCCGGAGTTTTTACGCGCCTTTGCCGAATTAAACATCCCTTTTTCTACAGTGCCGAATCAACAGGTCAGGAGCGCAATTAAATCTCTAAAGAGTAAACCAGACACCCCCAGCCCCGCCCTTGTTAGACCTTCTAAAAGAGCATGAAGATATTCACGCTTCGTGTTTCCAGAGTCCGAAGACTCAGTGTTTAAATCTCCGACTATCGATCGAAGACAATGGTTGGAATTTTAACGAATCCTTCTATTTTGTGTGTACATTAATATGTATCTTATGATTAAATAAAAAAAGACGATAACAAATATAATATAATGGTTTTAAGATTTTTATTTATATGTCAAACATGTTTGCACAGTGAACGCAGGACAACATTTTATCATTACAAACATACGGTCTTAATCTCTTCACAAATAGGGACACCATTTTATCATTTTTAATATAATCATCGATGTATAGTTTCATCACATGGTTATAGTCGTATCCTCGGGCTAAATGATATAGAAAAAACACAGTGCTGACCGCAGGTATCCGATGAATAATCCTGGACTCGTCTGTCAGAATATAATACGTCTACGTCGTTGTCCGCTAGAAAGTTATTGATGGTGATTGGAAAGTGGTGGCTTTTGGGTGGATTGCCGAAGCTGTCGAAAAAACAAGCGGGTCCTTCTTCGGGTAAATAAACGGCGATCCAATGCTCCCCTGGTAACCGCGAAGGGTGGGTGTTAATGATCGCCATTGACGGTAAGATCCTTAGGGTTTTTTTGGGTAGTTGATCGCTCTGTAGAACGCTGAGAAAATGCATGTGATTTTATCCATGATAGCCGTGAGTTGCAGCGTGTTCATCTCAATAGTAGTCTTTCAGTACTTGACGGCGGTTAGACACTTCAACGATGGAGTCAAATACGGCGTAAAAGATTAAATTAATGGTATTCAGCAGCTGTTGTCTGAAACGAGCTTCGACTCTGATATTGCCGGACTTGATGAGGGAAATATGTTGACCGCACTCTTCGTCGGGGGTAAGGTTAAATGTGTAAAGCGTTTCAGGAAATAATTCCTGCCGATACAGAGTGGTTGGTCTTTAAGGTGTCTCTCGGTTGCCATCACCAACTGATAATATTCCCGTACTGCCGAACCAGCTTCGAAATTAGGTTGTAGAGGCTTGGAGGGGTACTGTTGACCGTCGATGTAAACCGCTAAGAATTCCAGATCAAAATGACGGAACGCGAATTGATTTTTTGTGTAGGAGCCGGTGAATGCGTCGTTATCAACCAAAGCAATGACGATACACTTTGGTAGCGTTCCTAAAAACAGATTTTCTTGATTCAAAACACGGGAGCCGGCTGGTATGGAGAGTGATTTTAGACCGACCCTATTGATGGGGTACTTGGCCGTTGTCGAGAGTGAGCCAGTCTCACCGGCGGTGATACAGAAACTTTCTTGACAAATAGGGATGCCGCCACTATATTTAATTTGTAAGCCACATCGTCGGACCTTGTTGGGAAAAAATGTAATCACAGAATAAGATTTATGTTTGAGTTCACACAAGAGTCAATATCTGTTTCGGCCATGCAAAACACCTTTCTAAGCTCAACAGACACAGTGTCTGTGGAAACCCAGGGGGGTAGCGGCGGGACACCTAAAATTGAGAGCCTTCCCGAACCAAAGGTGTCGGATAATTTAAATTAGTTCTAAGACAAAGAGGGACCATTTGTGTGTTGTGTTTCTTGCTTTTACTCTGTGTAGAAATGGAAAACTACTGAGAAGGGGTGTTTAAACATTGGGGGTATAAGAAGCTTGTGGCTTCTTTGTGTCCCCAGTTCACACTCAAGGCAGCCTCAGATGGCTGCACTGACCGTGTCTCTTTCTTGCAAGAAAAATAAATCTTTATAAAGACAATTGGAATATGATTTGTCTCTTATTAGTGATGTCAATGAATAAATTTTTGCCATAACAACCTCATCAGACAGAATTAATCTTTTGCTCTAATAAGTCGTATCTTAATATCAACCCCATTTATCAAAAGTTTCTCCTGGAAGAATATATTGCTGTGTATAGGTACAAGCAGTTCCACCTCCTTGCTTTCGCTGGTGTAGCCCGATCTCTTCAACAGCCCCGTGTTATGAGATGAGATGAGATGAGATGAGATGAGATTCAAGTTTATTGTCATTACACATGTACAAGTACAATGCAACGAAATGAAGTTTGGAGCAAGCCTCCGAGCCGCAGCTATTTAAAGCGCCGCCACACACTCTCCAGAAATAAAGAAATGCAGATTGCTAAGCATACATGCAAACATTACATACATAGTACACACAGTACACGTGGTCACGTGATGGTATTTTTTGTTGGGAATAGTAAGGGAGATAGGAAGGAGGAAAGGGGAGGCAGACGGTTGGATGGGGGCAGGGATGGGGGTGAGGTGTGTATGATGCGAGTAAGAGTCTTGAAGCTTCCTGTGTTGTGTGAGAATGTTAGCCATAACTTAAGATGTTTTCAAAGTTCAGTTCTGTGGCTTGTCCTTGAAGGGAGATATGGTAGTGCACAGGGAACAAAAGCAAGATAGCAGGACCCAGCTGTCAAGCTGACCTCCCATCCGAGAGATAGGGACAAGCTGGATGTTGGGGTGAGGGAAAATATCTTAATCCATTTAGCTGATCTTCGGTAATTTTCCGGACCATAATCAATCAATCCATTCTGATCCTCAGCGTCAGTGGCAACGTCCGGTTCATGAATGGACTTGGACATTTCATCCAATTTCATGGTCAGACCAGACATACTGCGTAGCAGTTCACTAGCCTGGCCCCCGATGGAGCCCACTCTTCCCTGCTTCTCCGCAGTCCGGGCTGAGATGTTACGATACAGCTCCTCAATCAATGTCACTCTTTGATCTAATACCTTCAGTCGGTCACACACATCCCCGAAGCACTCTTTAATTTCCACAGACAGCGGCTGGGTGAATTTACTGGCAGCTGTCTTACCAATTTTCCGATAGGTCAGGGCAATCCCAAGGCCGAGAAATAGGAACCCCACTTCATAATGCCAATTATGAATAAATCCTCCACATCCTCCACGGACAGGACTTCCAGGCACAGGACTTGCCAGCTGTTCCAGGCGTCCCGCGTGTAGCCCGCGGGGAAGGTTCCGTCGGGGCAGGTGTGTTCTCCCGGAGCACCCTTCCTCAGTGAGAAAATCTTGTCAATCGCGCTGAGAGACCAGTTAATTAATTCCATTTCAGTATTTTCAGGAGTCCAGCAAGCAGGGAGTCAAGAAAAAAAGACAAAAAGATCAGCGCCAAAGCAGAGCGGGGAGCAGATAGAAGGCACGTCTGCTCTGAATGAGATCAGGAAGTGGAAAATGGCCTGCGGGGTCATGGACATCCATATGACCCGCCGTGTCCTTGTGAAACAGGCCGGAGGCAAAAATAGATTCCAGCGTATCTTTACCGTAGTTAATCAGGCTCTCGATGAAGCAACGATAAGGATAGGTGTTCGAACTTTGAAATATCAGGCGATCGCCTATGGTCACGTCGACTTGTGAAAATATAGTGGCTCCGGGGTAGTTGATCAGATCTACCTTCGCAGGATGTGCAATCACGACCGCGTCATTGCCTTTACCCGTTATATGTACACATCTCAAGAGTGGCACGTACGAATCACCAACCGCTTGATATTGGATGATATCCGTTTAACGTACATTGTGTAGAACCCAGCGTTGATATCGGATTGATGAGGAGCGTAAGTGATGACGCTCGTAGTAAAATCAGCTTCTTTACGGTAGTTTGACCGTCCGAGAGCATCATCCGGTATCATTCCTAAAATAGTGGCTAGTCTCCCTTGGAAGAGGACCGAAACGTTGGGTTTCACGACCAGAAACACTTTGTTTTTTAATTCATCGAGATTCAATAAGGCCGAGAGTGTGAGAAGTTGATTTATAGCACGGAGGATCGCACGAATGCTGGCGTAGTACCAGCCGTGGTACTAAAATGTATAATTTTGTCGATACAAAACCCTGCGATGTCTTTTTTATGCGGTTCTGCGTCTTTGGGGGTTTCGCTATCCGAGGGTCCGGGGGCAGTGTTTAGGATGAAATATCCGTCTTCATCATTAAAATTATACCAACTTCTAGGGTATTCGATTTCGGCAAGTCCGACTTCCCATTGTCCTTTCAAGTCTGTGTATAGCTGGATATGCGATATTCAGGGTAAATTGACGATGACGCATTGCACGGTAATGTGACGTAGAATCCGTGGTCATCCATGACGGTCCTTTTATGATTTTGAATCCAACGTCGCTGAAACATCCGTCTGTAGCGTCGCAACTGGCTTTAGCAACGGAAGAGCCCAATTTATCCAGCCAGTCTTTAGAGGGGGTGCTGATATTAGCCGGACCCCCCCAGTCGTTTTCGAATTTCGATTCCCAGTCTTTGTGGAGGTCCGATGGTCCAGGGGTGAAAGTCAGACTATGTTTGCTTGCGTTGTCGTCAGGAGGGTCGAGAATGCTGCCGAAAGAGATACCGCAGCTACACACATGAGCGGGTTCTGAAGCGCCGTCTTCAGTCATGGTTTATAAATGATGCTTGGGAGGGTCTGACCATCGAGCTTTATGATGTCGGTAGTGAATGGGCGTGGACGACATAGCGTTTGTACTGTTGCGCACGCATCTCTCTGGGTGGAACAGCTGCACTTTAATTTTGTTGTATCCGTCATGCATGTCGCACCATTTGAACATTTTTTTTTATGGTTGAAAAAACAGTAGCCAGCAGATCCAGATCACACCACTTGAAAAAAAATTGCATTTCATACAGATCATGATGATCGTTAAGCAGGACACCTCCTGACTGATTCTTGGTGAGCTTTGTCTTGTCTTTACAGCAGAATATGTAAACAGAATCATTCGGCTTCTTTTTAGCATGGTCACCTACCACGCAGTACTGGACATTCGGGGTCACCCCGTCCCTGCAACGTACAAAGGCTCTTCATGGCAGTCATTCAGATCCCTCAAGACAAAATTGTAAAATAGAGACCAGTCTTTTACGGGAAATACACCACACACGTCTTCCCCGGCCTGAAACTCGCCTGGGCTGTCAACGGTGTAGAGCGTAACAACTCGAGTTGGTTTATGAAATCTGTACCCGTATACACGGTCACTACACAGTATAAATTCACCTTTAGTCCAGTCCGAGATTTCATGGAGAACATTTCTCAGACGGATGTGACCGTACGGTTTTCTCTGCGCCATAGTCAGCCTGTCCATCATCCTGCTGCACATCCTGGGGGATTTACATCCACCTCTGGGGATTTAGGGAGGGATAAATCGTCCGTGCTCATGTTTCTCTTTCTGATTGCTGTAGAACACACTGACCATTTATATACGCTGCTCTGGAATGTGGAGGGTGGGAGGGAGATCCTGATTACAGCGGCATCAAAAGACCAAACCTTCTGTCAAAAACATGAATTATTATACCAACTTCAAACGATAAAACCTTCTGTCAAAAACTTCAAAACCACAAACCTGTCAAAACATGATATATTATATCAACTTCAAAAACCCCCAAATCTTCTGTCAAAAACATGAATTATTATACCAACTTCAAAAAACCCTAAACCTTCTGTCAAAAACTTCAAAACCCAAAACCTTCTGTCCAAAACATGAATTATTATACCAACTTCAAAAAAACCAAACCTTCTGTCAAAAACATGATATATTATACCAACTTCTAAAACTCAAACTTTCTTTCAAAACATGATGTATTATACCAGAGGGGAGGGGAAACAACAAGGTCAAAGGTCATTCTGACCTATACCGGAAGACCCACCCTAAAGGTCAAAGGTCAAAGCCATTAATCATTTTGACATAAGGTATAGCATACTTACTACTTTTGTGTGATAACACGCAGCGTTTCTTAAAATTGCAATTTTCATTGTGTTTTTCAATACTAATGTAGGGGGGGAACCAAAGAAGCGGAACCAAGTGCGGGTAGCGTTGCACTGCAGTGCCTAGGTGACGGACGCTTTCCGTCTTCTCTCATAAAGAGATTCTTTCACTCTCTGATTCTATGATCCTGTTTTCCAGATTCGTACTCAGTAAAAACAATGTCAAGAACCGTTTCCTCCTGACGTGTATGTGATGTATTTAAACTGTAATGAGTTGTTTGGGGAATTTTTGATGTGTGAAGCCAAGTTAAAGAGCCACGTTTGTAATCGCGGGAAAAAGGGTTTGAAAACAATGGCGCTAGCGGTTGTATAACAGGTGTATATTGTGTATTATTTAGTGTTTTTAGGGTATCCTGGCAGGTTATAAACTATTGTAAATGTTAAGAGAAGAGGGATATGTTGTTTAAAACTTAAAGGAGAGTTACTACTAAAGTTATACAGAAGCAGTTAGGTGTCTGGTCTGTGTTTAACAATGTGTTATAAGTTGAACAGTTTTCCCTATGTGTATGATTCAAGTTGTGACTCTACAGTCCTTTGAATATTCATTTACAGCCAAAGAGGGTTTGTGAATCACATTTTTACATTAGTATTATGGTGGATTTCTGGAGTTAAAAAGAAAACAAATAATTGTGTATATATATATAGCTTAAAGAATGATTTATCCATGTGATATTACTGCACTTTAAAGAAAGAGTGGTGTTGATTTTTGCAAAGACATGATTATTTTTGTAAATGTGAGTGTGGAATATGTCACCCACTGATATGTGGAGAGTAAAGGAAATAAACTGTATTGAGGTGTTTAAAATGAAATTAACAAATGGACTCTGAAACTGAAACATGTTTACACTAAGGGAATGTTATTGTTTTAAACCATGATTGGAGAAATTTGTAATAAAGATACAGAGATATGGAGATGAAGATGGCGGTTCGTTCTTTCACTCTCTGATTCTATGATCCTGTTTTCCAGGGCTATCATCTAGGAGAGCTGAGAATAGTGAACCCTGGTCAAAAATAATTTGTTATTCCAGTTTCGCTATTTGAAACTCGTAACACGTGCATCGTGTACAGGGGGAAACGAGAGGCGACAAACCTCTCACGATCGGCAATCGGATGGTCGGATGAATTTCTGGTATGTCAGAAATTCTGGTCGCCCCTCGTGAGGTCATTGCACAGCTGAAGCAGAGCTATGAACTGATTGTCCTATTTTCCCCTGCATGAAAGTAGAAGTTGAACCATTTCATCTTAAATGCAGCAAGAAAGAAAATGAAAAGAGGGAGATATTTAAGTTCTGTAAGCAGCTATTAAATAGCAGCAATTTGGCAAACTGTTCCATGCCTCCAGTTTGTGTTGTAAAATTGTTAATCAAAGTCTTCCAAACCACCGTGTAGCCTATCCAATGCCTCTTTTATTAATTCAGCTAGCCTACTTGATCATTAATTTACTTGTTTCACTTTTCACTTTATTTACTCATTTATTTAATATTTACTTAATTTTATTATCACGGGAAATGTGAACAGTGCAAGATGAATGAAAACTAATTAGTCTCTATATTTGAGCATGCTTGTCATGCATCTACATTTAAAATAACGAACTTGAGCGTGCAAAAGACGCAACATATGTGAACGGCCCCTTAGTCAGTGATTACATCAGTGGGACATTTAGGCCAAATAAACGGGACGTCCCGGCTAATACCGACAGTTGGCAACCCTACGTTTATATCATGCTGTGTTTAATATTATAAAACATTTCACGAGTTTACACTTGTAAAGTAAAGATAATGCATATTTGGCGTGCTGTCCAGAGGGCTCCGGGATCGGAATTTTGGCCCGAACCCAGAGTATCTGTATCCCAGTACTGCTGTATAGTCTTAGGTTTTCTCCGAACAACTTTTTACCGGTCTAATCAGCGAACAGAGGGAATGGCTGAGAACGATGACGTTGATGTCGTGTGGAAGTTTGAATTGTAGTTCAGTAATGGCGGTGGAGAAAGATGCGAGCGAAGCCATTCATTCTGTTGTGGCACCGCTGCCGAATATCCAGAAGTTAAAGCCGAGCAAGAACACTCTTTGCTGAGTTTTTTTGGAGGCCATGATGTTGTGTCCCGGGAAAAGTTTGATCTTCCAGCTCGCTCTGTTAGTGGTGAAGGAGTTGGCTGAAGCCCCGGTAAGTTAATAGTTTCGCGTGCGGTCGTAAGGCATTGTCATCATTTACAGGGGCTATAGCCTATAGACTATAGTCAGTGATTTTATTGCCGTGCGTCTCCCACCACCAGCATAAAAGGTAAGAACCGAATTACCTACTGTTTTAGACAAACACCAAGGTTGTGTGGTCCACTGCAGAGCACCGTACGGCCGCACTTCGCTGTCATTTGGATGCATTTCTAGCCTTGTATTTCTAAGGCTGGCAAGTATTTTCAAGAGCAATATATTTCATCACGCTCAAACAGTAAAAGGAAGAAAAGCTTGTAAACATTTGAATTGGGCCGTTATTTACAGCAGCATTTATTCTTATCATACCAAGCATATGATATTTTATTTACAGTATGTTATGGACCCTGTGAGCAGCACGTTCCCGATCACAAAACTCTCCCCTCCACCGTGAATAAATTACAATCCAAAGAGGTGGCGTGCACAATCTGCAGTTATTTTTACAGATTTCCATGTGAGAAACAGAGGCGAACGGCGCATGACACGTCACGACCAAACGTTAGCGTTTGGTTATAGCAGATCCAGAGTGGCTCTGTAAACGCTTGTCAATGGAGAGTGGCCAGACTCTCTGTACATTACAAATTAAATGTACGAGAGTCTGGTAGGACCAGGCTAGAGGACCATCACTTCACGAGTTCACACTTATATCAAATTAAATAGAGTAAAGATTATGTGTATTTGGCTTGCTGTCCGGGGGAGGGCTCCGGGCTCAGAATTTTGGCCCGAACTCAAAGTATCCCCCCAAATCGCAATTAAAAAGAGCGACTGACCGAGGGGGCCCACCCAGCCTCCGTCAGGAGCAGCTTCCTGGCATCAGGTGAGTGGGTCCTATTGGCCAACAACTTTTTACCGGTGAAAGAGATGTGAAACACCCGGCAGGAGAGCTCTCACGGCATCCGGCGGGTAATCCTCGCTGGCAGACGGGTGAAAAGTAAAGCATGGATGTTTGTCCAGGAGAGCTCTTGCAACGTCCGAAAGGAGATCAAGACTCACGGTATTGGACGAGTAATCTGCTGCTGGGAGAGGCCTTTTTTCGCTGCTGTTGTTCCTGCCCCTATGCGAAAGGAGTGACTTGAAAAATTTTGCGCTGGGGTGCCTGATTGCTGGAGAACAGATTTGAGATATTTTTGGAACCAGAAGCGTGTAATGGGTTTGTTGGAGGCGTCTATGAAAAGGGGTTCAGAAGGAGATTTAGCCTGAGATTTCCTAATTTGGAGGTACGCAACAGTTTGGTATGGTTGGATTGGAGACGGGATGTTGAAAATATAGATCAAATGACCTTTTTTAGCTTGGTCTGTCTTGCTTCGTTTGATTAAGGATGATATGGTTTCGCCGTTGAGTACTGATAGGTATGAGATAGTCGGGTGGATTTTTGGGTCGAATTTGTAAGTGATTGCGATTTCTGAGCATCGGAGGAAACCGAAAAAGGCTAAAATAAACATGGTGTCGAGTGTGCGGGCTGTATCGAGGGGCTAGTAACTTGTACGAAGTGTATGGATACATTTTGTGAGAACGTCTAGTGTTATGGGTTGTCTGCTGTCGGGGCGGGTGGGCTGTGATCGCTGAATCCCTTTGATCAGGAGAGAGGTTTGAATTGTTTATCTCTGGGGAGGGAGCACCGTACTTCAATTGGGATTTTCATTCACCGGTTGACCCGGTTGTGGTTGCTGAGGGAACGCTGGCACGTTTTGGCTGCCGCTCCTCTCTCCCGTTTTAACTGAACTTTTAGTGTTTTTATCGGCTGGAGACAAGTATCAATGAGGGTTCTTGGAACTGTGGAAATCCCCTCTTTCCACACATATCTGAAATGCGGAATTACGTGCAAATCCTCTGCCTGCTGTCTGCACTTCTGACTTATGTCTGCTGGAATCAACCATACTGTGGCCTGGCCCTGGATTTACAAATCCACAAGACTGTTGCTGACGTGGACTTTGGCATCATGGATCTAAGGTACACCGCTGGTAAACTGCTGACCTTAAATGGGAATTATTACTTATTAATTAGCGAGTGATAGCTATGAACTGTGCCGTGATGTCGGAATTCTGCGACCTACTCACTATATACATCGCGCTTCAAGGCGCAGGTTTACTCACTCTTCAGCGGATGCCATTTGTGTGCCCATATTTGATCGGAAACCCCGCAGATCGTTCTCTAACGATGTTGATTTAAACAACTTGTCAGTGCTCAACCGAGTGGAATGCCCTTTGTCATCTTCTATGCCCCCGCTAAAAGCAACGCTCGTTAATGCACGATATGTGAACAACAAGGCTGTACTTGTATCGGACATTATCATGGAGGAGAAACTCGACTTGGTGTTTTTAACGGAAACCTGGCACAAGTTTAACTTTTGACTTTTGTTTAATGAACTGACCCCAACTGGTTACGGACTGTTCGATTCCCGCGTCTCTCTGGCAGAGGTGGGGACATCATCGTGATTTACAATCAACAAATCAAAATAAGCCCTGTGGTCGTTCCCCAGTTCAAATCTTTTGAGTGTCTCGTCCTGAACGTCTCTACTTCCATCTCTATGGCCATAGTTACAGTTTACAGACCTCCTAAATCAAGAGAGGATTTTTTATCTGAATTTGCCGACTTGCTGTCGATGCTATGCATTAAGTTTGAAAGAATGATCATTCTGGGGGATTTCAATATCCATATAGACAATAAAGACGCAGCAACGACGAAGGACTTTTTGTCCCTATTGGACTGTCTTGATTTGAATCAGCTGGTGGACTGTCCGACTCATGTCAAGGGACATACCTTAGATCTGGGGCCTCATTTATAAAACTTTGCGTAGGATTTGCGTCAGAAGTGGCGTACGGATGAAACATAGGACGTGCGTACGCACAGAAATATTCGGATTTATAAAACCATCCGCACGCACATCCAACGCAGTTTTCCCTTAATAAATCACAATCAATTCTAAATGTAGCGCAGCTTTTGCGGCTTAATGTCACGCCCATAGTTGCCCATAAATAGTCTGTGAAACGCCCACAAGTTAATATTTATCGATTGCGAAATCATGGCAAATACAGAGAGGAAATCAAAAAAATGTAACTTCACTCAATGTGAAGTAGAAATTATCGTTGGCGAGGTGGAAAAGAGGAGAAAAATATTTTTTGGAGGGCACAGTCTGGGCATTACTAATGCCAAAAAGGCACTTGAGGTGCAAAAGGTTGCAGACGCCGTAAATGCTGTAGCATCACAACCTCGGACCGTGGCCAAAAAAAAAGAAGAAATGGTCGGACATAAAAGTCAAGGCAAAAAAGCGTCCATCGCCAGAGTGTGTCTGCCACGGGTGGGGGAGAGGGGACACCGGAGCTGACCCCTCTTGATGAGAGACTGGCGGCAATTATTGGGGAATCCCTATTAATCCCTATCCCTATTATCTACGTGGAAATGGGAAATAGTTCAGTGCAAATGTAATTTCTTGCAGCTTTCTGAATGGTTGAGACATACGTCATATGTTATTTTATCGAAAATAAAACAAACTAAAGGCATTTGCATGAATACCATGATTCCGTAGCTGATGAAGAAATTTTTACTATGAAAGCAACTTTCCCCAGTGGACAATTAATACATCTATCTATCTATTTATCTATGTATCTATATATCTCCCTAATTATCTATTAGGGATGAAACGGTATGGAAATTTAACATCACGATTATAGTGACCCAAATTATCACGGTTATCAATATAATCACGGTTTTGTTCAAATGAGATTAAAGTGTTCAAAATGAACTGATGCACACACTTAAAACATTTCAACAAGTTTTATATTGGAAAATCAACAAACAACAAATAAATCAAGCGGCTCTATGCACTTTTTTAAGCTAGATTCTGTGGGATTTCCTTCCTTAAAGGGTAACTAAACCCCTGCTCAGAGCTTAACTCCACCCACTGGCAAATTTTGAAAAATGCTGGAAAAGTGGGCAGAGCCCAGCGGAGACAGAGGGGACGAACCGAGGGCGGGGCTGAGTGGAGGGTGTGCACCTGAGACCCGCAGTAACGGGTTGATTGACAGCTGTCTGACTCGCGAGTCGCAAAGATGGAGAATGACTGGAGTGACGCCAGCTTTGCAACAGAGCGGTCATTTCTCCTACCTTCACCTGAAGTGGAGGAGGGTGGATTGTCTGTAGACACAAACCCGGAGCCTTATCAATGCGAGCCGCTGCTCAAACTGCGTTAACTCCCGATGCAGACGATGCTAGTGAAGCAGCCACGCAAGAGAACTGACCTAATCTATCTGCGTTCGCGGCAACCACTTGCGTGTCAGGGTTTGAAGGCGCGTCTCATGTATGAAAATTATCTGTACACATGACGGGCGGCAATAATATCGCAAGAAAAGCCTGACGTGTACTGACAACTGCATTATTTAACTGTATTTTCTTCAATACAATGTTAAAGCAAGTGTCAAGTCAGTTTCATTCATAATGTTTCCACTTCATGTAATATGACAGTTCATACTGGAGTGAAGCCGTTCTCATCATGTGTTTGGGGGAAACATTTCTGAGGGCGTGGTGAGCTCGTGCCAGGGGCGCGGATAGTGAGCCGTTGGAGGTACCATCCTACGTCACGATGTACCACAACGTCCAATAGGAAAATTCAACTGCAGTAGCCACCGTTCAACCTTAAGAGGGCAGCACTTTGGCGGTTTTACCCCATATTTTATAGAATTAAAACCCTTTATACTCAAATGTCAAAACATTTACTCGAATCAATGAACAGCATTAATAAAGCCCCAGTATTACAGATCATTAACTAAAAAAAGTTGGTTTAGGGTTTAGTTACCCTTTAATGGCCGTCGTCAATAGCAACGCATAACGCATAAATAATAATAATTTGTCATAAATATAATCTCTAATATTATCTCTGATGAGAATATTGCTTGAGAATATATTTAGAGTGTTCAGCAATGATGCATTTAAATCTAGCATATTTTGTGTTAGAGCCCAAACAGTATCCAAGTGAATGTGTGATTCTGCGTGTATGATCATACCTGACACCTAAATGATCACTTTACAGTCAGTTTTATGACTGTCATTCTCTTCAAATGCTGAAGTTTGAAACGTGTATAACGTTACCAATGTTGTATGTAACTTAAGAGACGGTCCCTAAATTCACCAGCGTTATGCCAGTCATGTCAGATGCGCTGTGCTTCTGCTGTGTTTTTAAAACCATATTCGCTGCTGAAATAGAACAAAAACAGTACAACCACTATATGATGAATGAATCTCCTGCATACATCGCACGTTTATCTCTGCTTTTAGTGTAGATTTCAGCGAGTAAGAGCGGCGCGCGCTCTGAATGAAACTCCGGCTAATCTGAACGCCTCTGATTATGAGACATTGCATTCATAAACTCAATAGAAACACGTGTGAGTGGTTATATTGCGCAACGCGATTATAACAGATGGCTTTTGAGAAGACTATTATAAGTTCAACAGCCAGAGTGACTAGTGTGCAGCCGAAATAACGTTACACCCTCAAATGGCGGTTGTTAATGTCAAGCCCTGATTATTATGCCTTAAATGTTAGTCTTGACTAAATTTGTTTGTTCGCTTCACGTTATTATTTCCCAGATGTAGTTTTGGTATTGAGGTCAAAGTCCACTTGCCGTTCTTTCCCCTATTACAGTGACTTTCTTCTGGCATGTTCTGCAGACAGGGTGACCATCTTAGATTAAGTTTCCCTCAGGACTTTTGTAAAAGCCAAAATATGACCACACCTCAGATTTGGTCCTTTTAGAGGCTGAACAATCCCCAGAAGTGCTGTCACTGCCTTCTGCCATTTCTTATCATTCAAAAAACAGCGGTGCTGCGCCTGACTGACGCTGACTACACAGGATTTACCGCAAGTTTTCACAACCGTGATAATCACACGCGGTTTTAACCCTTTCGCACGTACGTTCTAAATATTCAGACTGGTAGCCTGGCGTGAGTTTTTTTAATGCGACCGTTATTATGCCATGACACGCGTTCTAATTTCCATGGTAACACACATCAACCTTGACACGTGAGTTTTCGCAATCACAATGGCGCTCATGGTGGATGACCGCGTGCAGGTGAGCACTCTTAATGTTTTGCTTTATTTTTTCATTCAAAACCTCTCACATTATTTGTTAGCGTGTACACACTATGGTTGACATGTTTATGTTGCTTTATTCTTCCCACTGCTTTGAATTTCGCTTGCACACGGTATTTCTCCCTCACAACATCCGCGTGACAATTGGTGAGTATATTTTCGTTTTTTTTCCCTAATTTGGAGCACATATAATTATTTACAAGCATGCAATAAATATGAATAAAGATGTTAAAACAAATTATCTTGTAAAATGAACAGTCCTCAATAATGTGGACGTTCAAATGTCATGTTTGTCGTTTTGCACATTGCAAATATGCTCCGTGCATTCGGTAAAGTTATTAGGGTTCAGTTGACTTGAAAAGTAACATGAATAAATTATATACAGTATTATTTATGTTTTAGTGTTAATATTGTTTCTGAGTTTTATATCTGACTAGCAAAGCAGAGAAAAGCTATATGGTCACGCCTCACTTACTATTAGCTTGCATGCGCATATTTATATATATATATATATATATATATATATATATATATATATATTTATATATATATATATATATATTAGTTTACATGATGTCAAATACCATGTACCTTTTCTCTGCTTTGCTATGATGTCAAATAAGATGTACCTTTTCTCTGCTTTGCTAGTGAGAAATGTGTTGTATAAGTTTAGCATAATTCAAACGTATGTCATTTGTTAAAAAGAAATTGCTAAATGTACACATTTCATTCAAGTTTTATTTAAGCTAAATGTTTTTTGTTTAAACTATTATACATATATACATTTTCTAAAAAATTACAAAACAAATTATAAATATAATTACAATGAACAACAATCAAAATAGTATTATAACCAAAAACAATAAATATACTATGGTAAAAAAAATCTTTAAAACAAACTATATACATATGTTTATGCCCCCATCTTTTTGTTGTACTCCAGCACACAGACTGGCTTCATCTTTGCTTGCCCAGTGATGTGATCCAGCTTCCCTGTGGCTGCCATACCAGTTGGGTGGACTGTGGTAAGGACATGGACATCTCTCTTATCATGCCATTTGACTGCCAACTGTGATCCATTTTCCTTGAATTCCACCTCACCCTTTTTCATTTTACAGGTGAATGGTGGCATCCCTTTCCGGTTTGCACGCACAGTCCCACAAGCTCCAGTGCCAAGAGACAAGAGGTGCTGGAAAAGTGTGTAGACATACAAGCAGAATCACATGGCGTACACATACACGCGGAATCACACGCCATACACATTCACACGCAGAATCACACGGCGTACACATACACGCGGAATCACACAGTGTACACATACACGCAGAATCACACGGTGTAGACATACACGTGGAGATGACGGTTCGTTTCGGCGTACACATACACGCAGAATCACACGGTGTAGACATACACGCGGAGATGACGGTTCGTTTCGGCGTACACATACACGCAGAATCACACGGCATAGACATACACGCAGAATCACACAGCGTACACATACACGCAGAATCACACGGCGTAGACATACACGCAGAATCACACAGCGTACACATACACGCAGAATCACACGGCGTAGACATACACGCAGAATCACACAGCGTACACATACACGCAGAATCACACGGCGTACACATACACGCGGAATCACACAGTGTACACATACACGCAGAATCACACGGTGTAGACATACACGCGGAGATGACGGTTCGTTTCGGCGTACACATACACGCAGAATCACACGGCGTACACATACACGCAGAATCACACGGCGTAGACATACACGCAGAATCACACAGCGTACACATACACACGGAATCACACGGCGTAGACATACACGCAGAATCACATGCCGTACACATACACGCGGAATCACACGCCGTACACATACACGCGGAATCACACGGCGTACACATACACGCAGAATCACACGCCGTACACATACACGCGGAATCACACGCCGTACACATACACGCGGAATCACACGCCGTACACATACACGCGGAATCACACGCCGTACACATACACACGGAATCACACGCTGTACACATACACGCGGAATCACACGCGGAATCACACGCCGTACACATACACGCGGAATCACACGCCGTACACATACACGCGGATAGCTCAATGCGTACAGATAACACGCCATTTGGCTTTAGAAAGTGGCGTGTATTTTTACGCAAAGTCATGATGTCATGTTGCAGAATGGCACAAAAATGCGACCAAAGGAGGAGGTGAGAGCAGTAAAAATATTTCTGATTTTTTTCAGAGGGTCATTGAAAACTGCTGTTGCATTGTTTGCGAAGTGAAGACAGCGGAGGAGCAGAAGGAAGCGGTCCTGTGAGAACAAAGACCCGAAAAATGGTGTCAAGAGCATGGAGTCTGTGCTCCAGTAATCCCGAAGTGATGGTTTTTTGATCACCCCCATTAGGAGAACTGCCACTAAAAATGTGTACATTTCAGGGATATTTGTTGGAACCCATTTAACCATTTTTCCCCTCACTTCTTTTTCTTTCAAGTCAGAGGCATAGCGGTTTGTTTCCTCCACATAAATATAAAAAAAAATCTCAATTTCCTCACTTGTCAGTTGTCTTCTTTTAAATAAATTGTCTGCCATTTTCTCTGAAGTTGTTAAAAACTGGTAAATTTGATTAAAATTGTGTCTGAAGTTGGTACCAACGCGAGTGTGAGGTAAGAGTGACGTCAACAGTGACTTGTCAGCGGGAAAAAATGCTTGCAATGCATGACTGTTCAAATGTTTTATTTTTATACAAAATATTTTCAAACTTGTTAACTAAATTAAATGCATGCAAGTGAACTCCTTATGGTTTATATACTTATTAAAAATATGTACACTGCAAAAAAATGCTCTTCTTATTTAGTAATTTTGTCTTGTTTCTAGTCTAAATATTAATTCTTAAATCAAGATGCTTTTACTAGATAAGTAAAATGACATAAATAGTTTTACTTGTTTTCTTAAAAATAAAATCAAAATGAAGTGAGTTTTTGCTTAAAACAAGCAAAATGATCTGCCAATGGGGTGAGAAAAATAATATTGTTTCTGATTGAATTCTTGTTTCTGTCCCAAACAGAAATAAGATTATTTTTCTCACCCCATTGGCAGATAATTTTGCTAATTTTAAGCAAAAACTCACTTCATTTTTATATTTTTCCTCAGGAAACAAGAAAAAATATCTCGTCATTTTACTTATCTAGTAAATGCACCCTGGTTTAAGAATTTTTAGATATCTGAACTGGAAACAAGAAAAAAAATACTAAATAAGAAGAGCATTTTTTGCAGTTTATGTTAGTTGATCGGTAAGTTATCACGAGCTGTGGGCGGGGCGCCGCCATTATGTGTTTACAACAGCACCAGGGAGCTGAAGCCTGCTGGATTTACACACAAGATCACCCACTTCTCCTGATATATGTGACATTACGTGAGGGAACAGGCTAGACTGATCGTACACGTCTTTTAGGGTAGAAAATGATTGTGTTATTTGATCTGTACTGTTCTAGCGAGCTAACGTTATGGGCGCTCGTGCCGCGATTATATGTTTACAACAGTACCAGGGAGCTGAAGCCTGCTGGATTTACACACAAGATCACCCACTTCTCCTCATATATGTGACATTACGTGAGGGAACAGCCTAGACTGATCGTACACGTCAAAGGGTAGAAAATGATTGTGTTATTTGATCGGTAATGTTATCACGGGCCATTATATGTTTACAACACTGATATCTTGCTGTTATATATATAGTAGTATGCGATTACAAACTGTATTTAGTTTTTGCTGATATTTTTGTGGTTGTGTAATGTAATTTGAAGTGTATGAAACCTAAAATAAACATTAAAAGACACCGAGCTCTGTCAGTCTCTCACGCACTCAGTCTTTGGCTCAGCGCCAGTCAGCGCGCTAAAGCAGATTTGAAATTTTGAATTTGGCAGTTGATCATGAGCGTTCTAATCACACCAGTGTGATCGTACGCTCCAGGGACCAGCCAAGCTTGATCACACGGGTTTGATCGTACGTGTCAAAGGGTTAATGATAACAAAATTTTATACGATATTACTAACCGTCACTAAATTTTATCGTGGTTTATCGTGAAACCGGTAATCGTTTCATCCCTATTATCTATCTATCTGTCTATCTAATTGCATCTATATCTGCTCCGCCAGACGGACACATTGACGAGAATATCAGTTTTGTACATCATTTCGTTGTTTACCATATTATTTATGAGGATGAATTGCATAACATGCCAATATTGTTGCAGAACATATTTCACTTTTTTTTGTTTTTGCATTTCTGTTGTAATTTTCGTTTGATTTTGTTTGTTTTACACTGCAGATCGATCAAACGGGTGTTCGTGTAGGCTGTTAATTGTAATACTTGCTTTGTGAAGTCTTCAAGTTATTTATGAGAGGCAGTATTGCCATTTCTTTTACACAACGGTCTGCAGTTTCACACACTTTCACGTGTTTCTTCCATCTGTCGACGGTGTCGCCATTTCTCATTTCACCCGTTTTTGTGCGTACGCCTGGGTCAGAGCTTGCGTGAAGGACCGCACATTTTCCCGTCAAGTTTGCTTTTTATAAATACTAATTATTACGTAGAAAGCGTTGTACGCCTTCTTTTGAGCGTACGCAACGTTTATAAATGAGGCCCCTGGTCATTACCAATGGTTCTTTTTTGTCTCAGTTATGCGCATCTGACTTTAGGTTGTCTGATCATATGGCAATTGTTTTTAATATGGACTTGACACATCATAGTAAACCTTTGTCTCGAACGGTTAATTTTCGCAAATGGAAATCTATCAATCTCCCCGATTTTTCTGCTTTTATAAATTCCTCACTGAATAGTTTTTCACCAGCAGCTCCTTTGGAGGATAAAATTTCTCTGTTAAATACAGTCCTTTCCTCAGGCTTAGACACATTTGCACCAATAAAATCTTGCACAGTGGACTTTGTCCGCTCCGCTCCCTGGTATACTAACGCGCTGCGCTCTATGAAGGCAGCTTGTCGTAAGATGGAGCGTAGGTGGCGTATTTCTGGTCTTAATGTGCACCATCAAGCTTGGAAGGACCTAGCCTGGCGTGGCCATACTCAATTCTAGTCAGAATTTGAGTCTGGTACCGCTCCATTGAGCTTTGATTATGGGGCGTGTTTCAACCGAGCCAGGAAAGACCTCAATTGGATAGACCTACAACCAATCAGAGCAACGGAGCGACGCGTAACGTTAGTTGTCAAATGTCAACAGAACTCAACTGCACTGTTACCAAGTCCGTGTTTTTCTCCATGTCCGCGGGTTGAAGCGACCCCAATTATGTGATTATATAAACCCAGGAATGCGAATTTTAGCAGGCAACCTTGCCAAAATAACATATTTTGCCAACCAAACGTTTTGAGTAGCAATTGTGCGCGACATTGCAAAAACACTTGGAAACCCTGTCTGCACGCACGCATGATTTAGTAACGTTACAAGAAAAACATGAGTGTAAACGATCTTTGGCAGTAATAAAATAATTTAAGGATACACAGAGTACTTACCAACACGATCATCGTTTCTGAGAGAAATAGTGAAGGTGAACGCATATACGAACAAGTTCTCCGTTTAGGATAAGAGCAAATTCAACCCAAGAGCCTTCGATGACGTGGATGATTACGTTACTGTTGATCATCTGTCCATCATCGTCTAAAGCCCGCCCTGACAATTTCATTGGTCCGAACAGTTTCTGTTCGGGCATAATTCCTTCTCTATGGAGCGAGTCCAGACCGAATTGCCCGAGCAAAACATTTTGTGGGCGGGGCTAAATTCGGCTGGCATCCAGGCTAGGAAGGACCATTTACTTATTTATAAAACTGAGATAGTATCCGCTAGGTCCCAGTACTTTTCTCAGATCATTGTCAATAACCAAAAAAACCCCCGTCAATTGTTCCATATTATTAATAAACTGCTCAAAGTCAACAATACTTCTAATATGTTTGTTTCAGATCACCTTTGTAACAGATTTCTTGACCATTTTAGTTCTAAGATTGACAATGCTCGCAAAAGCATCACTGCAGTCTCACCTGTTTCTTCTTTTACTATCCCTCACTTTTCCGGCACACCTTTTTCTACATTTTCCTCTCTGGATCTGGAATCTCTCACTAAGGAGGTTTCACGAATGAAAGCAGTCACCTCCATAGTGGACCCTATTCCAACTCAGTTGTTTAAATCATGCTTTGCCTCTGTGGGTTCCGTTGTTTTGTGTATAATAAACGATTCCCTTAGTACGGGTGCTGTGCCAGAAGCATTTAAAATTGCTGCTGTAACCCCGGTACAAAAAAAACGAGTGCAGATTTTGACAGCCTCAACAATTTTCATCCCATTTCTAATCTTCCATTTCTCGCTAAAATTCTTGAGCGTGTAGTTGTGTCCCAATTGCACACCCATCTCACTGCAAACAATCTCTTTGAACCCCTACAATCTGGTTTCCGCAAACTCCACAGCACGGAAACGGCATTAGTTAAGGTTACTAATGACTTACTGATTGCTGCAGATTCTGGCTGTCTTTCAATATTGATCCTTCTCAATCTTAGTGCAGCGTTCGACACTGTGGATCACTCTCTGTTACTCACTCGCCTGAAAACCATCTTTGGGGTAACGGACACTGTATTAAACTGGTTCAAGTCTTATCTCTCAGATCGGCACCAGTTTATCTCCCTTGATGGACGTCAGTCTAAAGTTGGTTCAGTTCAATTTGGCGTACCACAGGGTTCAATTTTGAGCCCCCTTCTTTTTAGCATGTACATCTATCCTCTTGGCCAGCTTTTACGATCCCTCTGTCTTAAGTTCCATTTTTATGCAGATGACACCCAGATTTACATCCACACTAAACCGGATGATAATTCAGCCATAAGCTTTCTGGAAAACTGCATATCTGAGGTAAAAATCTGGATGTCACAAAACTTTCTGTGCCTAAATGGTGATAAAACCGAGGTAATGCTTATCGGTTCACCCCAGCAAATCAATAAATCCAGTCATTTTGCTCTAAAAATTGACGGCTCTGCTCTGGAGTTTCAAACTAAATTAAAAAACTTGGGGGTGATATTTGACAAAAAATTATCATTTTACCCTCATGTCCAAAATACAGTCAAACATTCATTTTTTCACCTCAGAAACATTGCAAAACTACGCCCCATGCTATCTGTTTCTGTTGCGGAAAAATTGATTAATACTTTCGTATTTTCTCGCATTGATTATTGCAATGCTCTTCTGGCTGGGGTCTCTAAAACTACCTTAAATAAATTACAGTCAGTGCAAAATTATTATTGCGCTAGAATTCTCACACGCACCAGGACTAGCGAACACATCACTCCAGTTTTAGAGTCACTGCACTGGCTTCCTGTCAGGTTTCGGATTGATTTTAAAATTCTTATGCTGACTTACAAGGCCCTTCACGGCTTGGCGCCTCAATACTTATCCAAACTTTTAACTGTTTACACGCCTAGACGTAATCTCCGCTCCTCTGATGCGGGCCTTTTAGTTGTTCCTTCTACCCGTCTACGCTCTATGGGTGACCGGGCCTTCCCCACTTGTGCACCTAAACTCTGGAATTCTCTTCCGATGATGATCAGACAGGCGGATTCTCTTACTGTTTTTAAATCTGCTCTTAAGACACATTTTTTCAGAATGGCTTTTATATGATTTTTATTCTTGACATTTTTGTTTTGTTTTTGTTTTTTGTGTGTTATATGTATCTTGTGCTTTTTATCTGTCTATGCTTGTAAAGCGCTTTGAGATTCTCTTTTTAAAGGCGCTATATAAAATAAAGATTATTATTATTATTATAATTGTGGAAAAACGAAATGCCGCTCAAGTAACCTTGATGGACCTGACGTGGAGGCTCTTAACAGTATTAATATAGGAAATGAGGTGATTGAAAGGAGAGAAAAATCAGGGAACGGCTTGTGGGATGCTTTAAAACATCTCCAAGCTGCCATGTAGGATTGAAAGTTTCTGCGAGGAAACATCACTGCTGTGGCAGTGGAGAAAATTAGCCAGAGAAACTGAGCTCCTGCGAGAGCAGAGGGAACAGCACTGCTGTTGCAGTGGAGAAATTAGCCAGAGAAACTGTGCTCCTTCTGGAGCAGAGGGAACCGCACTGCTGTGGCAGTGGAGAAATTAGCCAGAGAAACTGAGCTCCTGTGGGAGTAGAGGGAACAGCACTGTTGCGGCAGAGGATAATAGGTAAGACGGGCAAATGGAGAACCACATTCGTATGAGGGAGATAACATACATATATATATATATATATATATATATATATATATATATATATATATATATATATATACAGTGAGGAAAATAAGTATTTGAACACTCTGCTATTTTGCAAGTTCTCCCACTTAGAAATCATGGAGGGGTCTGAAATTGTCATCGTAGGTGTATGTCCACTGTGAGAGACATAATCTATAAAAAAATATCCAGAAATCACACTGTATGATTTTTTAATTATTTATTTGTATGATACAGCTGCAAATAAGTATTTGAACACCTGTCCATCAGCTAGAATTCTGACCCTCAAAGACCTGTTAGTCTGCCTTTAAAATGTCCACCTCCACTCCATTTATTATCCTAAATTAGATGCACCTGTTTGAGGTCGTTAGCTCATAAAGACACCTGTCCACCCCATACAATCAGTAAGAATCCAACTACTAACATGGCCAAGACCAAAGAGCTGCCCAAAGACACTAGAGACAAAATTGTACACCTCCACAAGGCTGGAAAGGGCTATGGAGAAATTGCCAAGCAGCTTGGTGAAAAAAGGTCCACTGTTGGAGCAATCATTAGAAAATGGAAGAAGCTAAACATGACTGTCAATCTCCCTCGGACTGGGGCTCCATGCAAGATCTCACCTCGTGGGGTCTCAATGATCCTAAGAAAGGTGAGAAATCAGCCCAGAACTACATGGGAGGAGCTGGTCAATGACATGATAAGAGCTTGGACCACCGTTTCCAAGGTTACTGTTGGTAATACACTAAGACGTCATGATTTGAAATCATGCATGGCACGGAAGGTTCCCCTGCTTAAACCAGCACATGTCCAGGCCCGTCTTAAGTTTGCCAATGACTATTTGGATGATCCAGAGGAGTCATGGGAGAAAGTCAACTTTTTGGTCATAATTCCACTAAACGTGTTTGGAGGAAGAAGAATGATGAGTACCATCCCATGAACACCATCCCTACTGTGAAGCATGGGGGTGGTAGCATCATGCTTTGGGGGTGTTTTTCTGCACATGGGACCGGGCGACTGCACTGTATTAAGGAGAGGATGACCAGGGCCATGTATTGCGAGATTTTGGGGAACATGGGGAAGATGGGTAGAGGCTGGGTCTTCCAACATGACAATGACCCGAAGCACACAGCCAGGATAACCAAGGAGTGGCTCTGTAAGAAGCATATCAAGGTTCTGGCGTGGCCTAGCCAGTCTCCAGACCTAAACCCAATAGAGAATCTTTGGAGGGAGCTCAAACTCTGTGTTTCTCAGCGACAGGCCAGAAACCTGACTGATCTAGAGAAGATCTGTGTGGAGGAGTGGGCCAAAATCCCTCTTGCAGTGTGTGCAAACCTGGTGAAAAACTACAAGAAACGTTTGACCTCTGTAATTGCAAACAAAGGCTACTGTACCAAATATTAACATTGATTTTCTCAGGTGTTCAAATACTTATTTGCAGCTGTATCATACAAATAAATAGTTAAAAAATCATACATTGTGATTTCTGGATATTGTTTTTTAGATTATGTCTCTCACAGTGGACATGCACCTACGATGACAATTTCAGACCCCTCCATGATTTCTAAGTGGGAGAACTTGCAAAATAGCAGGGTGTTCAAATACTTATTTTCCTCACTGTATATATGTCACACATATATGTCGCACGTGCTACAGAAAATCGGTCTGTGCGATGAATATATAGTTTAGCATGTGAGACAGAGCTTGTTTGAGTGAAGGGAGAATTTGATTTGTGCTCATGTGAGGTTAATCCAGGGCTGCACGATTGACTGAAATTAAACAAAAATCAAGATTTGTCTTTGTGAAATTATGAAAATCGCTTCAATATTTAAATAAATAAATAAATATATGTGCAGATGAAGTGCAGCACTGTTAAGGGCGGATCGATCGGTTCGCAATAAATGCTGCTCTATCTCTGCATGCACTGTGAGTTGGAGTCATTGGCATTGTAGTTCGAAAAGGGGCACGTTTTGCATGAAAAATTGCTAATGTAAAAGCTGTCAATTGCGGGCTCGGTTTGCACCGGGGTACTGAACCCAAGACTCTGAAGGAGGTGACACTCGAACTGTCCCACGATTCACGCGAATGTGAAAGCATGGACTCGGGTGTGCATTTGTTCAGGAAGAAACGTAACCTGCATATGTGTTTTAGCATATTACAATGTTTAGTTAAATAAAACACATGTAAGGGATGATGGTGTTGACAATTTACCTTGGATACTAGTGTATTCGCGCATATGCGTGCAATCAGGGCAACAAATGAACTTCATGCAACGCACATACAGTAAACCCAAGAGTCGTTTACTCAGCTGCGCATAATAGCACGAAATTAATAAAAACAAAATATATTTACTGCAGTGTGTTTTCTATCATCCGCCGTGCACATTTTTGATGACGTAAGATGAACAAGTGCACCAGGGTTTGATAGAATCAAGTTGAGTGTGAAACCAGACCAGCGCTGCGGGGGACGCCAGGAACAATCGCGTTTGGACATGACCACAGCAAACGTGCCCAGTGTTAAAGCCCCCTTAATGTGCATTAGAAAAAAGCAACAACCTATTTCCAAACTTGTAATGAGAAGCGTTTACAAACCTGTTGTCCAACAAAAGAGAACATTTAATCGAGTGTTTGAAATAACCTACTTTTGTAACTGACAGGCTTCACATCACAGAAAGAGGCAGAAATTATATTATTTTATAAAATTCTGTAGTACAGTGATAGATTCGCAGTGTAGAGACGTGTACAGTACTTTTTTCTTTCTCAGTGAATTCATAAGATAAAATAAGACAAAAATTAAGACATTACAGTCACACTTTTTGATCATAATTTAATATTTTACCTTTGTAATGATTTATGTTTTCTGTAAAATATAATAATAATAATAATTGTTATTATTATTTTTATTCTTAAATATTTGTATTGTATAGCACCTTTTGCATTTTTCAGACATGGTAACAGACGTTTTATACATGTGCTACAATTTTGTGGGCTGTGCTACAAAACTTTCAACTTCTGTATATGTGCTATGTGCAAAAAAAGTTAATGTACAGCCCATATATATATATATATATATATATATATATATATATATATATATATATATATATATATATATATATATATATATATATATTATGGGGGGCCAAACAGGAAATAATTCAATGTAAATCTGATATAGTTTTAACACTGAATATATAAATGTAAATCTGAATATAGTTATAACACTGAATATATAAATGTAAATCTGAATATATAAATGTTAATCTTGAATATATAGTTATAACTCTGAATATATAAATGTAAATCTTGAATATATAGTTATAACTCTGAATAAATACATGTAAATCCTGAATATATAAATGTATATCTGAATATATAAATGTTAATCTTGAATATATAGCTATAACTCTGAATATATAAATGTAAATCTTGAATATATAGTTATAACTCAGAATATATACATGTAAATCCTGAATATATAAATGTAAATCTGGAATATATAGTTATAACTCTGAATATATAAATGTAAATCTTGAATAAATGAATGTAAATCTTGAATATATAGTCATAACTCTGAATATATAAATGTAAATCTTGAATATATAGTTATAACGTCTCGGGTTATGACTATAACCCTTGTTCCCCGAGAAGGGGAACGAGACACTGCGTCATCGTGACGACACTTTGGGGAATGCCCCTCGCGTAAAGCGTCTGAAGAAACAGTAGAATCAGCCCAATCCGATTGGTGTTGCGTGATGACGTAGTATGTGACGGCATACCCGGAAGATACAAAGAGACGTCTGAACACAACAGAGATAGCTTTCTTTGCGATGAAGCGAGCGCTCTGATGAATGGGTGGACACGAGACGCAGTTTCTCGTTCCCCTTCGAGGGGAACAAGGGTTATAGTCATAACCTGAGATGTTCCCCTTCGAGGGAACTCGAACTGCGTCATCGTGACGACACTTTGGGGAACGAGTACCAACTATCCCGCACCAATCATACCCAGCCCAGTGTGAAGCTGGAACCCAGGCACAACTAGGGGGCGAGCACTCTAGCGCCAGGCGTCTCAGGGAGATGCAGACTGTAGTAATGAATGAAGGTGTGCGGGGTGGCCCACCCAGCCGCCTCGTAGATCTCTTGTATAGAGGCCCCAGAAAGGAGGGCCACTGAGGAGGCCATGCTCCTGGTAGAATGGGCCCTCACGACTAGCGGTGAAGGCGCCTGATAAGCCGTGGCTATAGCCTGGACAATCCAGCTACTGATTGTCTGCTTTGACGCAGGCAGCCCTTTCTTGGGTGAACCAAAACACACCAACAGCTGGTCTGACTTTCTCCACTGAGCAGACTTCTCCAAGTAAATCCTCAATGCCCGCACGGGGCAGAGGAGGTGAAGTCTGCTCTCTTCCGCCGTCACGTGAGGTGGAGGATGGAATGCCTGGAGAACCACTGACCGTGCCACATTAGATGGCACCTTGGGCACGTAGCCCTGACTGGGATGCAAGATGGCCTTTACCATGCCAGGGGCAAACTCCAGGCAAGTTGGCGTGATAGCCAAGGCCTGGAGGTCCCCAACTCTCCTCAGAGAAGTGATGGCAAGGAGAAAGGCCACCTTGAAGGTCAGTATTCTCGCCTCAGCCGACTCCAGCGGCTCAAAGGGGGCCTCAGCCAAACCCTCGAGCACCACTGCCAGGTCCCAGGTTGGGACCCTGGAATGAGCCGCAGGCCTCATCCTCCGAGCCCCACGGAGGAATCGTACAACCAGATGGTGCCTTCCCAGCGGCCCATCACCTAAAGGTGCGTGGAAAGCCCCAATGGCAGCCACATACACCTTAAGTGTGGACGGGGAAAGACCGGCGGAGAAGCGGTCTTGATGGAACTCCAGCACTGAAGCCACTGGGCAGTTAACTGGGTTCACCTCCCGCTCTCTACACCAAGTGGAAAATACATTCCACTTCAGGCTGTACAACCTCCTGGTGGAAGGAGCTCTGGAACTGAGTAGGGTCTCAAAGACACCCGCCGACAGGCCCTCTCCTAGGTACTGGGCCCCCTCAGGGGCCAGACCCAGAGATCCCACACCTCTGGCCGAGGGTAGAATATCGTACCCCTGGCCTGATATAGCAGGTCCCTCCTCAGGAGAACCTGATGCGCCAGTCTGCACCTCAGGCCCCCCTGGTTGTTTAGATACGATACTGCCGACATGTTGTCGGATCGTATCAGGACATGGTGGCCGCGGAGGTCCGGGAGAAAGCTCCTCGGAGCTTTGTAGACCGCCAGCATTTCCAGGCAGTTGATATGCCAGGAAGAATGCCGGGTCCCCCACAGACCTCTGGAAAAGCGGCCTTCCATGACCGTGCCCCAACCAGTGAGGGAAGCATCTGTTGAAACGGATTTCCGGCAACAAGACGCTCCCAGCACTGGCCCCTGGGACAGGAACCAAGGTTTCTTCCACATGATGAGGGAACGAAGGCATCTGCACGTTACCCTGATCATACGGAAAGGTTGGTTCTCAGCCACCACTGGAGGGGTCTCATGTGGAGCATGCCGAACGGAATCACGTTGGACGCTGCTGCCATGAGACCCAGCAGTCTCTGAAACTGCTTCACAGTGAGGCTGCGGCCCAGTTTCACTCTCAAGACCATCGCCAGTATGGACTCGAAGCGTGCGGGGGACAGCTGTGCCCGCATCAACGTTGAATCCCATACAACCCCCAGAAACGTAGTCCTCTGGGAGGGCGTCAACCCGCTCTTCTTCATGTTGAGTCTCAGACCCAAGCACCTTATGTGGGCTAGAACAACATCTCGATGTCGAACTGCCATATCGCGCGACTGAGCCAAAATGAGCCAGTCGTCGATATAATTGAGTATACGGATGCCCTGGAGTCTCAACGGAGCCAGTGCTGCATCCATACACTTCGTGAAGGTGCGAGAGGAGAGAGCTAGGCCTAATGGAAGAACCCGATACTGGTACGCTTCGCCCCCGAAAGCGAACCGCAGGAACTTCCTGTGAGCTGGAAGGATGGAGATATGGAAGCATGCGTCCTTCAGATCTATCGTGACAAACCAGTCCTCGAACTGGATCTGACTCACGATGGCTGGAATAGTAAGCATCCTGAACCTGTATCTCCTCAGAGACCGGTTCAGATGCCTGAGATCTATTATTGGACGCAACCCACCATCCTTCTTGGGAACTATGACGTACCGGCTGTAGAACCCGGTCTCCCTGTCTGGCGGAGGAATACATTCTATAGCCTCCTTGACCAGCAGGGAGCGTACTTCCTGCTCCATCACCCGCACCTGCTCGGGGCCGACCACAGTCCGGACCACCCCGTTGAATTTCGGGGGAGGGAAACCGAACTGCAGTCTGTAACCCCATTCCACAGTACGCAGGGAATCGATGCGGCCCGAAGCGTACTGGACGGCGGGAACGATTCCCTGAGAGCCCCAGGGTGGAAACGACCTCGATCGCTCCACCCTGTGGGGGACAGCTCTCAGCGGCCCTGCCGAAGCTAGGACCGCTTGGGAGCCTTCTTAGCCTGTATGACGTCCCTCAGGACGCCCTTAGGCTGAGAAGACTTCCCACGAGAGCGCCGTCTCCTTTGCCAAGCTCCCTCGGGAGGGGCGCGAGAGGCGACACTCTGCTTTTGCACATTGCGGTGCGATGAGCTGGATTGAGGTCCAGGCTGCCCACTCGGGCCTGCTCTAACCGCGGAGCCCGAGCGGCGAGGGATGAACCTCTGGAAGGTGGCTGACTGCTTCCTCGCCTCCTGAAACCTCTCGACGACAGTCTCAACTGCACCGCCGAAGAGGCCAGAAGGCGAGATCGGGGCATTGAGGAGAAAGTGTTTCTCTCTCTCCTTGATTCCCGACAGCGTCAGCCAGAGATGTCTCTGAACCCACACCATAACAGCCATAGAGTGGCCCACAGCGTGAGCCATCTCTTTGGTAATACGGAGAGAAAAATCTGTCGCCTTCCGGAGCTCGGTGACGTCATCCGGGGATGGTCCCTCGCCCTCATCCAGCTCTTTGAGGAGGTCGGCTTGGTATGTTTGCAGGACCGCCATGGTGTGCAGACAACCAGCAGCACGACCTGCCGCACTAAAAGCCCTGCCGACTAACTTGGATGTATCGCGGCAAGGTTTAGTGGGCAGCGACGGGGCCTTCAATTATGCAGCGGCCCCGGGTGAGAGGTGGTCCGCAAGCGCCTCTTCAACCTGTGGCAACACTACATAACCCAACTCAGCCGTCCCCAGCACATTAGCAAAATCCAGCACCGGGGGATTCGATAGACGAGCTGAGAAGGGTTTTTCCCACGATCTACACAACTCGTTATGCAAATCTGGGAAAAAAGGAAGGCCCCGCCGTGGAGGTTGAACCCGATGCCTGAAAAAGCGTTCATCCAGCTTAGATGGAGGCTGGATGTCCACTATTTCTTGTGGCCAATCTAAACTCAGCTTGGCCACGGCAATGGTTAAAACCTTCTCAAGCTCCTCCATAGCGGGCGTGTGGGGTGGCGAGAGCCCCACATCATCCACCTCGATCCTAAAAGCGTCTGACTCCTCAGAGTCAGACAGCCTGAGAACTGGACCCTCCGCCCCGCGGGAAGAAGCCGCATTGCGGGCTTCCACACGGGGCGGGAGGATATCGGAATCGTCAGAGGAGGATAGGGAAGATGCCTCAGCAGTCCCATATCCTCTTGACAAATCCCGCTGTGAGCCCCACGATCTACGGCGCCGTGCTGCCTCAACAGACGCAGGCCCAGAACCGCAGGGCTCACAAGGCTTTTGAGGTCTCCTCAAAGACGGCCAGCCGCGAGCGCAGCACCCTCAGAGGCAGCAGTTCACAACATTTTACTCTCAGACTGAACAAACAGAGCGCTAACGCTGAAGAGCAAAAAAGCTATCTCTGTTGTGAAATAAAAAATTTAAAAAATCCAGAAATCACAATGTATGATTTTTTAACTATTTATTTGTATGATACAGCTGCAAATAAGTATTTGAACACCTGTCTATCAGCTAGAATTCTGACCCTCAAAGACATGTTAGTCTGCCTTTAAAATGTCCACCTCCACTCCATTTATTATCTTAAATTAGATGCACCTGTTTGAGGTCGTTAGCTGCATAAATACATCTCTCCACCCCATACAATCAGTAAGAATCCAACTACTAACATGGCCAAGACCAAAGAGCTGTCCAAAGACACTAGAGACAAAATTGTACACCTCCACAAGGCTGGAAAGGGCTACGGGGAAATTGCCAAGCAGCTTGGTGAAAAATGGTCCACTGTTGGAGCAATCATTAGAAAATGGAAGAAGCTAAACATGACTGTCAATCTCCCTCGGAGTGGGGCTCCATGCAAGATCTCACCTCGTGGGGTCTCAATGATCCTAAGAAAAGTGAGAAATCAGCCCAGAACTACACGAGAGGAGCTGGTCAATGACCTGAAAAGAGCTGGGACCACCGTTTCCAAGGTTACTGTTGGTAATACACTAAGACGTCATGGTTTGAAATCATGCATGGCACGGAAGGTTCCCCTGCTTAAACCAGCACATGTCCAGGCCTGTCTTAAGTTTGCCAATGACCATTTGGATGATCCAGAGGAGTCATGGGAGAAAGTCATGTGGTCAGATGAGACCAAAATATAACTTTTTGGTCATAATTCCACTAAACGTGTTTGGAGGAAGAAGAATGATGAGTACCATCCCAAGAACACCATCCCTACTGTGAAGCATGGGGGTGGTACCATCATGCTTTGGGGGTGTTTTTCTGCACATGGGACAGGGCGACTGCACTGTATTAAGGAGAGGATGACCGGGGCCATGTATTGCGAGATTTTGGGGAACAACCTCCTTCCCTCAGTTAGAGCATTGAAGATGGGTCGAGGCTGGGTCTTCCAACATGACAATGACCCGAAGCACACAGCCAGGATAACCAAGGAGTGGCTCTGTAAGAAGCATATCAAGGTTCTGGCGTGGCCTAGCCAGTCTCCAGACCTAAACCTAATAGAGAATCTTTGGAGGGAGCTCAAACTCTGTATTTCTCAGCAACAGGCCAGAAACCTGACCTGGCCAAAATCCCTCCTGCAGTGTGTGCGAACCTGGTGAAAAACTACAGTATACGGTTGACCTCTGTAATTGCAAACAAAGACTACTGTACCAAATATTAACATTGATTTTCTCAGGTGTTCAAATACTTATTTGCAGCTGTATCATACAAATAAATAGTTAAAAAATCATACACTGTAATTTCTGGATTTTTTTTTAGATTATGTCTAAAGCAGGGTGTTCAAATACTTATTTTCCTCACTGTATATATATATATATATATATATATATATATATATATATATATATATATATATATATATATATATATATATATATATATATATATATATATATATATACACACACACATAAGATTTTATTTCTATCAGCTATGACCTTTAAATCTAGCATATTTTGTGTATGAGCCCATACAGTAGCCTAGTGAAATAAATATCCATATTATCATGTGTTTTGACAGTTTATTTCATTAAATCTAAAAAAATCTAATAGGTGTGCATAAAACGTGACACCTAGATGAACACTTTACAATTGGTTTTATGACTGTAAGCCATTCTTTTCAAATGCAATTGAAGTTAGAAACATGTATACCGTATGTAACTTTTAGAAACAGTCCCTAAATTCGCAAATATCGAATGTCTAACGTCAAGCCAGCTTTACTCCAGTCACATAAGGTGCGCTATGGTTCTGTTGTGATAATTATGTGAAACGATTTTCGCTGCTGAACTAGAACAAAACCAAAATCGCTGTATGATTACTTAATCTCCTACGTACAACGCACGCACATCGCTGCTTTGTTGTTTATTATGAAAGTGCAGATTTCAGTGAGAACAAAACTCTGGCGTTTCAGCGATGACTAATCTGGACGCCTCTGATTATGACATTGCATTTATAAGCTCAGCAGAATTGCGTGTGATTGGTTATAATGTGCATCGTGATTATAACAGATGCCTTTGAGAAGACCCGCCAGAGTGGGAGTGACTGTGTTACACGCCACAGCTGAAATCAACCCGCAAATGGCGGGTTGGCGGGTGTTAATGTCAAGCCCTATGTAACAAGTAGAATTAGGTTCTGCTCCTTTAAGGCAGAACGCACTCTCTGATGAGTAGGCAGTCCGTAGATCGAGCACGAGCTGTGAACATTGCATGTATGCGTTCTATATTTCTGTTGCTTTTGCCGTTTATTTTTTCTGTTCAGTAACGCAGTTGTCAGTGGAGTATTTGCAAACTGCCCCCATGTGTGCGTGGGATCGACACTGATAATGAACCCCATGTGAAATGCATGGGCGTGCGTCACTAGGCCCTGTTTAGGGGGGCTTCAGCCCATATTCAAACATATGAAACTGGCAGGAGGCTTCGGCTTCGGCTTCGGCCCGTTTTTTAATCTGTGTTAATCAGCATGTTCTTCAATCCGCTGTGGCGGCAACTAGAGCGCATGTCAGAAGCAGATGTGTGTGCGTTGATCTGAGCCTCATTGGTCTGTCACCGCTCGTCAATGTCAAAATATTTGAGAAAACCAATCAAATCAGAGTAGGCGGGCTTTATGTTCACACAGAAGCTGCTGAGGCGGAGCACGAATAGCAGCGCGACTCGACATCAAGTGTGAGATATGTAACTAAAGTAAACTTCTTTAAGTCAGAAATGCTAAACAAATGACAAAAATATTCAGCCAAATTAATAAACTTTTGTCTAATTTCGCCATTTTGATTTGAAATAGGCCTATGTAATGTAATTTATAATATAATTAACAAACAAGAAATATTAACAAAGCCGTTTTCTTCAGATTAGGCATAAGATAAAAAATTTCACACCCTCACTGGGGGATGAGCCCCCCTAAAATGAAAATCCTAGAATCGCCCCTGGTGAAATGTCATATAGGCTACGTGAGTTTTGCTTACACTTGGCTACAACCATTCAGGTCAGCTATCCGGCCTCTCTGTGTGGATCGCTGCACCTATATACAACATACAAATAATGAATCAGTAAAGAAAACACTGTCATTAATGTTCATAAGAATTTGCTTGGCATAAATGATTCATGGCACCTTTACGGAGTTTGCTGGCTCGGGAAATACTATTTAGCAGTGCGCCTAACCTTCGGATGCCAAAGCAGCCCTAAAATATTCTACATGCTATTAGAAGCCGTTTGCTGGATTTTGTTGAACAATTGCGCCATTCCCCACCTCATTCACCTACTAGATGATTTTTTAATAATCTCGCCTCCTGATGCATATCCTCACAGTTCAAACAGTTTTTTTCTGAGCTCGGAATCCCCATTGCACAGGAGAAATCCATTGGGCCCGCCACATCCATAGAGTTCCTCAGAATGAATTTAGATTCCCAAATTCTAAAGGCATCCCTGCCCAAAGAGAAAATCGACTGAATAATTCTCATCTCATCTACTCTCCTCGAAAAATCCAATTGTTCAAAACGTGAACTTCTATCCCCACTTGGCCATTTAAACTTTGCAATGCGCATCATTCCGCAGGGCCGCCCCTTAAAGGTCCCATGGCATGAAATTTTCATTTTGTGAGGTTTTTTAACATTAATATGAGTTCCCCTAGCCTGAAAATTGTCCCAAAGTGGATAGAAATGTTGATCGGTGTAAACCGAGTTCTGGCTGTCTTTCTCTGCCTGTCTGAAAATGACAGCCCAGATGAGCTGATCTTGAATTCTCCTGTTATGAAGTCATAACAGGAAAGGTAACCTCCCTTTCCTCTGCCCAGAGAATTTGGCACGCCCAAGCGAGCGCTATATTTTTTTGTCCTCGAGAGATCATGGCTTGTGAACGAGCGAGGCATGCCAGTTGTTCAGTGTTTGGATGTACAAATAAAAACAGAACTCTTTTTTCAGTTCCTTCATCTGAGCCTCAGAAGAACCAGTGGATTCATTTTATTTTCTCTGGAAATGCACCGACACAACTTCCGAAATTATTGTATGTATGCGCCAAACAATTCTCAGACGACTGTTTCCTCAACTTGGGCCAACACAGAGCTGGCCTTGCTGCACGTCTGAAACTAAAGTCTGGATCAGTACCAACTCTCCTTGGCTCAGCTATAATCCTAGCACAAGTAAGTAAACTAATGATATACGCTTTTTTTGCTTTACTGTATATGGTTACTTAAATTGTTATCCTTAGAATGTGGCTGTAACATTACCTCTGCAGCTAACAGCCCAGCTGTCGCTAATGTAAAGGTACATAGCATAGCATCAAGTATGTGTGTGAATACACACACTTTAAGGCTCGAATATTATAACAATTCTTTATTTGGATAACCGTTCTGCTGTTGGTGTTATGGTGCGTGCGATATCCGCATTTCCAAATTGCAGAGCTCGATGGAATTGTAATAAGATAAACTACAGACGTAATACCGATCTCTGAGCACTAACGTTATAACATCCAAATAACTAATTTGATCTCTGAGCACTAACGTTATAACATCCAGGCACAAAACCAGTATTTCACCATGCTATCTCCAGCTTAAACAGCTAACACAGCATTTAAAACGTTGTATAATTAATTCTCAGTACTTGAGAAAAGCTATATTTTTTGTAAATACACATACACATTTATTTATAGAGCTGTACACACAGTACACAATGCACAAATCTATAAATCTGTTTCAGATGTATACCACAATATCATTTAATTATGTTTTTTTACTTAGTCTTATTTAAAATACCTGTTATCATGTTATAGATGCATGTATTTATGTACCAAGATATCCTGTAAAAGCCACAGGTGAATAAAGCTCATTCAGATTGTAAATTGTAATAACTTTTAAGATATTTTAAATATAAAATATATAAACAAATAAATTATGTAATATAATTTTATCATTTCATAGATCTAATTTTAAGTATTAATGATATTCACTAAAAAGGCTTATCTTCTAACATATTGCACATGGAATATATATAAATTAATAAATGTAGTACTAATTTGACCTTGTTGTTTCTTCACAGGCCAGCACATCAAGTGCTTACATTCAGCTGCCTCTCTCAAGGGATGTTGCCTGCCAGACAGACCACATGGAAACACACAATATAGGCACACAGCTATCCGTAAAGACTCTGTGGCGCCACTTTAGAAGTGAAGGTATGCACCTGCCACCTTCAAATACATTTACTTTTAATGTAGTTAGTAAGTATTATGGCATTTCAATTTCCTTTCATTATGTGTTGTTTCATTAGACTTGTCTTAATTTAATTTTGTCCGCAGGTGTCCAGGCAACTGTCTCCTGCAAAGATTTCAGTGTTGGGACGTCCAATGCAGACCCTTTGTTCCTGTCATCGACACCTTTAAAGAGACCACACAAAAGACCTTGTCTAGACCTCGATGAACAGCTGGATGACTCTCCATTTGAGATCAGCTCTTTAGTTGAAGCTTCAAAGGGACATGATTTCACTTATGATCCTGCCGACTCCATCACAACATCGTTAGACTCTACACTAAAGTCGTAAGTTACTGAGTGTTTAAATATATGTTTGGCTCGTGGGTCTCATTCTAACATAAAGAATTAGTCTCAGTGAGACTGTTGTTGTTTATAGCATTACTTTTAGCATTGTTTATGTGCATAATGATTAAACCAGCTGCAAACAGGGTGATGGTTTAAAGTCCAGTCCAGATGAAGGCTCAATCTGTTTAACTAAAAATGAGTATTCCTTTCTTTGTGTTTTGATATAGAGAAGATTCATCCACTCCCACTCACAACAGCAAAAAGTACATAGTGTACGAGAACTGCATCATGGAGTTGTTTAATGTATGTCCAGTCTGCACGCGGACATGTGATGTGAGGACCCAAAGGCTGGGGACATTCCTGTCTGTGAAGCAGTGGTGCCCACATTGCACATTTACAAGACAGTGGAATAGCCAGCCTATCCTTGGGAGCACACCAGCTGGAAATATGCACCTTTCTGCCTCTGTGTACCTGACTGGTGTAAAGCTCCCATTTGGTGAGAAAACTTGTCCTTTCTTTGAAATTGTGACACTATTAATAAGTAAATGGTAAGAAATGCTTTGAAATGTATTCAGTTTATAGGTATCTTAACTAAGGGGAATGTATTGCTTTCATTGTAGGAATTTCAAAGAAACTGGATGCAATCAGTAAGCAGAAAGACTGTGAGAAACTCAAGAAGTGGATGAAAAGCATCAACAATCACATTTACTGGACTGCAGCTGGCTCAACCTCCGGGTTAGAGAGAATTGCAAAGTGGACCGCAATCCTGAACCATGTTAGAGATGTCCATACACATGAGGATCCTCTTTACCCAAAGTGCGAGCATGCGATCCGCAAGAAAACTGACAACAAGACAAAAGAGACAACAAGATGTAACGGGTAGATATTATCTGAAAAAAAAAAAGATTATTTTCGGAGACTTTTATTTTGACGGGTGAACTGGTTTTCGGCATTCGGGGTGCGCTGGGAGAGAAGAAGAAGCAGAGCGCTGTGTATGAGAGTGACGCACAAAGAGATTGAGTGATGTGTCGTGTTCGAGGAGCTCGTCCGATAAAGTAACTTCACGGAAGTTAATCTGGGCTTTAGTCGAATAAAGGACGACAGCATCAAGTAATTTTGTGAACTGTATCCCGCGTTTCGTCGTGAAAGAGTTTTTGTGTCGTTTTGCTCCAGGGATTGCATTGCATTGGACTGCTGGAATGACGCAGTAATGCTTCGTGAAGCATCCGTAAGTGCATATAAAGTACACATTTTTCTTGATTGATGACGATTGAAGAGATTTGGTATATTTTTGCTGCATTTTGTACTTTTCCGTTTTGATTGAGAAGCATCCTTACGAACTAACGATTCAACCGAACTGGTCACGCGTCTTTTGAGTGTTCTGCGCGTGAAACTGCCTGTGAGATGAGAAATGCTATGCTTTGTAGTTGGTGCGGACTGTAGTTTTTGAGAAGACAAGCGTTTCAGACCGTGTTGTGTTACCCTGCCATCCAAACGACATTTCAGTTTGATACATCTCAGTTTGATTCATTTGGGAGTTTGATTCATGTTGATCATCTTTTAAATTTTTTTTTTGGGGACATTTCATTGAGTTTGAGTGATTCAACTACTATCTCAAGTGAATTTCAACGCACGCTACGTCGAGACAACGCACTCAAATCTTTTCTATCGACTGTTTTTTTTTTGCCAAGTTGTTCCCTTTTTGGTATTTGGATTCACTGGACAGTGAACTGTGAGTTCATTTGAACTGCAGCACCTAAAGTGAACTGTGAGTGAGCACTTAAAGGGACGTTTCACGTAAGTGGTTTTTTACGGTGAAATTTCATTGTGTATGCCCTTGTAGTGTTTAACCGTGATAATTTGAGCAGTGAAAACTCACTGTAAGAGGGTTTTACGAAAAATCACAAGTGTTTTCCAGTTTGAGGTACAATTAGGGTTGATTATTGTACAAGTGAAAAGTTTATAACCTTTGCATTGAAGGGGTTTGTGTCCAAGTGAGTTTGAAAGAAGACTCAAAGATTTTTTATTTTATTTATTTAGTGATTATTTAAACTGATTATTTAATCTGAAGTAACACCTCCTTATAAGGAAGACACATATACACAGAAAATAAATACTGTTTAATTTTTGAATTTACCTTTTTGTACTTACTTTCAGTGTATCCTTTTTGGTTGAGAGCTGTCAGGGAGTAGGGGCGTCTTACCTACTTTATTAGACCAGGGAAGGGAGGAGTATATTCAACTCGCATATATTTTTACTTCAGATAGCCACCTTGTGACATTACTTTAACTGAAGCCTACCCTTGTCGGTCTATAGAGTGCGTCTCAATAAAGTAGTACAAAACATATATACATTAGTATATAACGAGACTAAAAGCACTGAAAGCGGGGACTAAGATCCTTTCGTTATTCAGTCTTCCAGGGCAGCGCTAACAAATTTCCCCTACAAGACGGGCTAAATACCCCGTTACAAAGACAAAAGAGTAAATGGCTCCAAGCAGGTATGTCATCAATATATAGACTAAATGTCAAATCAGTAAACGGACAACTACAGTTGTTTAGTCACTTTCAGAAATTTACCAGAGATCAACTTTGTAATATTCTGTACTGTATTTTTTTCTAATATGGTATTGTCTGCAGATACTCAAGCTTTCAACAAGTTGGAGAAGTTGCTGACAAACAAAAGAACGCTGAATGATGTTGCAAAACTTAGCCCCCACCACCAAACTTCATGGTTGGAGGCTTTCCATGCCGTCATCCTTCGTTTTGCCCCCAAAAATTTTGTCTTTCCCTTTATTGGAATGCTCTGCAGGTAAAAAAAGTTTGTTTACTTAATGATTTTGGGAATTGTAGCCTAAAATGTCAGTCAATATTAACACGTTTTGTCTTGTACTTCCAGACTCTACCTGGCTGCTATGCGTTATAATGAAAATGCGAACCGACCACAGGCCGAAACGGAGGAAGGTGTACCTCTCTTCAAAATCTCCTTTCCAAAGGCTAGGAAGGGAGAGTGCAGAGTTAAACCTCAAAAGACACAGCCTACCTTTGGTAAGGGTTCAAATCAATTTAAACAACACATATTTTTTAATCATACATTTTATTTCTCATTATTAAAAATCAATAAATTACAAAAACAAAGTAAAAACAAAACCGAAACAATTTAAAAGATACAAATGTTTGTGCTTATGTTTTATTATAAAGGTTATGTTGCTGACATGATGGACCTAATTTTTGACAAAGTCTTTGTCAACCCTACGCCATACACCGATGCGCTGTTGGCCATCCCTGTCCCAGAAGACCTATCAGCGCAGTATGAGAAGCCGGACAAATAGGAGGTCATTGCCAGCTTTGTGTCTAGGTTCACAAAGGGGGCAGTTTAAACCCGACATAGTGGCCTTCCTCATCAGGAAACTCTGAGCGGATGCGCAGGACCACACATGCTGGGATAGTGACCCGGATTCTGCGTCCCAGGAGGCCCCAGCACCAGCTCACAAAAGATCTATAGGAGAGAAACCTGTAGCGACTGAACAAGTGATTAAGATAATTAGTCTTGCAGAGATTTATCATTGGTTTGTATTATTGTTATCTAAACCTATGCTCTTATGGATCATCCTCAATGCTTGTTTGTTCTTTTTTTAACTATTTTCAAGTTTTTCTCCCCTCTGATGTACATAATTTTTGACACTGTCTACACCATTGAATGAAAATTAGGCACAAGATTTGTTGGTGGAATAAAAAGTTCAAGACAACTCAAGACAAGACTTTATTTATTCTTTTATTAACTTGTGTAACAAAGCACAACTTACTGGTGTATTCCTCTCAAACGTAGAGGGCCGTAGTCAGCTCTATATATCTGACTGGCATTCTGCAGAGAGTAAAGATTTAGACAGACAGGCTCCAATCCAGGATGGTTAACCATACAAGTCAGCTGCTCTTTGACCTCCCGTAGTCTTCTAGTAACCTAATTAAAGTTAGAAATGGAAAGTGTCATTTTTAGGCACAATGAGTTGTCAAATGAAGATAAAAAGTATTTTCCAATTTAGTGGTGCGAATGCTACCTGAGGTATCTCCAAACAGCAAATATTCTCTGCTTCTGTGGGCATGGTAGCACATTTTCCACAACAGCACCTATCCAAAAAGGTAGATATAATAATGGCAGAGGTGTCTATATCTATAATAGTGTCTATATCTTATATATATATATATATATATATATATATATATATATATATATATATATATATATGACAGAGTAGATAGGCAGTTATTGAGTAGCCTTAACTATAGTTAATCATTGGTTATGAGTAACATGACTTCAATTTACGTGGACATAGAGAAATGTTTCATTACAAAAAGGTTTTTAAACTACAAATAATACTGGTATAGATGCTACTACAGCTTTAGAACGATAGCAAATCAGTGCAGCATGAACAGCCAACAATAAGGCTAGCGTTAGCTACATTATAATAAAAGTCACAGCATACAAAATCCAAATAAAGTAGCATATCCAGACATAACATTTTAAACTAACCATTCAGAGACGTCCTGCTGTAGCCGCTGAGTAGCAATTTCTTCGTCCGGTGCTTCGCCATCCGGATCAGATTCTGGGTCAAACTGAAATGCTTAAACAGTCGTGTGTCTCCGAGCCATTGCGATACATCCAATGTAAACATTAGCGCATGGTATCGTTGGCAAGCTGGTCAAGGCTACACCCTCACCCTCCACCTTGTCCCGCCTCTCTCCCCCTCATTAGCATTTAAAGCCGCAGACACTGAAATGGCGCGTTTGAAGGAACGCTCATTGTGGGACTGGCTTTTAGTGTCTGTAATTCTGCAACAAGGCGGAATTTCGAGAAAGAGACTTCTGATACAGGACTAGGGACCCCTAAGGCCTATTTAAGAGCATCCAAAAAGTAGTATGCCATAGGTCCTTTAATATTACATCTCCTCTCACTCGCGTCCTCCGTCCACTCGCTAGAGGACCTCATTTCCATAAATCAAGCATGTCGCGATGAACTCAGGTTATGGTTAACATTCTTGAACCATGGAACGGCCTATCCTTTTTCTATAGAAATCTCGTTTCGTCCCCCATCGATATCCAACTGTTCACAGAGACACCGCCCCCTCAATCGGTTTCGGGGGATTTTACCAAGGTCGTTGGTTCGCTTCTCCATGGCCACCGCAGCTCCAGGACACAACACAGTCCTCAGCGCTGTTCAAGCTTTACCCTCTCGTAGTAGTGGCTTTTCTGTGGAAGAAAGAATGGGCTACTAGCAGCATTCTAGTGCACTGCGACAACAAAGCAACAGTGCACTGCATAAAGGTCGTTCCCATGCACCTGCTATGATGCTACTTCTAAGGTGTCTCACTTGGATTTCAGCTTGCGACCAATTCATCATAATTGCTAAACCTGTCCCTGGATCAGAAAATCAAATAGCTGACTCCCTTGTCTCGTTTTCTGTTTCAGAAATTCAGGATGCTGTCTCCAGAGGCGGACCAATTCCCAACTCCAGTACCTCACAATTTGGAACTGATATTCCCATAACCCACCCATTAAAACCCTTCCTCGACGCATCGCTCGACACCATCCTCAAAGCAGTTTCTCCCAGGACCCTCCAATCCTACATAACCACTTGGAAAAATGTTAGAGCATGCAATGTCTCTTATAAAATGCTGTTCCCTGATGTTTCTCTCCATTCAATCACCTCATTTATCGTCTTAATACAGTTAAAGGCCTCCAAGTCGGGTCCATCAAAGGTTACTTGAGCGGCATTCAGTTTTTCCACAAATTGATGTACGGCCCTCCCTCCCCCAAGATAAACAATTCACAAACCTCCCTCCTGATCCCTCCCTCCTTTATCTCAGCTGCTCAGTGTACCCAAACACACAAATGAACTAGAGGAAATAGCAGTATGAGCACCATTTTCTCTGGTACATTAGAAACGGTTGCACCAATCAGATTAAAAAAGGTTTGAGAGAAAAGTACTGCACCGTGGTACAACAATATTTCACAATTTTGCACTTAAATATAATTTATAGAGAGTAATTTAATGCGTATTTGGCGTGCTGTCCGGGGGGAGGGCTTCGAGCTCGGATTTAGGCCTGAACTTAGAGTAGCCCCCGTTTATGTAAATGGTTTAGAGTAAAAAGTGTGGAAAAGGGGTGGTGGAGGGTTGCTGATAACTGTCAACAAACGGAGGTAGGACTGCTGCGTATATATATACACCTCTATTGTTGATTGGCTGAGTGTTCTCCACCTGTGTCAATTATCTGAACGTGCTTCTCCCGAACCTTGTTAATAAAACATAATTTCACAAGTTCGCACTTACATATAATTTATAGAGAGTAATTTAATGCGTATTTGGCGTGCTGTCCGGGGGGAGGGCTTCGAGCTCTGGGAGCGACTGTAATTTGGAGCAAGCAGTCGGGAGGGATCACACGGTTCTTGATGGGAGCAGTGTGCAGCCTTGTATGTGGGAGCCTGAAAGATAAAAAGGGAAAAAGAAAACATGAGACCTTGATTGAGAGATTTGTGGGACTTACCTCTTCCTTGCTGCGATGAACCTATCCACGTCTTTACTATGTGGAAACTTTCCACTTGTGGAGACGATCCATCTAGAGGGTCTGCGAGAAAAACGTATTGTAACAACAATGAGTTTCGGGGAATAATTAATTCAAATGGTATCAATATTCATGAGTCTATGAATATGATTTGCTCGTTGTACAGACAATATTACGTATAACGGAACCTTTAATCATTTAAAAGTAACCTTTATCCAAATTGATTTCTTCATCAACTATCAATCTTACAAACCTTAAGAAACATTAATCTGCTTGATCAGGACAAATAATATTTCTTATGTTTAACACAGGAAAATCAAGCTTAAATGGGTAGCTAAAATCTTACGTTTCATTGACTTCGATATTTGTGAGCAAAACAATACGGATTCAATTTAATGCAATTATTGGGTTTTAATAAAACAACTACAGAATACAAAGCTACGAGTCACACGGGGGTAAATATGCATATATATGTAGGAGAAAACAAACAATATGGTACAAACAAGGAAAAATCAAACTTAACGAATAAAATCAAAGGGAAAAGAATGATGGAAAGAGAGAATCAACGAGGGAGAAAGAGAGAGAGAGAAAGACAGAGAGAGAGAGACAACTTCAACCCAATTTCACCAGAGCCCTCAAGAAATTCATAATTCCGTGAATCAGGAATAATTCAGACAACCTTTTACAAGCAGTTTGAGTGTGAAATAGAATACTTGCATTAGGGCTTTGTCGTGTAAGTGTCTGAGTTCGAATCGTCGGGGAAGTTCGCTAAGGAGTTGCGTGGCCCCGGAGAATTTCTTTGAAGTTTAGTAAAGTCGCTCCAGAAGTCTGCCGGTTCCTCTCTCGTGGCTGGGATGCCAAAGGGATCCTTCTCTCAGGGGGGGCAAAGGCTGGGACGGTCTTCCTCGTAGTGGCGGAGTGCAAAGAGTTAACGGTCAGTTCCGTTCTTATGGAGGGGATGGCCGACGCCCAGAGAGTTGGAAGGATCCAATCAGTCCGGGGAGAGAGAAGGCGCGAGTGTTTCATTGTTTTCAGGACCTCCCTCCTCTTGGTTAATCAATAGGGCGGTAATTTTAAGCCTCTATTTCTTAGAAAGCTGGTACTTCTGTAATTATGCACCTTGTTGTAATTTGTGAACGAGATTCGGCGCAGTCGGGTCTCGGCGATAACAAAGATACCAAGAACTGTCATTCTGCGACGTGAGCGTACAGATATACAAGATTATCACAGTTACTGGCATACAGGTTTTGATTTACATACAGTAAACATCCTAGTTATTCTAATACATTGTATAAAGACATTAAATCAACAAATTATATATATTTGAACATTATTGAGACACATGGTCCACATGGTTCAAATAACGTGTGTGCGTGTGTGTGTTTGAGCCAGGGCATTGTTGCTACAGTATCCACTTTCTTGCTGTGTGAAAAACTATTCGCTTCCTTGCTGTGTGGAACTGTCCACTTCTCGCTGTGTGGAAAACTACCCACTTCTCACTGTGTGAAAAACTATCCACTTTCTCACTGCATGAAAAACTATCCGCTTTCTCACTGCGTGGAAACTTTCCACTGACTTACTGCGTGGAAACTTTCCACTGACTCACTGCGTGGAAACTTTCCACTTCTTGTTGAAAGGCTGAAAAACAGAAATGAAAAGCATGAGTGCTTGACCGGGAGATTTCTCACTGCGTCCGCTGGGAGATAAATGCTCGCTGGACGGAGAGACAAAACCTCCCGGTAGATGACCCGGGGGGTTTTAATCAGAGGATTTGGAGGGCTTGATGGGAGAAGCCTTTTTGAGTTGCTGAAGTTGCCTCCCCGATGTGAAAAGGGTAGCTTGAGAAGTTCTTTGCTGGGACGCCTGACTGTTGGTGAAATGATTTCAGGTGTTTCTGGAACCAAAAAGCGAGTCACGGGTTTATTGGCTTCGTCTGTGAACAGGGATTCCAGGGAGATTTGGCCTGAGAACTTCTTCATTGAAGACATGCCCAAATGGACTGGTATGGTTGGATTGGCGATGAGAGGTTAAACATTTAGATAAAATTACCTTTTGGTTTGGTCGGTCTCACTTTGCTTAACGTGAATACATTTGATGAGGATGTCTAGCGTTAAAGGTTGTCTGGTGTCGGGACGGGTGGGCTGGGATCTTTGGGATGTGATGTCGATTTTGGCAAGCCAATCGCCCGACCTGCGACTTTAATCATGTCGATTGCCTGATCTATGTTGTGGTATTTGAGCGAAAATTCACCAAGAAGGATCAAGCTGTTTATGCTTGGGAACGGGGAATTGTGCGGGTCTGACAGATTAATTATTAGAAATTATTATTATTATTTATTTTATTTTTTTTCTCAATGGGGCTGATATGAAACGGAGGATTGTTGAACGGGCCAATCATGAAGCCTGACTCAACTTCTTTTTTGATCAGGCTGTCTACGATTTCTGATTCTATGAGGGCGGATTGAAGATTATTACAGATGGTGTTTTGGGAGAGCGGGCATTCTACGGCGGGTTTTTGAGGCCTGACAGGAGATAATTAGTAAATTCGGTATCCGGGTGATGAGCTAGTTCAAATTCCATGCGTGAAATATTTAAATACACTGGACATTAAATGCGGGAATGGGCGCAGCCACAGGAAATACAAATGTGCATAAACTGGCATTGCTGTTTGGTACATTTACCAGAATTAAAAAGTTTGCAGGGCTGCCTGCTTTCTTCGAAGGAGGAGACTCTCCTTTCGAATCCCTGATTTGCGCTGGCGGTTGCTGCACGTAGCACCTAATTGGTGGATCTCGCGATGTTTGTTTCCGGGCAGGGTAGGGAGGAGGGGTTAACCTGCGGTCACGATGTTGTTGAGTGAGTCACTGACCTGCATACCGCGAAATAAATATTCTTACAGCCTAAAAACACCCTGCTGTGGAGATCCGGGTTGAGTGCACCCCAGTATGTGCATTGGCTCCACTGTGTGACTCGCACGGCACTTTTGGCTGAAAAAGTTGATGGTACTTGTAGAAATGCCATCCCATGAGACAACACGAGCTCAGCTATGATTGCCAAGTAATGATTTAGTTTGCACCACCTGTGGGGGAAAGCTGAACAGATGATTCCAGTAAAACGTGAAAAAGCAATTGAAAACTTGGAAAATGAAAGAACGCGAGATGAATGTGTGTTTGTGGTTAAGGGTAACAGAGAAATCCCCAGAGTCTATTTGGCGGTCTGGTTCGGCTGCGGGGGGAGCATGGAGAGAAGTAGAAGGTCACGTAGGATTGAAAGTTCCTGGGAGGGAACATTACTGTATTGACAGTGGAGAAAATTAGTCAGAGAACCTGAGCTCCTGTGGGAGCAGAATGAACAGCACTGCTGTGTGGAGAAAATTAGCCAGAGAAACTGAGCTCCTGCGGGAGCAGAAGGAAAAGCACTGCTGTGGCAGTGGAGAAAACTAAACAGAGAAACTGAGCTCCTGTGGGAGCAGAGGGAACAGCACTGCTGTGGCAGTGGAGAAAACTAACCAGAGAAACTGAGCTCATGTGGGAGCATAGGGAACAGCACTGCTGTGGTGGAGAAAAGGTTAGACGGACAAATGGAGGAACACATTTGTAACCAAATGGAACTCTTATTGTGAAATTGCTATGCCTTATTATTACGGGATTCTCATTCAAATTATATGAGGGAGATAAAATATACAGTCTTACCGTTACAACTGTATACAACATATTACGATATAATCACAGTAAAGAAAATGTCATTGTTCATAAGAATTCGCTTGGCATAAAAGTGCACTTTTCATTGACTCAGAACTGCTCTGAACTGAAGCATTCTGAAGCATTGTTTTGCAAGCCCGTAGAATGCACAACAATGCCACATTCAGATTTTGAAGCATGAGCGCTCACGTTTGTCTAATTAAATCATAGCCTTTGAAGTTTGCAGTATCGTGATATATGTTTTTCCCATCCCCAAAATATAAGATGGCTTACAATAATCATTGATTGTACAATAAAGCCTGCCCTACTGTAAGGTATTACAGGTGTTAAATTTAAGAAAACGGGTGCTCCAAAATACGTTGTACGTTGTATACACATCTATTTATAGTCGCAAATGCGAGTATGGTCGCACTGTGTCGAGCCCTGTGTGACCGAGCTTATGTGAGCGTTAGGTTGAGAAGCATTGAATCAAAGGCAGTGATTATCAGCTGGTTCCAACTACTGGCTGATTATTTGGCGTTATATGCGCTGTTGTATTGCCAGCATTTTAGTGATTTAGCCTCACGATACGTTCACTCGCTTTACCAGCAAGTATATTTATTGTTCATCACCACGGCAACCATGCGTGCGTCCATAATGAAACGCACTTTTCATATGTGAAAAGTATTTGTCTGTAGTACACGTAGATGCGAAACGATCGCAAGAAAAGCTTGATGTGTGCCGGTAACAATACATTATCTAAAGACAGGAACTGTTGTAGTTCTCCTTGTTGCAACTTGCAAGTCTGTGCGATGTGCACTCTTTACACTGTCCGAGCACTGCTCTTGCAGCTGACTCTGTCGTCATTGTTGCAAAACACAACGTTATTAACATTCCTTTAGAACATTGATTATTGAAGTTTGTGAATCAATTGGAATTGTTAGAAGATAAAATCGCGATTGCGAATTGTGGCAAAGATAAAATTACATCTCGGGAAAAGCAGAAATTCTTTTACCGTGAACGCTGAAGGAAGCGGCCGAAATGGGGGTTTTAGGTAGCTTATAAATTTGTAAGGAAAAGATATTAGCATTGTAGACCTGCTCTGAGCGGCGTGTGGAGCCATGTAGGCTATACAGCGTGCGTGGGTGGGCGGGGTGAACTGCCGGAAATGCCGTCCATGCTGATAACTGTCAACAAACGGAGGTAGGACTGCTGCGTATATACAGTATATATACCTCTATTGTTGATTGGCTGAGTGCTCTCCACCTGTGGCAATTATCTGAACGTGCTTCTCCCTTGTTAATAACCTTGTTAATAAAACATCATTACTCGCGCTATCAAGAGAGAAACTCGTAATCTAGAGCGCAAATGGAAACAATCTAATTTAGAGGTATTTCGAATTGCGTGGAGAGACAGCACTTCCCGTTATAAAAAGGCTCTAAAAGCTGCCAGGGCTGAGCATTACCATAAACTGATAGAAAATAACCAAATTACAGTGTACAGTACAGTGGCCAGGTTAACAAATGAACACACATCACCTGAACAAAATATTCCAGTACAGTTGAGTAGTAGGCCTAATGACTTTATGTACAACCTTTGACAGCGTTTTATGATTCAGCCTCAATTATCACCCCTGAAGAACAACTGCAGTGCTTTACAACTATAGGACAGGAAGAGCTAAATAAACTTATCATTGCTTCTAAACCATCAACATATTTATCCAATACCAACTAAACTATTGAAAGAGTTGTTACCTGTAGCAGAAGAGCCTCTTCTCAAATATTATTAACTCCTCTTTATCTTTAGGTCATGTCCCAAGACCGTTCAAGATAGCAGTTATTAAACCTCTCATTAACCCCCTCGAGTCGGCGGTCGCACCGTCGCGATCGACTCGCTTTTTTTCTTATCAGTGCCAAAGAGAGTCAAATAACTTGTTTTTTTTATCATTCAGGCAAGTGTTATACATCATTATAATTTGTTAAGTTTCAATTTTTTTTGTACAGTCACAATAAAAACAAAGAAAACAAACATGATGCGCGATCTGCAGCCTCTCTCTCAATGATGTCTAATCTGATAGTCTTCAGAAAAGGAACTCTAGCTTAGTGAAAACTTATCACACAAACATGATACATATGTCTAAAGAAACATTGAAATATTAGGTTTTAAAAAATGTAAACCAAATCGAAAACAAATATTATGTGTTTATGTGATCTGTTTGAAAACAGAGAAAAGTCAGTCGTTTATGAGTGTGTCATTATCCGCTAATGTGACCACACCCACGGAGCGCGCATTCTATTGAGTTTCAAATACTGACGATCTATGTGTCAACGCCCACACATCAACTCAAATAAACACATCAAGTACTGCTATCCTACTTCAGCTACATCATTTTGAGACGTGTTGAATAATCCTGGAATAATTCTCCTTATGAAAACCTGTTCATTTCTGAGAGCAATGGATTCCGCCGCTGAGTGTAAGGTTGGCTAAGTTTATTCTGTTAGCATCTGTGAATATTAAGCGCAAAAACCTGCGCAAGGACGCACTGAAGCTTTCTTTGTTTAAATTAGTTAAATTACTGTCAGATGTAAGTAATTACCTTGACAAACTATACATCATTAAAAAGATATAAGACTCCATTTCCTTCCATTTTTTTTTCCTCTGTTCTATTCTCAAAGTCTTATAATGACCGTAATATGTTAATATGTGTCAGGAGTTATGAATATGAAAACTGGCGTCGGTACCTTTTGATTGTAATATGAGCGTCAGCTGCTCTCATAAAAAATAAAAAAATGCTATGCTCTTTTATGCTCTTCATAAAAAAACTCCTCTATGCTCGTCATGAAGACTCACAATAAAACAACATCCCTCAGTGCTTTTAGTTCATAAGTGTGCAGATGAGGAGAAATATTTATAGATTCTCATATGTCTGTGTCAAATTTCTATACAGAGAAATTGTATTTATTTAATCTTTACCCAAAATGCACAGATGTAATCATTATGAGCACTGGATACTCAGATGTGTTTTGTTTCCAGTTCATACTAACAGCCGGAGGGCGCTCTGTGCACATGTAGTCCATATATGGCATAGACAAAGAAGATATATACCATATGACATTCTCTCTGACATAAACAAACCTTCCTGAGATCGCTATAACATGCAGATAGACACGTTTGAAGACAATAAACACACAATCGCGACAATATATGGTTTATCTGTGTTCTTTATACCTGTAATGATTCATCACTTGACTGGAATGCATTTGCATGCTTTATTGAAATAGCGAGGTCATACAGGCAGGGTCAGACAGGGATAAACAGGAAATGACAGAGGCAAGCAGAAACGTGGTCAGATAAAAAGCATTCGGTCAGGACAGGCAGATAACACTCACAGAAGAATAACCAGGCAAGGATCAATGGGCAGACAGCAGGTATCGATAGACAAGAACAACAGTGGTTGGCAACAAGCAGTAAAACAGGCTAAAGAAACGCTCAGAAATGTCCACCTAGTCAAAACAAGACTTTGCGGTGCTCTGAGGGGAGTGGCAGTCCTTTATAGTCCGGGTGATGGGTAACAGCTGGTGAGAAATCAATCCAAGGTACGGGCTATTGGGAAATGTAGTGCATGAGTGAGTGAGTGTGTTAGTATTCCGGTGATGGCTCCCTCCGATGGCCAGAGGAGGGAGTCACGGAGTTCGTCACTGTGACAATACCATGTTGGGTGTTTTCATAATAGATTATATTTATAATGCAATGCTATTCAACATAGCTTTTATAAATATGCAGAACATTGTAAAATTATATATTTTCTGTCTGATTTTTTGATCCGAAGCCACATGAGATCACAGAAGGTTATTTAAAACATTTGACTTGTGATATAAAGTAAGTTTGGAGTAAAAACATGGTTTTAATCTCATAAATGGTTGTGTTTTAATAAATTGGTTTAATAAATCATAAATTTTGGTTTAATAAACCATAAATTGTTGTGGCAGATAATTTAGCTTGTTTTAAGCAAAAACTCCATTTTGATTTTTTCCCCCAGAAAATTTTACTTATCTAGTAAATGAATCTTGATTTAAGAATTTTAAATATTTGGACGGGAAACAAGAAAAAATACTAAATAAGAAGAGGATTTTTTGCAGTGTAGTCAAATCCTTTGATCATTTAAAATATAATAGGCCTTTGTTGACTACATTCTAACCCTTTTACGTGCTTCGTGCCGCCGACGTCACACTGGATTTTTTTTTTACATTTAGTGAGTGCCACTCAACAACTCAAATATAAAAGCTAAACATGCCACATACCTTTGAAAAGCTGAGATTCTTGTGAATCGAATGATGTAAACCATTTCAAGATGCGGTGAACCCAGCAGGCACAATCAGTGTCTTTGTCAGACCACCAAACTACGCTGACCGCCAACAAATTTTTACGAATTCAAATTAAAAGTGTCATTGTCATCCAAACATCATCTGTATCCATGAAAAAACGCTGTAATTCCACTCTTTAGGGTCCAGGCAATCCAAATTCAGTGAAATATTTAGTCCATAACACATTTATATAGCAATAAACAGCCACAGAATGTAGTAGTACCATTTCCAATAAGAGGAGAGTGCTATCCAGTCTTCTGTCAGCACTATATGTGCTGAATGGAAAACTTCACGGGAAAAGGTAAACAATGAAGTTCGGCGACTCTAAAATGGCCGCTTGACCTCTGCACTTTTGACTGACAGCTCATTTCAACCAATTGGGGCAAACTGTGAGGGCTTTGGAGACTCAGAGAGCCAGTCAGGCTGGAGTATCCAAGCTAAAGCCCAACCACCTTCACTCTCTTTGATTGACAGTGTTTCAATCCAATTGCATCAGAGATTGAAAATGACGGACTCTTCTGATAGCCAATTAACTTCTGAAAAGATTAACACTGCGTTTTAGTGGTAGGGTCGACCTTTGTTCTTATTTTGGCTGCGCGTCATCAATGCGTGCGCTGAGGCTGGGATTGCGCAATCACGCATTCACAGAGGATACCCAGGGGTTTTCCGTGTTAGACGCTAAATATAACGCGGACATGCACGGTTCTCACTCGAATAGGCAATTGAGCAATGCTATCGGAGTGAGTGATCAGTTGGGGGAGGAAATTTCTAAAGAAGAGTGAAGTTTTGAGCCATATTGACTCGTCAGAAGAGGATGCATTGCCCGAGGTGGACTTCCAAAACAACAAGGTAGTGTTTTATTATATTATAACTGCATGTTTTATTGTATTGTACTGCGTTTGGTGTGTTCTTCTCGGCTAACCTCAGCCGTGTTTGTTTGGATACAGCAGGCGTGTGTGTCGAGCGCGCGCGTGTGTGTTTGTTTGTTTGTGTGCTTTCGTTCGTGCATGTCTGCGTGTTAGTGTTTTATTATATTATAACTGCATGTTTTATTGTATTGTACTGCGTTTGGTGTGTTCTTTTCGGCTAACCTCTGCCGTGTTTGTTTGGATACAGCAGGCATGTGTGTCGAGCGCGCGCGCGCGTGTGTGTGTGTGTGTGTGTGTTTGTTTGTTTGTGTGCTTTCGTGCGTGCATGTCTGCGTGTTAGTGTTTTATTATATTATAACTGCATGTTTTATTGTATTGTACTGCGTTTGGTGTGTTCTTTTCGGCTAACCTCTGCCGTGTTTGTTTGGATACAGCAGGCATGTGTGTCGAGCGCGCGCGCGCGTGTGTGTGTGTGTGTGTGTTTGTTTGTTTGTGTGCTTTCGTGCGTGCATGTCTGCGTGTTAGTGTTTTATTATATTATAACTGCATGTTTTATTGTATTGTACTGCGTTTGGTGTGTTCTTTTCGGCTAACCTCTGCCGTTTTTGTTTGGATAATCCTGTTACAGCAGGCGTGTGTGTGTGTTTTTGTTTGTTTGTGTGCTTGCGTGCGTGCATGTCTGCGTGTTAGTGTTTTTTTAATGTATTTATTTATTCTTTGTTTTTTTATGTCACAGGTTATCATCTTTGAGACCGTGAGAGCATTTTGGACATGGAGGGGAGCACGCCTGCAGAGATGCCACACTCCCAGAGAGGCAGAGGAGGAGACCGTGACATGTAAAGTCTGCTAATAGTTTGATTAGATATTCTTATTATATATGAGTGTGAGTTGTAATATTAAAGAGCTTTATAAATACTATAACACTTGTTTTGTCTTTATTTGCACAAAGTTTAGTTTCATGAATTGCAAAAACACTATATACACTTTAAAAAAACACTATAATGTTCATGTCTCAGCAATTATTCACAAAATTATTTAAAATCTGGATAAGGAATAGAACAGCTCTAAGTGTAACCTTTCATTAGAGCCCAAAAGTATGTCTGTACATAAAAGCATTCAAGAATAGCAGCATTGTATGTGTCAATGGTTACAAAGGGTCATTTGGAGTCTCCAAGTGGCTTTTTTTGGAAAGCGCCTAGACATGAACTTAGATAAGCATGTGCAAAACACTCATTTTCTAAAGGTATAGTTATCAAATAAGAAATTGGACTTGGTAAGGCTTCATGCTGTGATCCCATTGTGTTTTCCAGCTAATAGCTCCAAGCTACAGTCATATGCAGGCATCTTTTTACAACATTTTTTTTAGCGGAATTGCATATTTTCTTTTTTCAGTGTTTTAAAAGTTCTATTACTCAATACCAGTATGACTTGCAGTGATTCTATTTAGGAACAAACCTTAGATTGTCACCTTTTAAAAGAGACCAAAAATATGCATATACTCCAAATGGTTCAAGAACAGCATGCAATTTACTTTTGGTATGTTTTTTTAGGCGTTTTTGGGAAATTTTGCAGGAATGATAAACTACAAAAAATGTATTTCCTTTGTTCCTGTTGCTCCTTCTCAGTCACATACCTAAAGCTCATTCATTATGCAGGACAGGTCATTATGCAGATCTTTTGTCTCTCAGGTGTGATCATCCCTGTCAACATTTGGGTATCAAAATCCGGGAGATTTTTTATATTATGTTAATACATAATTTTTTGTAAAAATACAAATTAACTAGATTAAATCACATATTTTTTCTATGATTAATCATGATTAACCGCCATTAAAAACACTTACTTTTTTAATAATTTTTATAATGTTATAATTTCGTTCTACCATACACCGTCTGGTGCTACTTGGACACGTCATCAGTGATGATCCCGGGGTCAACAGGTGTTTCGGGTCTTTAATCAACAGACACCCTCGCCCGGGCGACCCTGCCGGGGGTGATCAGTCCCCGGCCTGTGTCCAAGTGGCATGCTACGCCACGGATCCCCCCTCCGGATCCACAGCCATCGTGAGGCTTTTTCAGCAGCCTCTGAGATGTTCTTTATGGCTCGTCTACACAGTTGACCTTTAACTCCAAGGAGTTTGAGTGTTCGGAGCAACGACTGTCCAGCAAAGCCCCTACAACCGACCTCCACTGGCTCACTGCGTACTTTCCAGCCGCTGCTTTCCAGCCGCTGCTCCTGCACTCCTCCACCAGCTCTGAATACTTGGCTCTCTTGCGCTCGTTTGGCTCCTCCAATCTGTCTTCCCAGGGGACAGTAAGTTCCACTATGACCACCTGCTTGGTCGACTCAGATGTTATCACCACGTCTGGGCGGAGTGAAGTGGTCGTGATGTGCTTCGGGAATTTAAGCTGTCTTCCCAGATCCACTTGGAGGTGCCCGTCTCTTGCATTGGAGAGGAGCCCACCTGGTGAGCGTAGCTGCTGTTGTGCCTTCTCCCCAGCTCTGACAAAGGAGATGGTATGGTATGCTGTATCGCTGCAGTGATTGTATCTGCCAGAGCCCTGAGGACCTGATCATGGCACCAGCGATACCGCCCATCCCCCAAAGCCTTTAGACAGCAGTTGAGGATATGCTCCAGTGTGCCACTCCTCTGGCACAATTGGCATGCTGGAGAGTCTACCAAGCCCCAGCGGTGCAGGTTGGATGGGCTAGGTAGAAGGTCGTACACCGAACTGACGAGGAACTTGATGCGCAGTGGTTCAGAGCTCCACAACTCTGCCCAGGTGATCTTGCGCTGCTCTGCGTTCTCCCACCGAGTCCAGGTGCCTTGCTGCTGCATACCAACCATCTTGGTCAGGCGGTCTTCCTCCACCTCTGCCCGCACCTCGTCCTGCACCAACTGACGTTTCTCCCTCCCTCTTGCTTTATCGCAGCGTGGCTTGGGAAAACTGCCCAGGCCTGCACGTCCCACCGCCACATTACCCACCAGGACACCATGCCTCAGCTCTGTCCACCGCTTCCTGTGCCTGCCACTTCCTTCCAGTTTTAATGCAGATTCCAGCTGAGGAGACTTTGGCATCCGAGGAATCTCTGTACATCAAGACCTCCCGGGCACGTGTGACCTTGAACTCCTCGGATAAGCTGCTGAAGGGAAGCTGCAGTTTGGTGGAATGACTGTAGAGGGCGATGTTACTTAGGGACCGTGGGAGCCCTAACCACCTCCTGAGGAACTGACTAATGGTTCTCTCCATTGCTTCTACCGTTGTCGTGGGTACCTCGTATACGAGAAAGGGCCAGAGAAGCCTCGGCAGGATTCCATGCTGGTACATCCATGTTTTGTACTTTCTTGGAAGCCCTGACTTGTCGACTGCAGTGAGCCAGTTTGTCACGTCGATCCTGGTTTGTTGGAGAGCGGTTGTGTCCTTCAAGGAGCTGTCAAAGATCTTCCCCAAGCTCTTGACTGGTCTCTCTGTTACTGATGGAATTTGTGACCCCTCCAAGGTAAAGCGGAACCGGTCGGCCACTTTGCCTTTCTTTAGAACCAGGGACCTAGATTTGGCTGGCTTAAACTCATCCTTGCCCATAGGATGAGATGTTGGAGCCCCTGGAGAAGCCATCTACACCCCGCAACTGAAGCTGCTGTCACGGTTAGGTCATCCATAAAGGCGCTTATTGGTGGCTGCCGAGTACCAGATCTAGACATGGGACCCCTACATTCCACCTCTGCTGATTTGACAATCATGTTCATGGCTGGAGCGAAGAGTTTGCCGGTTTGGTCGTGATGGAATAGTTGAGCCATGCTTTTCTATGACACCAAACCGCTCTCCGCCTATGCCCATTGTGAGGGTGCACATGGTATGGAGTTTCTGTTCAACATTCCCCTTGCATGTTGACTCCAGGATCTTATGGAGGTCCTCATCGAATTGGTGCCAATCCTTCTTGTTAGCGGCAGGCCACTTCACCTGACGCTGTTCTGGCTTTCTGCTTTGCGAAGGGGCTGGTGCTGCTTGGAGGTTCCGGGCGCTGTGGTGTGGCTCCGGGCCTGGCTCCTCCTCCGTCTGACCAGGTTCTGCAACCGGCGCTCCAGAAACTGGGGTACTTGCTACTGCCCCGTGCGTTGCTGCATTCGCCCTCCCTTAAGGCAGGCCATCTTTGTCTGATGGATCTTCAGACCTGTCGGGTTTTTGCAAACCTTGCCGCAGATACATACTGTGCTCGTTGTCGGTTGTCCGTTTGCTTGGGTCATAGCCTGAAGGTCCGTCCGATTGGGATTCTCATCCTCCCCCCCTCTCGGGAATCCCTGGGGGTATTTTTCTGAAGGGTTTTCTGTAGCTTGCTTGGGTGCTCCTTCACAGGATCTGCAGTTCGGGCTGCTAACCCTTACTGCCCCGGGTCACAGTTAATGTGACTGCCTCACAGTTAATCTCAAAATTAATGTAGAAACAACATAAAGAAAGATTATTTTAAATACTTGTTTAATGGCATCTTTTTATGAATTAAGGCCAGTATCACTGATATTAATATACTGATGTCTCTATGAAATAACATTTAATTGACACTTCAATAAATGAACAAATTAACATGTATTAGGCTTCAAAAAATATAACAACTTTTAATTTAAGTGAATTAAAAACAATCCTCACATAAACCCATAATACATTTCATATGTAGGCTACCTGTGCCCTTCCTACCTCTAACAAGTAGGAAATATACATAAATGTAAAAGTTATCAAACAGTTTGCACTGCAAATTCATTACTTTTGTTCTTTACATTAATGTCATCATAAATGGTCACTGTCACTTTAAGGCCTTCTGATGTCACACATGAAGCGGATCTCAGAGATCAACAGCGCAACTGGGTTGTAGGTTGCTAGGTCGAGGTTACAAATGGGTTGAAATCAGTCCATGGATGTGTCGATCGTATGAATATGCATTTCATACAAGATCTGGCAACTGAACAACCTTGGAATAATATATTGATGTGATTATTCATAAAATGAGGTTGGGGCCATACAAATTATGGGAGATTCCTGGGAGAAATGACAAAACGGGAGGGGGGCGGGAGATGGGTGTGAAATATGGGAGACTCCCGGCAAAAACGCGTTGACAGGTATGGGTGTGAAACCCATTATTATACATGATCTTTCACGCCTCCTCGCATACTGGCTTTGTAAAGAAAAAGTGTCTAACCAATTTTAAATTAGTGTATTGTTTTATGTGAATGTGTAGGCTCAATAATTCTCACATCAGAAATCCGCTCATGGTGTCATTCTCACACCATGGAAATCCGCGAACTAGCGGCTAGAGCAGCGGTTGGGAACCTCGCCAGGTCTCTCACACTTTACCAATATATCTAACATTTACTAACATGATCGATAAAAAGATTAGACACACTCATTAACAGAGATCCGTTCTCTGCAGAAAAAAGCAGCCAATTACAATTCCCTTGTTGTACAGCCTACCGAAGTTAATGACAAGTTTATGATAATAATATTCAAGTTGTGTGTTCAGTGCTGTTCGCAAGTGTCATGATAAAATAATAAAAGCATGATAAGTCACAAAAGACAACTGAATTACTGACAGGATGCTGTGCGCGCGCTCCGAGCTCAACATGGACAAACGGACAAGCATACTAGCCTTTGTCTTCGGTTGCGCGCCTAAACGGCCAAATAAACACAGAAATATATCAAAATGCCAAGTCGAGTATTCACATAAACATAGTAGATGTAAGCACTGTGGGCGTTCACACACGAAGAGGATTTATGCTCATCAGTTGGTCAACCTCACAGTGAAAGCCCTGCACAATTAATTCCATATTGCAACTTATTTATTATTTTCTGCAAATTTGTTTGTTTTTAGTTATGGACCTAATAATTACTACTGTTGAAATTTTATTGGAAAAAATGCTTTTTAATAATAATTTTATATAGTTTTTTACTGTGGCTCTTTTGGAAAAATGCATTTACCAAAAATGAAAAAAAAAAAATGGCTCTTTGGTCAAAAAAAGTTCCCAACCCTTTTCAGGGACACAGACGAAAATGAAAAGACTACAGTCAAAGCTCATCTTTAGGGGGGTATTGTCAAAAAATCTACTGCCCACTGACATCGTTTTAAAAGCTATTTATTATAAATTTTTTGGCCTTCAAACTTATTAAAAATTCACATATTTAGATTAGAGAAATACAAATTTCCTTGGGGGAGCGTTTGGGGGTTGTCCCGAACCCCCCTAACTAACTCAAATTTGGGACCTCACTGATTTAAAAAACCCTGTCTATGGCCATAAGTCAACTGTAAAGTATTTATCTTTGTTTGAATAACTACTCAACCCTACCTTACACATTAATACTGGAAAAAGAGCCCCCTTGGTGTAAAAACACATTAAGTCTTTTTCCGGCGCGATTTTGAATGACCATTCACCGTAAATAAGGGCTCCCCCTCCCTACAAAAGCCAATTTAACCACTGCTGGTGACCAAGGCCCTGATCACACAGAACTTCTCGGTTATGTATGTAACCCTCGTTCCCTGAAGGAAGGGAATGGAGACGTTACGTCAGTTACTGACGAAATGGGGGTTTCGCTTAGAAGCTAATCGTCTTTGAGATCTACAAAACGAGCCAATGGCATAAAAATGCCATGGGTCTGCGAAACTTGCATAATGCAACCCCGCCCCACCGCGTGGGTATAAAGGGCGTTGCATAGCAGTCTCGCATTATGTTACCTGCTGAAGAGCCGAGGCGCTTCCAGCGGTACAGCGGTAGTGGCATGGGGACGTAACGTCATTGAATGGGGTCCCAATTCAATCTCGCCACGACGGCTGTCTTCCAGTGTCCTGCGCTGACCAAGGCTCCCTGACGTGAGTGAGCACGAATGAGGGGTTAGGCTCAACGCCAATACCAAGGTACACTGGGAAGCATATCCCACGTGGAGAAATGCAGCACAATGCCTGTCCGAAGGGAGGACTTAAGAATACACATATGACCCCCATAGGGACTGCATATGGAGCACTCTGGGGTATCCAGCCGCAGGTGGAATATTTCAATCCCAGGAGTGGCAAGGTGTCTTGCCAAGGGAAGACACATGCTCAAGAAGACTTACCGTGGAAATACACATGTGGGGGTTAACCAAAGGGGAAACCATGCACACAGAGGCACCTAGCCAAACACGAGGGCTGACCAACCGGGCATGCACTCTGGTGTCGGCATCAGCAGTGCTGGAGGAGCTCAGGGCCTACTGAGCAGCTCACCTGAGTAAAAATGTGCACGCATCCAGTCCGTGGAGTGGAATGGCGCAGCAAGCGATGACACCTGAGCCTGTCCAGTTACGAGAGGAACTGGCTACACTCTGAGATATATTCAATCTAGCGAATGTAAAGGTGTTGCCCAGCCTACAGCTCTTAGCCTGTTAGCGAGGCGTCATGCGCTAAGAGGAGGCAACACTCAGTGGAGTGAGCCGGAAACCCTTGGGGGCATGCCCTGAACATAGTCCAAGAACATGCAACCTCTGCACGGAGACAACCTTCCCTTCTGCTGCACTCCATAACAGACAAGAACTGATCTGCAGGTACTGAACACTGCGGCCGGTCTACGTAAGCACAAGGTGCGTACTGTACCTAGGCAATGCCAAGGCTGGGTCTGCCTCCTGCAAGGCAGCGCTTGCAGGTTCGGCACCCGGAGAGGTGGGAACCTTGGGCACGTATTCAAGCTGGGGTCTCAGGTAAGCACGTGAGAGTTAGCCAGCTGAAATCCCAGGCACATTTGTCACCGACAATGCCTGCAGGTCACATACCCCTTGAAAGGAGCCATGCAATCGAAAGTGTCGCTTTCATTGAAAGGAACTTACCTTAAACTCAGAAGGACTGCGAGGGCTCAAAAAGGGGGAACTCCGCAGGGTAGTAGTACCACTGTGAGGTCCCAAGAGGGCATGTAAGACCTGCGGAATAGGTCGTACCGTTTAAGTCCACCAGGTCGAGGTGGGCCAAATAGCGGCCACCTAAACCTCTAGGGCAGAGGGGACAGCCATTGCTCCGCCCTACCTGTGGGAGGTACTGACCCAAAAGGCATTTCCTGGGGTCTTCAGAGGAAGAGGCCAGGTGACAAAGAGGTTCCACTTCAGCGCATAGGCCTGTCACATAGACAAGGCCCTGGCGGAAGTGAAGTAGCCACCACCGTGGTTGTAGGGTAAAGAACCTGCCGCACCCCGTTGGGGCCCACATAAGTAGGATACCACAGACCGGGACGTGGGTGCCATAGGTGCCCCGTCCCTGAGTAAGGAACCTTCCTCAGAGGGATCGACCAAGGAGGTGCTGTCGCAAGGAGTAAAGAGTTCAAAGAACCAGGTCCAGCCGGGCCAAAGTGGGGCGGCCAAAGGAGCTGCACCTTGCCCTCCGAGATCTGCACAGAACTGTGCAAGACGGCTCACTGGGAAAACGCATGCTTGCGTGACCCCGCGGCCAGCTGAGCCTAGTAGGCAACGGGAAGAGCTAGAGGGAGGCATTCCTACCCAATGGGGGCAAGTCAGCATTGACTGTGCACACTCGCACTGTATGCACATAGCGACCGAGGTGAGAAAAGAGATCCTCTTCCCAGGGGAGAGTTTGCTCTTTACCCAAATGACCCGAAGGCCCAAAAGGGTGAGGTGCCGGAGCACTAGGTCTCTGTGTCCACAATCCTGGTCTCGAGAGTGAGCTAATTAGCCAGTCATGGAAATAGCTCAGGATGCGAACCCCGTGCGCCAGGGTTGCACAGGGGCTGCCTCGACAGCTTGGAGAAGCCGCGAAGTGACAGGGCTACCCGAAATGGAGAGCCGCGTACTGGGATGCCCACCATCTGAAGGCAGACAGACTGGACGGTCTGGGTCGGAAAGATGTGGAGACAGAGAGTACGGGCCCTTCAGGTCAACGCTGCAGACCAGACCTGGGACGAACACATCCGAAGACGCGTTCGGTTGCAACATTTTGGAGGAAACCTGCTTTTGTAGAAGGGTTCAGTTCAAGACGTGCACCAGGACTGGCCGTGACCCATCGCTTCTGCTAGGTACAATGAAGTCAGGGCTGTGAAGCCGGACCTCATCTCGGCTGGAGGGACGACCTCGACCGCACCCCTCGCCAGTAGGGTGACGACCTCCGCACGCATGATAGGGGCATTGCCACCCAACATGGTATAGCGGACTCCCCGAGAGCGGGGAGGAGACTGTGCAAACTGAATCGCAAGCCGAGCCTGTGGGCGGACCAGCTGGCCAGTCTGTGAAGCCGCCACCCGGCCCCCAGGGCTGAACCAGCGGTCGTGCGAGCCACAGCCGTACCCAGGATGGGGTAGCGAGCGGAATGACCAGCCCAGACATAGGGAGGCGTGGGAGCGTCGACCAGGGAAGGACTAGCGTTCCACGGGGGTCTCGTCTGACAGGGGCTAGTGACAGAGGGGGCTGAGAGTGGTAAGGCTGTGTGTCGCACACTGCCAGCCACGCCCTCTGGGCACTCAGAGGTGAAAGTCAGTTCCTTCACCAGGGGAAGGAGTGGCCCTGTTACCATCTCCTGAGAAAGAACTGAATTCACCTCCTAAGGGCCCGTGTCAGAAAGAACTGAATTTACCTCCTAAGGGCCCGTGTCAGGCGCGCCGCCTAGCCTGCCGTTTAGCAGGGCGGGGGGCCGAAACGGGCTGGGCTGCTGTCCTGCGACCTCCTCCACGGCCTGGCCCAGGTTGCTGCTGGTGCAGGGCGGAAGGGGCGGGAGCCGCTTGAGGGCAGCCCTGGCGGGGAGCAGGCTGAGGCGTCTGTGCTGGCGGCTGGATGGAGGCAGCAGCGGGCCACCGGGGCAGAACATGTTCAATGGCCTCAGCCTGCTTTTTGTGCAGTCGAGAATTGTTGGGCAAAGCTCCCGACTGCCCCGCCGAATAGCCCAGCCTGGAAGACAGGGGAGCAGAGGAAACGTGTTCGCTCAGACTCCCACAAATCTGCCAGACTAAGCCAAAAATGACATTCCTGGACCACGGTAGTGGACATCACCTGACAGAGAGAGCGTGCAGCAACCTTCGTCGCCCATAGGATGAGGTCGGCAGCCGAACGCAACTCACGCACAAGTGCGGGGTCAGTACTGCCCTTGTGAATGGATGGGCATCGCATGCAGGTGGACACAGCCTGGCCCGCAGCTCTGTGTTTCTCCGCCACCAAAGTAGACGTGACCCACAAGCCTTAGGCAGGTGCTTTGGGTCCCAGCGCGCTGCTGAAACGCAACAGAATGTTCAAAAGGGGGAACCCCAATGTACCGCTACACCGTGCCACTATCGAGAGCAGTAAGGCGGAAGAGGCTGCCGAAAGCCGCGATAAGTCAATGGTGACTCCCACAGCTTCGACACCTCTTCATGCACTTCCAGGAAGAAGGGCACTGAGGGTTGGCGGGCTTTTAGCGTGGGCCGCCCCCAGATACCAAACATCCCTGGGAAAGCATGGCTGTGAGCTCTGGATCAAACTTGGACAGCGCTGGAGCTCCCAGAGGGGGCAGCACAGCCAAATATTCTTCTTCCAGAGGAATCCAGCCCACCTAGTGATGCGGCGATCAACGTGACATAATCCTCCGGTGTCCCAAATAAGACGCTGAGCCCCGGTCGGGAAACACCAGCGCCTTCATCTGGCAACACCACGGGTTGCAGTGTGCTAGTGGGAAGTGTGGTCCGAAGAATATTCGTCGGGTTGGCCCACACTCGTTTTGTAGATCTCAAAGGCGATTGGCTTCTAAGCGAAACCTCCATTTCGTCAGTAACTGATGTAACTCGTAGAGTACTGACTGAAAGGGAACGCGTTTTTGCATCGAGAGGCGCCTCTTTTGAATAGATTTCTGTTGGCAGAGAGCGTTATGCACGCTGCTTATGCGCCCCAGGCGCCTCGCGTTTTTACCGCCTGCTGCGTCTCGCGTTTTAGAAGGAGCGCTCTGAGCGCATGAAGTTAAAAAAAAAATCGTCACAGAGCGGAAAAGCGTCTGACGTCAACGCATTTTTTTTCTATTGTCCAATCGAATGAATGGAGAGGTGGGTCTTCCGTTGTGGTGACCGTTACCTTGATTAGACTGACAGGACAGCTGATTCGGGGGTTTCCAAGCAACATAAAAAAACCGCAGCGCCCTGCTATTTTCTAAATGAAAAAACGTCAACCAAAAAAGGTTGAACCTGAAAAACGTTTTCTGTGTGATCGGGGCCCAAGGCTGTATATCAATACTAGTTTTACTTGATCTTAGTGCTGCATTCAACACCATAGTTCATAAAATACTCTTAGATCGTCTACAAGATGACACTGGTGTTCGGGGACAGGTATTAAAGTGGTTTGGATCGTATCTATCAGAACGTTACCAATTTGTCTATTTAAACAGGGAAAAATCTAATATAAAATTGGTAAATTATGGAGTGCCGCAAGGATCTGTGTTAGGCCCTCTGCTATTCTCAATATATATGCTACCGCATGGTAATATTATAAGAAAATGTTATGCCGATGATACTCAGTTATATATTTCAGCACGACCAGATGAAATCTCTAAATTATCCAAGCTGACAGAGTGTGTTAAAGATATAAAATATTGGATGACCTGTAATTTTCTCCTATTAAATTCAGATAAGACTGATGTATTACTTATTGGACTAAAAACCTGTACACAGAATCTCTTAGAATATAATTTGCATTTAGAAGGATGTACTGTTACTTCATCCGCTACAGTAAAAGACCTGGGTGTTATATTAGACAGCAACTTGTCTTTTGAAAATCATATTTCAAATACTACAAAAAAAGCCTTCTTCCACCTCAGAAACATTGCTAAGCTACGGAACATACTATCTGTCGCTGATGTGTAAAAGTTAGTTCATGCATTCATGACATCTAGACTAGATTACTGTAATGCATTACTAGCTGGCTGTCCTGCATCCTCAATAAACAAGCTACAGTTAGTTCAAAATGCAGCTGCTAGAGTTCTTACTAGGTCAAGAAAATATGATCACATAACACCAATTCTAACATCCCTACACTGGTTACCTATTAAGTTTCGTATCAATTATAAAGTATTGCTACTGACCTATAAGGCCCTAAACGGTTTAGCTCCTGTGTATTTAACTGATCTTCTGTCACCTTATAACCCATCATGATCTTTAAGATCACCAAACTCTGGGCTTCTGGTAATACCTAGGATATCTAAGTCCACTAAAGGAGGAAAAACTTTTTCATTTTTGGCACCTAACCTATGGAATAGCCTTCCTAATAATGTTCGGGGCTCAGACACACTCCTCCAGTTTAAATCTAGATTTAAGACTAATCTCTTTAGCCAAGCATTCACATAATGCATCTCATAATCTTGTGCATTAGTTATATCTGTGCACATGATTGTCTTTGCTTAAAGGGATCGTTCACCAAAAAATGAAAATTAGCCCATGATTTACTCACCCTCAAGTCATCCTAGGTGTATATGACTTTCTTCTTTCAGACGAATAAAATATGAGTTATATTAAAAAAGTTCTGGCTCTTCCAAGCATTAAAATAGCAGTAATAGTTGCTGTGTTTTTGAAGTCCAAAACAAATGCATCTGTCCGTCAAATAACATGCTCCACGCGGCTCAGGGGTGTTAATAAAGGCCTTCTGAAGCAAATCGATGCAATACGAAAAATTTCCATATGTAAACTTTATCAAGTAGAGTTCCCGCCGATCGCCTTCCATGGAAAAGTGTTGAAAGTTCCTTCTTGCAATTCAAGATGTGTCTGACGAGCATACCTGGTCGCGTTAGTCTTTTGATCGGCAGAGGCACTTTCAACACTTTTTCCCTAAATTGAATACGGAAGGTGGTCAGTCGAAACTTTACTTGATAAAGTTTTAAATATGTATATTTTTATTACACAAACGCATTGATTCGCTTCAGAAGGCCTTTATTAACACCCGGGAGCCGCGTGGAGCACGTTATTTGACGGGAAGATGCATTTTTTATGGACTTCAAAAACAGAGCAACTATTGCTGCTATTATAATGCTTGGATTAGCCAGAACTTTTTTTAATATTACTATTTTTATTAGTCTGAAAGAAGAATGTCATATACACCTAGGATGACTTGAGGGTGAGTAAATCATGGGCTAATTTTCATTTTTGGGTGAACTATCCCTGTAATGCTTTGAACAGCAGCTACGCTAATTATTTTTCTGTTCTGTTTTATCTCGGGACGCCCATCCTGAGGTAACTAGAGAGTCCGTCAGCTCGAGTCTGGATCCAGCCTCTCATAAAGACTGCAGATGTACAACACCTGTGAAGAGACGACTCAACTCCTGCGAGGACTTCAGATGACGCAGCTCTGCATCAACATGCACCCATGCTCATTTCTATATACCCTAGTCATTAAAAGCATGTATTCTTATTTCACTTCTTTCTGTGCCTTAAAGGTCCCATGGCATTAAATTTTCATTTTATGAGGTTTTTCAACATTAATATGAGTTCCCCTAGCCTGAATATTGCCCCCGAGTGGCTAGAAATTTTGATCTGTGTAAAACCGAGTTCTGGCTGTCTTTCTCTGCCTTTGAGAAAATGACAGCCCAGATGAGCTGATCTGGAATTTTCCTGTTATGAAGTCATAACAGGAGCGGTTACCTCCCTTTCCTGGGTGGAGTGAATGCTGGCAGTTTCTCAGTGTTTGGATGTACAAATGAAAACAGAAGTCTTTTTTCAGTTCCTTCTGATCTGTGATCAGTGATTTCTGATGTGTAGCTAATTATTCAAGTTCACACAGAACTTTATTATTCGTGCTGTGGCTTCTCTCTCTCCCGACAGAACGGTGTTTTCTATCTTGTGAGTCAGTGTTTTTGTACGTCCTCGTCGCGTCTATCTGTTCTAATACAGTCGTGAGTAACTCATACAGTCAGTTCTGCTCAGCATCGGCAGACTCACATCTTTAGAGATAAACCTCACGCACGCCGAAGCTCGGGCTGCACTGACCGGTCGGCCTTCAACATCACCGACCCCCAGTACTGCATCTGGCCCACAGTGGAGGCGCCTTACGTGGCGCAAGATTAAGCATAAAGGGGGTAAGCGTGAGGGTCTCCAGGCTAGCCAGCTTTCCCCACAATAAACTGGATTACATTCGATTACTGCTGTTGTTGTCTTTGTTTGCGCTGTGTACTCAATGCGCGTCACTGACGCTTTTCATATGATAGGAAAATATCTAAAAATAATGCTATAATCAACACTTACTCATAACTCGTTCATCTGCTGTAATGGTACATTAGGCCTACATGTGTTAAAAAAGTTGGCAGAATAAGGATGAAGACGGACTCGGCGTGACTGGGACTGTGTTTATTCAGAACTCTCAGATACAAACACAATAAACTAGCGCTCACAGCGCTCTCACAACTCTATACAATATAACTTTGTTTGTTAGCAATCGCTCCGTCTCTGGTCCATGATGTCCGGTTCGCGAACTAATCATTCTTTTGAACCGGTTCTTTTTAGTGAACTGGTCGAATCAGTTCACCAAATCGGACTGACAAATTCTAAACTGTTCGCGTCTCGAGTCAGCGCTAATCCATAATTTACTAAAGTTACTAACTTTCTGACATGAGTGACAGCCCCTCCGACTAGAAATAAACTAATAACCTGAAGTATATGCTAGAAACTACACTGAACTGAGACGAGGAACTGATGAGAAGTGAACTCAGGTCCAGCCGTCTATCTAGCAGACTCGTGCCTGCTCGTGCCTCGTAGACCTCGTTAAACCACGCCCCCTCCGCTACAAGATCTGATACTCATTCAAATGCAAAGATGTCAGCCAAACACAACAGAGGGCGTTTTTACTGAAGTCTCACAACAGACACGACCTTTAATTATTATATTGATAAATAATACATTGTTAGCTAATCTGTGTGCTTTGTATATGTATATTTCTGAAATGCATAACATGGACAAATCACTTTAAATTGTAATGTAGATGCATGCATTTTCTATGAAGCTGCTTTGAAACTATATGTATTGTGAAAAGCGCTATACAAATAAATGTGAATTAAATTGAATTTAATTGAATTGATCAAAGGGATTCAAAGATCCCAGCCTACCTGTCCCGATACCAGACAACCTATAACGCTAGACATCCTCACCAAATGTATTCACGCCATCCGCACAGGCTACCGCCCCTCAATACCGCCCGAACACTCAACACCATGTTTATCCTAGCCTTTTTTGGTTTTCTTAGATGCTCGGAACTTGGTATCACTTCCAAATTCGACCCAAAGATCCACCTCACTATCTTAGACTTATCAGTACTAGATGGGGAAACAATCTCATATTTTATTAAGCAAAGTAAGACTGACCAAACTAAAAAAGGTAATTTTATCTACATTTTTAACCTCTCGTGAAATGTTGTTTTATTAACAAGGTTCAGGAGGAGCACGTTCAGATAATTGACACAAGTGGAGAGCACTCAGCTAATCAACAATAACATATATATATACACAGCAGTCTTACCTCCATTCATTGACAGTCTATCAGCATCCCTCCACCACTCCTTCTTCACACTTTTAGTTCTAACCACTATACACTGGGGGTACTCTGGGTTTGGGCCAAATTCTGAGCTCGAAACCCTCCCCCCGGACAGCAAATACGCATTTAAATTTACTCTCCATAAATTATATGTAAGTGTGAACTTGTGAAAGACATGATACTTTTCTTTCCAATACAGCAGGAAGAATTAAGCTGTGTAAATATAATGTAGAGTGTGTATATGGAGGATGCTAATTGTGACAGGATGGTTTACAGTGTCAGGATGAATGTACTCACATAGTCAGACCTTCAGACTGATGGCAGAGTGTCTGGACTCTATCACAGCTTTCATTGGTCAAGGACCACCCAAGAGGACGTTTGACTGACATGTAAAGCAACCAATCACAGTTTGTTTTGTTCCGCGTTATGTTTACGGGCGTGAAAATGTAAAGTTGATGTCCCTGCAAGAACAGACCGGTGTGCATCTATAAATTATTCATTCAAGAACGTTGTGCAAGTTAACTGAAACAATGGAGCCGCGAACACATACTTTTAAAATCCAGCATTTAATTTCTCCTGCAAGCGAGCATTGTCACAATTGTAAACATGACGGCTCTCTTCATCAACTAGGGAGTTTGGCGTCACAGCATTTGTTTCTAGGTAGACTGTTAAAGAACGCAACACACTCGTCTTATGGGCATCCTGTAGAATTCAACCAATCAGATGATGACTTCAAAACTTTTGAAAAAGTGTTTCCAGATAAGTGTGCCATATGCATCAGACATTCAGCCAACGGTCCTAGGGCGTGACTTCGGAGGCTGAGACTAGGATGCATGCAACTACACAAAACAATCCAAGACGTGGCCAGAGGAAAACTGGCCCATTGACTGAGCCTTGTTTCTCCCAATGTTTTTTTTTTTTTTTTGCCCCTTCATTTGTCACATGATGCAGTTTAGGTTCCTTACCACTGTCACCTTTGGCTTGCTTAGTCAGGGTTTTAAAAAATAATAATAATTGCATTATATAAAGTGCTTTATAAAAGGCATTTTTTTGTATTTTATCACATTGTACAGTGCCCCAAATTTTACCTTACATACTGTTAGGGCATTGTAATAGGCAAATTGGAACACACTTATCCTGCCTGGAAGGAACCGTTTAAGTGTTTCTTGGTCATGGCATGAAGAAATCATGGCAGCAAACAAATCCAGTGTCACGGTTAACTGAACTACAGTATTCACGTTGCTATGCCTCAGTGCAGGTACAAGATCACGGCAATTAGCATGTAAAGAAACCAACACGGTCCTCTAGAAAGAACACAAGACATGCCACAGGGTTCATTCCAGGTCTTTATTAGACTCTTACAATTGATTTAAATCTGTGACTACAATGGGGCCAATTGTTGCTTTCCCTTCTGAAACTAGGAGGAAAAAAATTAGCGAAACAAGTTACAACACATTCATGGTTGCTCTGGATACAGGAAAAACAAATCTTAGTAATCATCTTCACCTGAATCAGACAGTGCACGCCCTTTCCTGCTGAAGCCACATGTCGAGTCACAGCACATGCACATCTGGTCATTGTCATCTGCATAAAGCCATCTATTTAAAAAAAAAAAAAAGCCAAAGAAAAGGTTACCGATTCTGATCTTATCTAGTGGGCACTTATTTTGTTAGGACATACCCATTGGCAAAGGAGCAAGCCTTGTTCCCTGGACTTATGGGGGTTGAAGCCAGGGCTTAAAAACGGAAAAAAATATCAATCGGTTCACTCCGAGCAGAATCAATATTATAGCGTTTCCGTTTTTGCGTTCCTCAATAAACATTACTGTTCCGAAAACGGTTTGATTTGAAAAAATACCGGTTAATGACGTTATTTTAATTTAGCCTATACTTTAAACAAATATGTATAAATAGACTTATTTTTCACTCAATAATAATAATATTCATGGTAATTAAACTTGAATATTTATTTCATAAAATTTTTAAAACCACAACAGAAATACATGCATTAATTACAAAGCATAAACAGCGGACCTGTTTTAATGGAGCGTTAGACAATCGAAAGTGGCCCTCTTATGCCTAATTCTTTTCAGAAGAGTGATAACATTCTTTGTACATAACTTTTTTTCAACACGACTTTTTAAAAATTGCATGAATAAAGAATAAATAAACTGGATAACCATTGCTCTTTTAATGCACCGTCAACTGGTAATTTCAAAGCAAACACTGCGCAACACGTCCTTGCATCACATAATCAAATTCAGTCAGCTAATAAAGCTTGATCATTTAATGCAATATAACATACCATTTAATATGAAGCATCAACCATCTATATATAAAACATTGACCTGTCCTGTATTGGCAATCTGAAAGACTATAGGAAAAATGTTTGATAGATGCTAGTAGCCTACTTGGACAGGCTTAAACGGAATCCATAAACTAGCCTAAATCAGTCTATTTGAGCTTAAAGTCCGTACTGCTTATTTAAACGTTCGAAAAGAATGTCCTCCAATACCTGCACATTCATTGTAGACCTCAGTGGGGAAAGAAATGTACTTGAGGCATGAAAATGCGCGCTCTACACTGACTTGCGTTACCGGAAGATTCATAGATGACTGGTGCGCGGGCATTTCACTCACGCTTGATCCGTCAACGTCACATGCTGTACTACTCTATTCATTATTGGTCACTGCCAAATTAAAATATTAAAAGAACGATAAAATAACGTTATTAACCGGTTAATGGTCATTTCAAATTAACGTTTCTGTTCAGAACGATTCAAATTGATTTTGATTTTGTTTTCGTTTTTGTTCCTCTTAAAATTTAGTTTGCTTCCGGTTTTCGTTTTTGTTCCTTGAACCGGTTCAGAGCCCTGGTTGAAGCCATAACTGCCCTCAAAGAATGTCTTGGTTACATATGTAACCCTCGTTCCCTGAAGGAAGGGAATTGAGACGTTACGTCAGTTACTGATGGAATGGGGGTTTCGCTTAGAAAGCCAATCACCTTTGAGATCTACAAAATGAGCCAATGGCATGAAAATGCCATGGGTCTGCGGAATTTGCATAACAGAACTCCGCCCCACCGCGTGGGTATAAACAGAGTTGCGTGGCAACCTCGCATTATGTTTACCTGCTGAGGAGCCGAGGCTGAGCGCCCCGGCCATACCAGCGGAACAGCGGTTGTGGCAGGGGGCCGTAACGTCTCCGTTCCCTTCCTTCAGTGAACGAGGGTTACATACGTAACCGAGACGTTCCCTTTCACTCAGTACACTACGAGTTACGTCAGTTACTGACGGAATGGGGGTTCCCAATTCAATCTCGCCACAGCGGTTGTCTTCCAGCATCCTGCGCTGACCAGAGCTCCCTGCTGTGAGGCTTAGCATGAACAAGGGGCTAGGCTCAACTACCAAGGTACACTGGGAAGCATATCCCACGTGGAGAAATGCAACACAATGCCTGCCCGAAGGGAGGACTTAAGAATACACATATGACCCCCGTAGGGACTGTTATATGGAGCACTTTGGAGTATCCAACCGCAGGTGAAATCTTTCAACCCCATGAGTGGCAAGGTGTCTTACCAAGGGAAGACACGTGCTCAAAGAGATTTACCATGTAATACACATGTGGGGGTTGCCCAACATGGGAACCATGCACATGGAGGCACCTAGCCTAACATGAGGGCTGACCAACCGGGCATGCACTCTGGTTTCGGCATCAACAGTGCTGGAGGAACCCAGGGCCTACTGAGAAACTCACCTGAGTAAATATGTGCATGCATCCAGTCACTTTGGTACACGAGAGGACACAGGCTCCACTCTGAGATTATAAAATCTTGCGAATGTGTTGGGTGTCGCCCAGCCTGCTGCTCTACAAATGTCTGTCAGCGAGGCGCCATACGCTGAAGCCCAAGAGGAAACTACGCTCCTGGTGGAGTGTGCTTTTAACCCTAGGCCCCAGGAGCGTAGCTTCCTCTTGGGCTTCAGCGTATGGCGCCTCGCTGACAGACATTTGGCATGCCCTAAACCTGATAAGCCAGGACAATGGCATCCACTATCCAGTGAGACAACCTCTGCTTGGAGAGAGCCTTTCCTTTCTGCTGCCCTCCATAACAGACAAAGAGCTGGTCCGAAGTCCTGAAACACTGCGTCCGGTCTATGTAAACGCGAAGGGCGCATACTGGACAGAGCATTGCCAAGGCTGGGTCACATAAACCTTCAGGGTGGAGGGAGACAGCCTTTGCTCCAACCCTTCTTGGAGGAAGGAGAGCACGGACCCGATCAGGCATTTCCTGGGGACTTCTCGCCGAGAAGAGCACCAGGTGAAGAAGAGGTTCCACTCGAGTGGACAAGGCCCTAGCAGAAGTGATGGTAGCCACCACCTGTAGTGATAGGGTACCTGCAAACCAGGACCCACACGTGTAGGTTCCATAGATCAGGACGTGGGTGCCATAGGGTGCCCCGTCTCTGAGTAAGGAGGTCCTTCCTCGGAGGGATCGACCAGGGAGGGGCTGTCACAAGGAGAACGAGTTCTGAGAACCAGGTCCGGCCGGGCCAGTACGGGGCGACTAAAAGGACCTGCTCCCTGTCCTCCCTGATCTTGTACAGGACCTGTGCGAGAAGGCTCACTGGGGGAAACGCATATTTGCGTGGGCCCCGCGGCCAGCTGTGCACTAGTGCATCTGTGCCGAGGGTCCCCTCAGTCAGGGAGTAATACCAGTGGCAATGGGAAGAGTCATGGGAGGCAAACAGATCTATCTGTGCATCGCCAAACTGTTCCCAAATCAGCTGAACCGTCTGGGGATGGAGTCTCCATTCCCCTGGAAGTGGCTGAAACCGTGAGAGCTCGTCGGTTGCACGATTCAGTTCTCCTGGGATGTGAACGGCACGAAGCGACCTCAGATGCTTCTGACTCCATAGGAGGAGATGGCGGGCGAGTTGCGACATCCGGCGGGAGTGCAGACCACCTTGTCGGTTGATGTACGCTACTGTCGCCGTGTTGTTTGAACGGACCAGTACGTGCTTGTCCTAGAGCAGGGCTCGAAAGCACGCATGACCCTTGCACCGCGCCACTATCTAGAGCAGTAAAGGCGGAAGAGGCTGTCGAGCCGCCGCGAAAAGCCAATGGAGACTCCCACGACTACGACACCTCCTCATGCACTTCTTGGAAGAAGGGCACTGAGGGTTGGTGGGCGCTTTCAGCGTGGGACGCCCCCAAATACCAATCATCCATCCTTGAGTGCTCTGGGCATGGCGGAGTGTTCCACTCAAGCCCGATGCTTGCAGCTGCGTGGGAAAGCATGGCTGTGAGCTCCGGATCAAACTCGGACAATGCTGGGACTCCCAGAGGAGGCAGCACAGCCGAATCTTCATCTACGGAGGAATCCAGCCCACCTTGTGATCCGGCGATCGACGTGATGTCATCCGCCGGCACCCCAAATGAGACACTGGGCCCAGGATGGGAACACCAGCGCCTTCACCCGGCAACACCACGGATTGCAGTGTGCTAGGGTTGGCCCACACAAACGCCCTCAGATGACCACTGACCACCAGCCAAAGTACTGCGTCTCTGGTTGAGGGAGTAGATTGGGGTTTGATAGAGGGGACTCTCTCTCCTGAACGGAGATCATGGAATCTCGATCGCAACACCGCGATGGCCATGTTCCCGCAGTGGGAACCTGAGTCATCCATGAACACGTGCTCAGCGTGCACAAGGCCCAAGCACACCAAACAGCGTTCATGTCTGCCCGACGGACTAATCAGCCGACCGCACCCAGAAACAATGCAAAGGTGAAACATATTGAAAAAGACATGCTGCGTGCAGCTCTTTTACAGAGGAGTTTTTATCTGCAGAATGCCGAAGCGCCCAGAGAGAATGCGCACGCTGTGCTAGATCCCTCCACAGATCAGACAGGAATGCGGAACTCGCTGGAACACGCCGTAACACCAACACTCTGGAGAGACGCTCGTCTTGAAGAGAGAAAGCTCAGGAAGGCAAGTAACACTCGGCTCCGAAGCAGAAACATAATGCAAGATTGCCATGCAACTCTGTTTATACCCACGCAGTGGGGCGGAGTTGCGTTATGCAATTTCCACAGACCCATGGCATTTTCATGCCATTGGCTCGTTTTGTAGATCTCAAAGGCAATTGGCTTTCTAAGCGAAACCCCCATTCTGTCAGTAACTGACATTACTCGTAGTGTACTGACTGAAAGGGAACATGTGACGCATACCTACAAAAGAATTTTAACCTTATATACAAGGGACGAACATTTATCTTACAGAAAGACAGCACCATTACATATCAAACCACTATTTGCTGGAATCTGGAATTCAAGAAGCTAATCCTTACTTACCCATGGTTCAATAAAGGAATATCTTGGGACTGCAGTAGCCACACAATCATCTACAAAGAGTCGCAGAGGAACATGGTTGTACTGCTTCACATAAGCTTCAAAATGCAGGAATTGCACCAAGTAGAAGTGATTGGATGGCCTCTCAAAATCCAGTCATCTGCAAGGGAAACCAAGAGAGAAAGTCAGTGACATTTCAGTCAATTTTTTTACAAAATAAATAAATTAAAACATAGCAGTCATGAGCTTTAGGGAGAACACCAGAACTTCCTCTGGAACCTTTGTAGCCGCAAAAAAACCCCAATCGGGCATCAAAACATTACTGCTAACATTGTGTAACCTAAACAGAGGAATAAAACATGGTTCAGTAACCTGCATTGAAACTGATCAAATAAAAAATACCCTTAAAGGTTCCATGGCATGGATTTACTAAGGTGTACTTATATTGCTAGTATGATTTTTACATCATAAAATGTCATAATTTAGAAATAAAAGGCATTTTTTCTATACTGATGTTTGCCCTCTGGCTGAATGCCCTGTTTCAAGGGGCGTGTCTGCTGTGAGACTTCAGTAAAAACGCCCACTGTTGTGATTGGCTGACATCTTTGCATTTGAAATGAGTATTATATTTAACGGGCATGGTTTAACGAGGTCTATGAGGCACGAGCCTACCAGAGAGATGGATGGACCTGAGTTCACTTCTCATCAGTTCTCTCAGCACGTCTCAGTTCAGTGAACTGTTGTAGTTACTAGCATTTTCTTCAGGTTATTAGTTTATTTCTAGTCGGAGGGACTGTCACTCATGTCAGAAAGTTAGTAACTTTAGTAAATTATGGATCAGCACTGACTCGAGACGCGAACCGTTTAGAGCGATTCAGTCCGATTTGGTGAACAGGTTCGACCGGTTCACTAAAAAGAACCGTTCAAAAGAACGATTCGTTCGCGAACCGGACATCACTAGTAGACCAGAGACGGAGCGATTGCTAACAAAGTTATATTGTAACTACTGAGTTGTGAGAGCGCTGGCAGCACGAGTTTATTTTGTTTGTATCTGAGATTTCTGAATAAACACGAGTCCCAGTCACGCTGAGCCCGTCTTCCTCCTTATTCTACCAACTTTGTAACACATGTGTGGCGGGGTGGGCGTGGTCCCGCGAGGTCTGTAGCGGGAGAGAGAGGGCGGAGCCGAGCGGTCGGTAAGTAGGTCAAGTGCAAATGACGAACACCTGTCTCTGATTGCAGTAATTGGCGTGGAGAGACCGCATATAAGCCGCTGCCGGGAGAGAGATGAGAGAGAGAGTTGGACTGGGACTTGCTGCACACTGTGACCCTGAGAGAGACCGTTTTGAACCTGAGTGATCCACGTTAGAAGTGAAGAGTGAATGTTCATGTGTTGAGGCGCCCTCGTGCGCTGTTTATGTTTGTATCTGAGAAGCTGCTGCTTAATAAAGTCACAAGTCCCAGTCACGCCGACCCCGTCTTCTTCCTTCCTGCCCAAGAGTACAAGGAACCGCTTTACAACATGTAATGTACCATTACAGCTGTCGAGATGACTGAGTTATGAGTAAGTGTTGATTATCCATTATTTTTTTATATTTTTCTATCATATGAAAAGCGTCAGTGACGTGCATTGAGTACACAGTGCAAACAAAGACACAACAGAGCAGTAATCGAATGTAATCTAGTTTATTGTGGGGATAGCTGGCTAGCCTAGCCCGGATACCCTCACGCTTACCCCCCTTCTGCTTAATCTTGCGCCGCGTATCATGGCTCCTCCGTGGTGGGCGAGATGCAGTAGTGGGGGTCGGTGATGTTGAAGGACGACGGGTTGGTGCAGCCTGAGCTTCGGTGTGAGTGAGGTTTATCTCTAAAGATGTGGCTCTGCCGATGTTGAGAAACTCATGACTGTATGCACATTTTAGAACAGATAGATGCGACGAGGACATACAAAAACACTGACTCACAAGATAGAAAACACGAAAACACTGTTCTGTCGGGAGAGAGAGAAGCCGCAGCGAGTGCACAAATAATAAAGTTCTGTGTGAAATTGAATAATTAGCCACACATCAGAAATAACTGATCACAGATCAGAAGGAACTGAAAAAAGACTTCTGTTTTCATTTGTACATTAAAACACTGAGAAACTGCAGCATTCACTCGTTCACAAGCCATGATCTCTCGAGGACAAACAAATATGGCGCTCGCATAGGCGTGCCAAATTATCTGGGCAGAGGAAAGGGAGGTAACCATTCCTGTTATGATGTCATAACAGGAAAATTCAAGATCAACTCGTCTGAGCAGTCATTTTCTCAAAGGCAGAGAAAGACAGCCAGAATTCGGTTTACACCGATCAAAATTTCTAGCAACTTGGGGACAATATTCAGGCTAGGGGAACTCATATATTTAGGTTGAAAAACCTCATAAAATTAAAATGTCATGCCATGGGACCTTTAATACCTTCAATAGTGGCACTCAAATCCAACAGCTGCTGCACCAGTTCTTACAATAGGAGTTCCTACTAAAGTCTCAGGAGTGTAGAGGAGGGAGAATTTGTACACCAGCTCATTACCAATCATCTTCAGGCTGGTTCAGGCTGCAGGGTTGCCGAATGACTAAAGAAACATTATCAGCAAGATTGTATAAAACTGTACATTTCTTGTCTATTACCACCCACAGCAACTTATACCAACAACAGAAATAAGTACAGTTACAATAGGTTATAATGTTACACATAATGCTATAATGTGACTATATTGTATTGCAATAGGTAGCACTTCAAAGTCAATACCGAATCAAAACTAGTTAGCACATCATTTGTAAACAAAGAATTTAATGACAAAATCAGGCTTTAGAAAAGAGAAGAGAGAAAGAGCCAGAGCAAAAAAAGCCCCAGTGAAAAGAAGGGCCATAGAGCAGGCCCCAAGAAGAGAGAGAGACAGATAATCAAGAGACAGAGCAACCGTTACATTCTCATTTTATCCCTTTCTTGACAATGTGTCTGAAACGCAAATGTTCATTCATTGAGACATTCAAACTGACCAATCAAATAATAACAACTCCCTCCACTGTAAAGATGTGACACACATTTTGGCCTACAGGCCTTTCAACATCTCTTTGTCTTTAGGAATTCCAAATGCGGGGGATGAAACATTAAAGCAATTGTCATTGTTCATTTTCAAATATCTTTGATTACTTTCAATCCTAAAATCAATATGCCATTTCGTGTAGAATTTTTATTGGCTAGTCAGTAGACATAGGTTGTAGCAGTGCACACTGTGAGATGATCATGCTAAATTTCTGACACTGTCAGAAAATTATTGCAGGCTATCTTTGGTCGCCAGCCTGGTTAAAACCAGACCATTCTCAGTAGTAACTGAGTTATGGTCTGGCAAAGCTTCATAGACAAATCATTTCAAAAGGCGCGTCACCAACGGGCGTCGCTCAAATGCCTCTGGGCGCAATTGGATAGACCTAAAACCAATCAGAGCGATGAAGGAGATGACGTATGCAGAGCGACGGGAGAAACATCTCAGACTCTGGCCGTTTCTCAATATGCGTTCTTGTCTGTACTTCTCAAATAGGAAATGTCCCCGGTTTCTATTTCAGAAATCTGGTCACCTTACCTAAACCACCTATTAATGTTTAATATATTAATTTTAAAATGTAAAAAAAAGAGGCAGGGTGTTTTATACTTCGCTTTATTATAAATATATAAGATAATCAATGTAGGCCTAGCTACGCGTTGCCTGAACCACATTTGTGTGGCTAATATGTTTAAGTTTTTTTTTTTAAATGAAATGAGGCAGTGGTGTTTTATGACATATTTCGTACGCGAACTTCTGACTTGCGCCCGTGACTTGCCAAGTTTGAATCGAACTCCCGAGGACGGGAGGACACTAGTCCGCCTACTCTGCTAATGGACTGCTTGCGTTCTTAACAGTATCACTCAGTATATATTTGTATATTTTAGGCTACAATAAAACGAAATATATGATAAAACACCACTCTGCCTCTTTTCATTTTCATAAAAACAATTTTTTTAAACATATTATAGCCACACAAATGTAGTGCAGGCAATGCATATTATCTTAAATGCATGTATATAACAAAACGAAATATAAAATATACTTTTCGTTTACATAAAAAAAAATATATAGGCTATGATTATCACTGTAATATGACAAAACACAACCCAGTCTCTTTTATGTTAAATGTCAGTTTATGTGTGATCAATAGCCATTATAAAAGTATAAGTAAAAGGGATAAGAAGCTATACAATAAATAAAGCAATTCAGTCAAACAAAGTCAGCGCTAGGAGACTACAACAGTAAAGTTTAATAGCTTAAAAATATAAAGTTATCAAACTTCACTTTGCCCTCAGACAAAACGATCTGTCAGGGAACAAATTATAGATTAATGAGGGCAAAGATCAGCCGTTAGATCTACACAAGACGAATCATATCTTATGTTTAACCACTACAGAGACATCAGAGCCAGCGGCAGACGGCAGAAGGACTGGCAGAGGAAAGACTGCTCTCAGCGGCGTTAATGAGCGCTGATCGCCGCTGATCCACTGGAGCTCACATCTCCGAAAAACGGCCGATCAAATTTTCAAAAAGGCGCTTGTGACGGTCACGGAATGACCGCATCTCTAATCTGGACTATATGTGTAAATGAACTCTCTCTCACACGTGCACGCACACACACACATACACACGCACACAGAGACTGTTCATTGACAAGAATTTATTGTGGTTACCTATCGAAAGGCGCTAATGAAATACCTGTGTTTATTGTGCAGTATTGTTTGTCCCATGATTTTAGAGTTCCGACGGGGAAACAGTGGCGGGAATCTTCAGTTCCGCTAATGTGGGGACTGTACCATTTAATAATTGAGCGTGGGTGTTTCAGGGACAACGCGGCCGAGTTGCTTCTGTTAGTATTCCTGTTCAATACATGTTAAATGAGATCTGTGATAACATAAAAGAAGATGTATTTGTTTTCAATGCTATGTCAACATGTTTCTCCTAGAATCTATATTTATGGGAAAATGTGTAAAGTGTTGTATGTGAGTTCGTCCCTCCCCATGGGGTAATGGTGCTGGCCACCAGTATAAATGTGTGTATTTGTTTAATGGAGTGAGTCTGTGTTGGTTGCTGCAGTGGAGAGTGTGGCTTGAGGGCTGCAGGTATTTCTATTTTTTTGATTTTCTTTTCTTTGTATTTTTTGCGGAACTTAATTTTTTGGAAAAGATTGTATTTTGCATTCTTTGTTTTGGATTCTAATTTGGATGTCTATTGAATACTTATTTTTCTAGTTTTTTTCTTATTTTCTGGTAATGGTATATTTTTGGGGTTTGGGTTATTCCTACTTTTCATGTTTAAAATAAATATTAATTTATACTTTAAACCTCTTGTAGTCACTCTGCCTCTGTTTAATTTGGCCACACCCTTCCTTTTTGGTTGCCCATCGTGGGGGTCCGTTACAAGTGGTGTCAGAAGTGGGATGGCCAGAAGAGAGCAGTAGTGTTTCTTTTGGGGTTTTCGTTTACAATTTTCACAAAAGCCTCACTGAGGATGTCTCACTGGCGGAGCTGAGAGACATGTTCCGATCACATTTCGCACTGCAGCAGGCTAGAGACCGCCGCAGGGAGCAAGAGGTGGGCCGACAGGAGGCTCGATGGAGAGCCATGCAGCACCAGTTCTCCCTGCTACAGCAAGAGGTGCATGTGAGAACCACCCCAGATCCAGGACCCAGGAGTAGCAACCAATATGGCCTCCCATCACAACCAACAGTCCAGCGAGTACCCTCAGTCTTACAGGATGGTCCAGGCAGCGGACACTTTGCATCAGCAGCAGCATCTCCAGGGGAAAGCCAAGGCCAGAGTCATCTGAGAATGGAGAGGGAGCCCCACCTGCAACGTCTGAGTGAGACAGATGATGTTGAGCATTATTTAGCTACATTTGAGAGAATAGCTATGGCGTGTCGGTGGCCAACAACCGACTGGGCAGTTAGGTTGGTGCCCCTCCTGACGGGCAAAGCGAGGGCCGCATATGTACACATGGACATGGTAGACTCACTTGACTATGAAAAGGTTAAGGCAGCCATTCTTGCAAAGTATGATATAAATTCAGAGACTTATCGCCTTCAGTTCCGGGCTACAGAAGTGAGGGAGGATGAAACCCCAAAGGAGTTGTATGCCAGACTTAAAGAACATTATTCTAAATGGGTGCAGCCACAGCATCATACTAAGGAGATTGGAGAGATCATTGTTTTGGAGGAGTTTCTGCGCATGCTGGCACCTGATCTCCAAGTCTGGATTAAGGAGAGGGATCCTGGCTCGGCTGCGGAAGCTGCAAGTTTAGCAGACACCTTTGTGGCAGCTCGACGCAAGACTCAGCCATGGACATTCAAGCGGTGGAAGGGAAGTAAAGATTCAACCAAGCTCCAGCATGCCTTTCCGACTGCAGTCAGGGCCATCAATGAAGGTAAGTCTGAGAGTGATAAGGTTGGTTCTTTCAAACAAAGCCCTGGTTTTAAGGTTGGGGTGCGTAGGACTCTTATATGTTATCAATGTGGACAGGAAGGCCACAAACAGTCAAGGTGCCCTAGTAATGCTTATACTCAGGCCAATGTGTGTACAGTTCCAAGACCTAGCTGTTTAGCAACTCGGGTTGTATTGCCTTATGTGGAGGTAGTCCTTAATGGGAAAAAGGTTAGAGCACTTGTAGACTCAGGAAGTATGCAATCGCTGGTGCGTTCTGACTTGTTACCTATAGAGGTGAGGAGTCACACTTCCGTAGCACAGATTTGTTGTGTTCACGGAGACGAGAGGCAGTACCCTACAGCAAGTGTCCAGGTAAATATACAGGGGCAGGCTTATTTGTTGGAGGTAGGTGTGGTAGATGGGTTGCCTTATCCAATGATTTTAGGTCGAGACTTGCCTGTTTTGGTAGACTTGCTCGCGGATGGCAATGACTGCCGTAGTAAGGAATGTAGTGTAGCTCTGACCCGGGCTCAAGCTCAGAAATCAAATGCAGATGTTCAGTCCCTTAGTATGTTACCTTATTTTGGGGCAGAGTTAGAAGCTCAGCCAGGTAAGTCTAGGAAATCGAAACGGCAAAAGAGACGAGAGAAGCTCAGTTTTGCAGTGGCACAGTGTGATGAACCTCTGTTAGAACAGGATCTAGTCCCAGTGGATATCCCTAAGGGGATTGGGTTGTTGCAGCAAGAGGATTCAGTGATTGGGCCCCTCTATAGGCAGGTTCAGGAAGAAGTACAAGATGATGACCCTACATCAGGTAGTTCAGGGAGTCTGATGTGTATTAAAGACGGCGTGCTGTATAAGGGGAAGGGAATAGATGCTCGCATTGTGGTCCCTCAGAAGGCGAAGGATGTTGTGCTTGAGTTGGGCCATTCCATCCCCTGGGCCGCCCATTTAGGAAGGCAAAAGACGTCAGCTCGAATTAGCCGTCACTTTTTTTGGTCAAATATGAATAAAGCGGTGTCAGAGTTTTGTAGAACTTGTCCTCAGTGCCAGAAGATTGCCAGTAGAGGTCCTCCCAGAGCTCCGTTAGAGCCCCTTCCTGTAATTGGTGTGCCCTTTGAACAGTTAGGGATGGATGTGGTAGGGCCATTAGAGCGAAGTAAAGCTGGAAATCGCTTTATGCTGGTAATCACAGATTACGCAACAAGGTACCCTGAGGTTTTCCCTCTCAAGTCAGTCAAGGCTAGGACAGTTGCAATTTGCCTTATGCAGTTGTTTTCGCGGGTGGGTTTTCCCAAAACTATATTGACTGATCAAGGTTCAAACTTCATGTCCAAGCTTCTCCGACAAGCATACAGTTCGCTAGGTATTAAGGGCATAAGAACCACACCTTATCACCCGCAGACTGGTGGTCTGACGGAGAGATTTAATCAAACACTAAAACAAATGCTGAGGAAATATGTGAGTGAATCTGGAGGTGACTGGGATCAGTGGATTCCATACCTATTATTTGCCTACAGGGAGGTCCCTCAGTCTTCTACTGGCTTCTCACCTTTTGAGTTGCTATATGGCCGGGAGGTGCGAGGCCCTTTGTCCCTGCTGAAGGAGAGCTGGATGGGTGGTCAGGAGGCCCCAGCAACTCAACATGTGCTCCCTTATGTTCTCCAGATGCGGGAGAAATTGAAGAGCATGACTCAGCTTGCCCAGTCAAACTTAGCCCAAGCACAGCAACGTCAGCGGCAATATTATGATCAAAAGGCTAAAGTCAGAAGTTTTGAGGCTGGAGAAAAGGTGTTGGTGATGTTACCCAGTGATAGTAGCAAGCTGCTCGCTAAATGGCAGGGACCTTGTGAGGTACTCCGTAAGCTTGGACCTACCACGTATGAGGTTGTCAATTCCGGAAAGCGGCGCTCAAGTCGGGTACTGCATGTTAATTTGCTTAAGAAATGGCATGAGAGATTGCCCCAAGTGGCTGAGGTGTGTATGATTCGGCAGGTAGCGGATGAAGATGAGGTGGAGGAACAATACCTGCCACTGCCTTCAGCAAACACCGTGGACCTCAATCATCTCTCACCCCCTCAACAGTCACAGCTTCATAAGATTTGTGGCATGGGGGTGTGTCAGGAGGAACCGGGGCGCACCACTCTGATTCATCATAACATCACCTTGCATGAGGGAGCTGCGACCCGACCCGAAGTGCTACCGTATTTCTGAACGTCTTTTACCAGCTTTGAAGGAGGAAGTGAATCAAATGCTGGCCATGGGTATCATTGAGCCGTCTAGAAGTGAGTGGTGTAGCCCAGTGGTCTTGGTACCTAAAAAAGATGGGAGTCTACGCTTTTGTGTGGACTTCAGATATCTGAATTCGGTGTCCAAATTTGACTCCCATCCTACCCCACGAATTGACGACTTGATTGACCAGCTTGGAAGGGCTAGGTGGTTGACCACACTTGATTTATGTAAAGGCTACTGGCAAGTCCCATTGAGTGACAATGCAAAGGAGCTGACAGCCTTCAAGACTCCCTGGGGCCTCTTCCATTTCTGTACTATGCCCTTTGGCCTGCATGGGGCGCCAGCAACATTTCAAAGATTAATGGACCAGGTGCTGGTTGGTTTGGATGGGTACGCAGCCGCGTATTTAGATGATGTCGTAATTTTTAGTTCATCTTGGGAGGAACATCTTGAGCATCTTGAAGAGGTGTTTAGGCGAATCCAATCAGCTGGCCTTACTATCAACCCCCGCAAATGTGCCATAGCCAAGAAAGAAACCGAATACCTGGGGTATGTGATCGGCGGTGGTGTTATTAGGCCCCAAATTCAAAAGATACGAGCAATTCAAGACTGTTCCCTCCCTCAGACAAAAACCCAAGTGAGAGCGTTCCTGGGCATGGCTGGGTGGTATAGACGATTTGTGCCTAATTTTTCTGTTCGAGTGGCAGCTTTGACCGATTTGACACGGAAGAACTGTCCTGTCCAAATTCAGTGGACTGAGGTGGCTCAGAATGCCTTCCAGGACATCAAAGATGCACTATGCAATGATCCAGTGCTGTCTTGCCCCAATTTTAAAGAACTTTTTGTTTTACAGACTGACGCTTCTAATACAGGCATAGGAGCAGTGCTGTTACAAGGGGAACTGGGGAATAGGCATCCATTGGCCTATATAAGTCAGAAGCTGTATCCCAGAGAAGTGAAATACTCCATAGTTGAGAAGGAGTGCTTGGCCGTTAAATGGGCCCTGGACACGTTCAGGTACTACCTTCTTGGCCGAGAGTTCCTCCTGGAAACTGATCACCGGCCACTGCAATGGATGGATCGCATGAGAGACTCAAATGCACGAATTACTCGATGGTACTTGTCAATGCAACCATATCGTTTTAGAGTCCAGCATGTGCCAGGAAAGAGTAATGCTACGGCGGACTTTCTTTCTCGCCTCCCGGCTTGAAAATGGGTGCGGGGGAGTGTGACGGTCACGGAATGACCGCATCTCTAATCTGGACTATATATGTGTAAATGAACTCTCTCTCACACGTGCACGCACACACACACACACGCACAGAGACTGTTCATAGACAATAATTTATTGTGGTTACCTATCGAAAGGCGCTAATGAAATACCTGTGTTTATTGTGCAGTATTGTTTGTCCCATGATTTTAGAGTTCCGACGGGGAAACAGTGGCGGGAATCTTCAGTTCCGCTAATGTGGGGACTGTACCATTTAATAATTGAGCGTGGGTGTTTCAGGGACAACGCGGCCGAGTTGCTTCTGTTAGTATTCCTGTTCAATGCATGTTAAATGAGATCTGTGATAACATAAGAGAAGATGTATTTGTTTTCAATGCTATGTCAACAAGTTTCTCCTAGAATCTATATTTATGGGAAAATGTGTAAAGTGTTGTATGTGAGTTCGTCCCTCCCCATGGGCTAATGGTGCTGGCCACCAGTATAAATGTGTGTATTTGTTTAATGGAGTGAGTCTGTGTTGGTTGCTGCAGTGGAGAGTGTGGCTTGAGGGCTGCAGGTATTTCAATTTTTTTTCTTTTCTTTTCTTTGTATTCTTTGAGGAACTAAATTTTTTGGAAAAGATTGTATTTTGCATTCTTTGTTTTGGATTCTAATTTGGATGTCTACTGAATACTTATTTGTCTAGTTTTTTTTTCTTATTTTCTGGTAATGGTATATTTTTGGGGTTTGGGTTATTCCTACTTTTCATGTTTAAAATAAATATTCATTTATACTTTAAACCTCTTGTAGTCACTCTGCCTCTGTTTAATTTGGCCACACCCTTCCTTTTTGGTTGCCCATCGTGGGGGTCCGTTACAGCGCTCTCTTTATAAATAAACCACAGATTTGAGCTTTAAACAACTACATTCTCGCCTGAAAACACTACCAGAGGGCTCTCACTAAGACCCATTCGTTTAGCCACAGAAGGGGCAAGCTGGTATAGGCTATCAGACTTTTGCCGAATCCAGTCGGTAAGACAGCGATAACATCTTTTTTAGATATGAAGGCTTTGAGTGTTGTTCTTTGCTCGGGTTTTAACGAAAAGGAAAAGTTTAAATCGCTTAAAACAGACGCGATAGCTGATTCGAACGAGTGATGTACCACGGGTACAAAATCTGCTTCACCGTCGCTGTGCTGTCGTCATTGTGTAAAGCCCGCCCCAACGTTTCTGATTGGTGCCGCGATTTCGAGGGATTAGAAAATGGGTTTGAATGGGCTCTTTGCCAGACTTCTTGCAGAGCAAATCTAAATTTGCCGGAAGTTGTCTGGGTTTTCCCAGGCAATTTGGTCGCAGTACTTTGACAACAGCCGTCTTTGAACCTCACTTGCTATACGCTGTAGGACCGCCATTTAGGTGCCATGACCACAGAAATCGCCACGATTGGTCATCTTTAATTTTGGACAGCCCAAATTTGTACAATGTGTAAAGGGCATTAGTTTGAGACAGACATTATTTTGAGACAGTTTGAGTTTTCTCCAGACTTTTAATATGACAGTTAAATAAGACTTAATTTTGTTTTGTGTACACATTGCTCCTGGGATCTAGTCACTTACTGATGTAATCATTTAGAAATACACACACACACACACACACATATATATATATATATATATATATATATATATATATATATATATATATATATATATATATATATATATATATATATATATATATATATATATATATACACTCACCTAAAGGATTATCAGAACTGCCTTAATTCTACGTGGCATTGATTCAACAAGGTGCTGAAAGCATTCTTTAGAAATGTTGGCCCATATTCATAGGATAGCATCTTGCAGTTGATGGAGATTTGTGGGATGCACATCCAGGGCACGAAGCTCCCGTTCCACCACATCCCAAAGATGCTCTATTGGGTTGAGATCTGGTGACTGTGTGGGCCATTTTAGTACAGTGAACTCATTGTCATGTTCAAGAAACCAATTGGAAATGATTCAAGCTTTGTGACATGGTGCATTATCCTGCTGGAAGTAGCCATCAGAGGATGGGTACATGGTGGTCATAAAGGGATGGACATGGTCAGAAACAATGCTCAGGTAGGCCGTGGCATTTAAACAATGCGCAATTGGCACTAAGGGGCCTAAAGTGTGCCAAGAAAACATCCCCCACACCATTACACCACCACCACCAGCCTGCACAGTGTTAACAAGGCATGATGGATCCATGTTCTCATTCTGTTTACGCCAAATTCTGACTCTAAAATCTGAATGTCTCAACAGAAATCGAGACTCATCAGACCAGGCAACATTTTTCCAGTCTTCAACTGTCCAATTTTGGTGATCTCGTGCAAATTGTAGCCTCTTTTTCCTATTTGTAGTGGAGATGAGTGGTACCCGGTGGGGTCTTCTGTTGTTGTAGCCCATCCGCCTCAAGGTTGTGCCTGTTGTGGCTTCACAAATGCTTTGCTGCATACCTCGTTTGTAACGAGTGGTTATTTCAGTCAAAGTTGCTCTTCTATCAGCTTGAATCAGTCGGCCCATTCTCCTCTGACCTCTAGCATCAACAAGGCATTTTCGCCCACAGGACTGCCGCATACTGGATGTTTTTCCCTTTTCACACCATTCTTTGTAAACCCTAGAAATGGTTGTGTGTGAAAATCCAAGTAACTGAGCAGATTGTGAAATACTCAGACCGGCCCGTCTGGCACCAACAATCATGACAGGCTCACAATTGCTTAAATCACCTTTCTTTCCCATGCTGACATTCAGTTTGGAGTTCAGGAGATTGTCTTGACCAGGACCACACCCCTAAATGCATTGAAGCAACTGCCATGTGATTGGTTGATTAGATAATTGCATTAATGAGAAATTTAACAGGTGTTCCTAATAATCCTTTAGGTGAGTGTATATATATATATATATACAGTGGGGAGAACAAGTATTTGATACGGAGCCACTCCTTAGTTGCCCTGGCTGTGTGTTTCGCATCGTTGTCATGCTGGAAGACCCAGCCACGACCCATCTTCAATGCTCTGAGGGAAGGAGGTTGTTGGCCAAGATCTCGCGATACATGGCCCCATCCATCCTCCCCTCAATACGGTGCAGTCGTCCTGTCCCCTTTGCGGAAAAGCATCCCCAAAGAATGATGTTTCCACCTCCATGCTTCACGGTTGGGATGGTGTTCTTGGGGTTGTACTCATCCTTCTTCTTCCTCCAAACATGGCGAGTGGAGTTTAGACCAAAAAGCTCTATTTTTGTCTCATCAGACCACTAAACTTCAGATGGGCCTGAACATGTGCTGGCTTGAGCAGGGGGACCTTGCGTGCGCTGCAGGATTTTAATCCATGACGGCGTAGTGTGTTACTAATGGTTTTCTTTGAGACTGTGGTCCCAGCTCCCTTCAGGTCATTGACCATGTGTAGTTCTGGTCTGATCCCTCACCTTCCTCATGATCATTGATGCCCCACGAGGTAAAATCTTGCATGGTGCCCCAGACCGAAGGAAATTGACCGTCATCTTGAACTTCTTCCATTTTCTAATAATTGCACCAACAAGATTCAAGATTCAAGATTCAAGAGTTTTATTTGTCACATACACAGTTATATACACAATATACAACTGGCAGTGAAATGTAAACAGGTCCGCTCCATGGACAGTGCAAATAACAGTTACAAGAAATTAAATAGAAATAGAATAAAGTTAGAATAAAAAGTATTAACATCAGTAGAATTATAAATAAATCAAGTAAAAGATAAAAATAGGAAATAAGATAAAAATAAAAATATAAAAAATATGTGGATGATAAGTGAGATAAACTGTAGACTTAAAAATAAGTGGTTAACATAAAATATATAATATGTATATATAAAGAAGTATAATGTGCAAGGTTTATTACAGGTTGTTACGCAGTAACAATAGGGACGTAAAGTGCAGTGCAATTGCAGTATGTGGATGTTAATGTTGAAAGACCGTATGTTTATGCGTGTGCGGGGGTGAAGTGAGTCACGTGACTGAGTTCAGGAGTCTGATGGCCTGGGGGAAGAAACTCCTCCTGAGTCTTTCAGTCTTTGCCATCAGGCTACGGAAGCGCTTACCAGATGGCAGCAGGGTGAAGTGAGAGTTTGCAGGGTGATTAATGTCTCTGATGATTTTAGTAGCTCTACCTCTGCAGCGTTTGGTGAAGATGTCCTGCAGAGACGGGAGAGCTGAGCCTGAGATGCGCTCGGATAAGCGCACCACTCTTTGCAGGGCTTTGCAGTCGTGACTGGTGCTGTTCCCGTACCACGCTGTGATGCACTGAGTCAGGACACTTTCTATCGCCCCTCGATAGAAAGTTTTCAGGATGGCTGGTGAAACCCTGAATTTCCTCAGCTGGCGCAGGTGGTACAGTCTTTGCCTGGCTTTTTTCACCTGTGTCTGGATGTGTGTAGTCCAGGTCAGATCCTCGGAGATGTTCACACCCAGGTATTTGAAGCTGCTCACTCTCTCTACCGGTGTCCCGCTGATCATGAGAGGGGAGTATGACCGATGCTGTCTCTTCCTGAAGTCCACAATCAGTTCTTTGGTCTTGTTAACATTCAGAGAGAGACAGTTGTCCTGGCACCATGATGTCAGTTGCTCCACTTCGTCCAAGTATGCCGTCTCATTGTTGTTGGAGATGAGACCCAGGACAACAGTATCATCAGCAAACTTGATGATCGAGGTGGAGCTGTGTGTGGACAAACAGTCATGGGTGTAGAGAGAGTAGAGCAGGGGACTCAGCACACAGCCCTGTGGAGCTCCAACACTCAGGGTGATGGAGGTGGAGGTGAACTGGCCTACTCTCACCGCCTGGGGTCTGCCAGTGAGGAAATCTTCAATCCAGAGGCAGAGAGAAGAATTCAGGCCTAGATCCAGGAGTTTGTGTGTTAGCTTAATGGGAACTATGGTGTTAAAGGCTGAGCTATAGTCAATAAATAGCAGCCTGACATAGTTCCCACTTTTGCTGTCGATGTGAGTGAGGCAGGAGTGAAGGACGTGAGAAATGGCATCTTCAGTCGATCTATTGGGACGATAGGCAAACTGAAGAGGGTCCAAAGTGTCAGGAATGGAGGAGCAAATGTTGTTTTTAATGAGTCTCTCAAAGACCTTCATGACTAAAGATGTGAGAGCCACTGGACGATAGTCATTTAGGCAAGAGGGTTTACTGATCTTAGGTACAGGGATGATGGAGGATCGTTTGAAGGAGGTGGGGACAACAGATGTAGCAAGGGACTCGTTGAATATGGATGTAAAGAGCCCTGCGAGCTGATCAGCACAGGACCGCAGAACACGACCTGAAATACCATCCGGCCCAGCAGCTTTCCTGACATCCACACGTTTGAGTGCCCTCCGAACCTCGTCCTCCGAGACAGAGATCACGTGACCGTTGCTGCTCTGAGGGACTCTCTCTGACGCGTCACTCGCCGGAGTCGCGCTGCCGCGATTACCATCAAAGCGAGCGTAGAAAGAGTTTAACTCGTTCACCAGTAACGGATCAGCTCTCACCTCTGCAGAGGATTTAGTTCCAAAAGCACAGATGGTTCTCAGTCCCTGCCACATCCGCCGGGAGTCGTTGAGTTGGAAATGAGATTCCACTCGGTCTTTATAGCGGAGTTTTGCGGCTTTAACGGCGCGCCGGAGAGCGTAACATGAAGCTTTGTACTCCCTCATATCCCCCGTTAGGAGACCGGCATTGTAAGCGGTGGTGCGCGAGTTTACTGCAGTGCGAATTGAACTGTCCACCCACGGTTTCTGATTAGGGAAGGACGTTATAGTTAATGTTTGTGTGGCTTGCTCTGTCAGTGTGTTAATAAAGCAGAGCGCCACTTCTGTGAACTCGCTGACGTCTTCAGAACTCGCGCGGAACATGTCCCAGTCGACGTCATCAAGAGCTGCCTGTAGCGTGATCTCTGAATGGGATGACCAGCGTTTGACTTCCCTCCTCACCGGGGGCTCTTGAACGAGCCTTTGTTTATATTCCGGTGTGAGGAAAATGGCGGCATGGTCCGATTTGCCAAAAGCTGGCTGTGAACGAGCTTTGTAGGCGTTCTTAAACGGAGAGTAGCAATGATCCAGTGTGTTTGCTCCTCGTGTGGGACAGGAGACATGCTGGTGAAAGTTTGGCAATACTTTCTTTAGTTTTGCTTTGTTAAAATCACCCGCGACGATGAAAGCAGCGTCGGGGTGTTTGTTTATGAAGCCGCTGGTCACATCATGGAGGGCAGATAAAGCCAGCCCCGTGTCTGCTTGTGGTGGAATATAAACGGCAGTGGTGATGACCGAGGAAAACTCCCTCGGCAGGTAGAAAGGCCGGCACATGAGAGTTAAATGTTCCAAGTGAGGCGAGCAGGATCGCGAAAGAATGGAGATGTTCCTAGGATCGCACCATTTCTTGTTTATCATAAAACACACTCCACCGCCTTTAGATTTCCCGGCCTCGGCTGTTCTGTCCATCCGAAAAACAGAGAAGTTCTCGGACGGCGTCACGGCTGTATCCGGGACCGCTGGCGTGAGCCATGTTTCGGACAGACAATAGATGTTGCAGTCTCTCATGTCCCGTTGAAAACTTATCCTGGCTCTAAGATCGTCCATCTTATTCTCCAAGGATTGGACATTTGCGAGCAAAATGCTCGGGAGAGGAGGACTGAATGCTCTTTTTCTCAGTCTGTTGCGGATCCCAGCGCGTTTCCCGCGGTGTTTTTTGAATCTTCGCCGTCGACTCGAGTGGCCATTGTTCAACTCGGCGTCCCGGCGAATCTCAGATGGAAGATTGGAGAAAGTGTCCTGAAACAGGTCAGTGTAGCGGTAACCAATTTCCAGAAGTGTTTTGCTGTCGTAACAGATCAAAGCAGATGATCCGTTGGAAAAAATAGAGAGTAAAAGAGAGTAGAATAATAAATAAAAGCAAAGTCTTAGCGGAGCGACCTGAACGGCGACCGAGCACGGCGGCGCCATCTTTCTAAAAAGGTGAAGGCAACATTTGTTGCCTTCTCACCAAGCTGCTGGCCTATTGTCCTGTAGCCCATCCCAGCCTTGTGCAGGTCTACAATTTTATCCCTGATGTCCTTACACAGCTTTCTGGTCTTGGCCATTGTGGAGAGGTTGGAGTCTGTTTGATTGAGTGTGTGGACAGGTGTCTTTTATACAGGAAACAAGCTCAAACAGGTGCAATAATAAAAAATAAAATAAAAGCACATGACATGACATGATCTTGAAAAACATTTAATACAATTCTGAGTTTTAGACTTATTATCTTCAGATTTGAAATATAACATGGTCAGACATGTGGCTTCAGCTGCAATGCATTCCTAGAATGCTACAAGGCCAACTTCTATTTAATTTTCATAAACATGTTTAACAAAAATACATTTCTAATAACTTTACAAAAATGTGAAGCTTATTATAAGAATTTTTCTCATTATGACAATAATGACTTTACAGTAAACTGCCAAGTGTCTGTTTTCAAATGAGACCATACTTATGCTTTTAGTGCAAAGGGTTCATGAACTGTATCTGTTTTAGTCCCGGTATGCCATTTATTGGGATTTTTCAAAAGTGGGGGTGCAGGCTAACAGATTAATACAGGTAATGAGTGGAGAACAGGAGGGCTTCTTAAAGAAAAACTAACAGGTCTGTGAGAGCCGGAATTCATACTGGTTGGTAGGTGATCAAATACTTATGTCATGCAACAAAATGCTAATTAATTACTTAAAAACCATACAATGTGATTTTCTGGATTTTGTTTTAGATTCTGTCACTCACAGTTTAAGAGTACCTATGATAAAAAATTACAGACTTCTACATGCTTTGTAAGTGAGCAAACCTGCAAAATCGGCAGTGTATCAAATACTTGTTCTCCCCACTGTATGTATATATATATATATATATATATATATATATATATATATATATATATATATATATATATATATATATATATATATATATATATATACCCCAACAATGTTCATTTCTCATCAAACAGTCAAGCCTCTCAGTCCTAATCCACTGCCATATGAGCTCCTGTGCTGTTATGTTCTTTCAGACTCTGTCAAGTGCCAAATAAAAAACATTGTTACATCCTCTACACTTGAAACAGCTTTAAAAACATCCACAGCTCGATATTGAAGGTCCCTGAGTTGCAGCCTTTAATATCCCATCGCTGTGGCGAAAATGAATTAGGGAAGTTAATGTGATTTTTGCATTAGCAGATTAGAAACGTCTTTCATGCTCTCATTCCCATATTAGAGCACAGTTAAGCCTGAATAGCTTTCTCTTTGTGCCTAACCTCATAATGTCAAGAGGCCCAAACTCACTTTGAATGTGGTGGGACATTAGCCTGACGTTGTCATACTCAATTCTAGTCAGAATTTGAGTCTGATACTGCTACGTTGGGCTGTGATTATGGGGCGTGTTTTAACCGAACCAGGAAAGACTTCAATTGGATAGACCTACAACCAATCAGAGCAACGGAGCAACGCATAACGTTAGTTGTCAAATGCCAACAGAACTCAACTGCACAAAGTGTCTTCCCGCGGGCTGTTTTTCCATATTCGCGGGTTAAAGCAACCCCAATTATGTGATATTTAGACCCAGGAATTGGAAATTGGAATTGGAAATTCCCCCCGGGAAGCTATTGGGCTGGTTTTGTAGTGAAAACTTGGCAACCCTGTCTGCACGCATGCTGGAAGAAGTAGAATCTTTACGATCTTTGCCGGTGTTGTAATAAAGAATTTAAGGGTACACAGAGTACTTACCAACACGATCATAATTTCTGAGAGAAGTAGTGAAGGTGAATGCATATACGAACAAGTTCTCTGTTTAGGATTAGAACAAATTCAACTCAAGTGCTCTTTGGTGACGTGGATGCTTACGTTACTGATTATCATCTGTCCATCATCGTATAAAGCCCGCCCTGACAATTTGATTGGTCCGAACAGCTTCTGTTACAGCATAGCTGCTCCACAACGGATCAAGTTCAGATCGAACTTCCCGACGTCAAATGTTGTGGGCAGGGCTAAGTTTGGCTGGCATCCAGGCTAGTGGGACATGCCCTTTTTTTCTAAATAAAAAACTTTGGAAAGGAAATGAGGAACATCTAATGCTGGTTTGATGTCACATTGCTCTGTGTGTTTGAGTGCTCAAGTTCAGCAGTGTCATAAACTTTTTTGTATGCTGAGATTTGCATGAACTTTTCAATCAAACAGTATGTTTCATATGGATTCTAAAAAATCCACTTGGATGGAACGCAAAGCTTCATTGTGAAAACTGCTCTTGCTTAATTGAAATAAAATAATTCAAACTAAGTTACCATGTAAACAGTGGCTGTGCCCTAACTGGTAAAGTTATAATATGCCCTACTTTGTTAGCTATAGGAAAGTACACAATTTGTTGTGTGTTGTAAATACCTTTGATATGCCCCCTTGTCACTTGATCATTTGTCTTTGCATATAAACACTAGCATTTTGCTATTTTTATCCATTAATATATTTTAGCAGCATTATTACTCATTTCATATGTGAAGAGGTTATATAATTATAATGTTACATGTGGAACTTGTACAACAACAGTCTTTCATTTTGTGAAAACTAATTCATGTGAAACTATATTATGTCTTTTGATGCAATAACCATTGACTAAAATTATAAGTGGACTTCACAGAAGAAGAAAAAAAACATGTTTTTGATTGAATGACACCTGGCAGGCAGCAAGAACACACTAAAGCTGGGCATACACGGTGAGATTTCAGCAAGGTTACCTACTCACACTGTACGAGTAGATTGCATGCAATGCATGTAAAGCCAAAGCTCACGATTTATGTGCTCACATTGCGCCTCATTCATTAAACGCGAGCAGAACGAATTTGTGAGTAAATCGTTCGTAAAGCCGCTCTGACGTAAATTCGGATTCAGACATTTTCGGATTCATGAAAATGTTCGTATTTTCAAAATATTACTTGGTACAAAAGAAATGTACACCTGCTCCCTACCACGTGTAAATGGTGCGTAAAACATTTGAACGTTCTATGTTCTAACTTTGGCAAACTGATGACATTGCATTTTGAAGTACCATAATAATATTTCAAGAGTTGATTTGCTTCTTTTTTTTCCTGTTCAACGTTTGGTAATAGGCAATATTCTTTAAAATGAGATACTTGTCAGGACACAGATGGAGGCAGAGAGACAGGTGAGAATAATGGTTGTATTTATTAAACAGAGACACGGACACAGGTAAACAAGGGAAGCGGGTATGAAGAGCACTAGCACTTAACAGTCACTTGGTTGGATGATACGTGGAAGGATGTCGGATGATGGTTGACACAAGGAGACCAGGAACTGGAGATGAGGAAGACGATGGAAGGAGACAAATGGAGATCAAGGTATGTAGCAGGTAAGGAGTCCAGGTAAGATTAACGAGACCAGACAAGGGAGTGCAGGGATAGTGTGCTCTTGTAGTGTCATTAATGATGAGGTCCAGGTGCAGGTGATCAGTACTCTGGGGATTGTGAACGAGTGGGCAGAGCGTGGAGATCTGGTGACAATGCCAGTGCATTGGTGGGTGTAGGCTGTGACTCTGTGATAGAAACCCCCTCCTCCACGGGCGGCTCCTGACGACCGGATGGGGCGACAACGACGGAGTCTACCTCGACCCTGAGGAGATGGGCGGTCTGGATGTTCTACATGGAACTGGGTGAGGAGTGAGGGATCTAGGATGTCGGTACGATGGGCCCAGGAATGTTCCTCCGGACCTTAATCCTCCCAGTCCACGAGGTACTAGATCCTAGGACCCCTTTGTTGTGAGTCCAGGATCGGCCACACCTGGTAGATGGTCCCCCCTTCGATGACGTCAGGAGGAGGAGGTACCGCATCATCACCAGTCTCTGTGGAGGGAGAAGACAAGGGTTCAGTGTGAGGTTTCAGTAGGGAAACGTGGAAAGATGGTGAGATGCGATACTGTGCTGGGAGGTGGAGGTGGAGACGGTAGGTGACCTCGTTTACAGCTGCCTCTGTATCGTGAATGGACCTATGTACCGGGGACTCAGGCAGGGCAGCCGGAGACGGATGTCCCGAGTCGAGAGCCATACTTTCTGACCAGACTGGTACTGTGGAGTGGGACCTCTACAGGTGTCAGCTTGAGCCTTGTGTCTCTGGACTGCCTGCTGGAGGTGGACATGGGCTGAGTCCCACACCCTCAAGTGATGGACAGCTGGAACCTCCGAGGGCTCACCCGACCAGGGGAAGAGAGGAGGTTGATAACCCAGAATACATTGGAAAGGGGTGAGCCCGGTGGTGGTCTGACAGAGGGAGTTCTGGGCATATTCGGCCCAGGGGAGGTATTGGCTCCAGCTGTCCTGGTTCTGGTGGCAGTAAGCCCTCAGGTATCTCCCGATATCCTAGATCTTCCACTCAGTTTGGCCATTGGTCTGAGGGTGGTATCTGGATGAGAGACCTAGGAGCTTGAAGAAGGCCTGCCATACCCTGGAGATAAACTGTGGACGATATCCTCGGGGATCCCGAAGTGACGAAACACATGTTGGAACAGGGTTTTGACGGCCTCGAATGCGGTGGGTAGGCCTTTTAGGGGAATCTGTTTACAGGCCTTGGAGAATCTGCTATGACGAACACACAGGTGAAGTTGTTGGAAGAAGGTAAGTCAGTCATAAAGTCAACTCCGATATGGGTCCACGGACGTTGAGGGATAGGAAGAGGGACCAGTTTTCCTTCGGGGAGCTTCCTAGGAGTGTTGGCAACGGCACAAACTGAGCATCCCTTGACATACCGGGAGACATCCTGAGGCATGGAGGGCCACCAGTATTGTTGTTGTAGGAGCGAGAGGGTTCATACGCTGCCTGGGTGTCCAGAGCCCGGAGACGGATGAGCTAAGTCCATGAGGGGCTGATGGTGGGCAGGTGGAACATAGAGAAGCCCCTCAGGACCTCCCGGTGGAGCAGGTTCAGTGCGGTTGTCTTGGGCAATGCATTGGTTCAGGGACCATTGGATGGAACTCATAATCATAGCTGGAGGGTGGACTGGTTCTGGATCGGAGCTTTCAAGATTGGGCTGGTACAGCCGGGATAAGGCTTGCCTTTGCAGTTCTTGGTTTCGGGCGGTTAGGATACCATGAAATGGAATCGAGTGAAGAATAGGGCCCAGCGGGCTTGATGGGGATTCAGTCTTTTGGCCTCACGTAGGTACTCGAGATTGCGATGATCCGTGATGACCTCAAACTGATGATTAGCTCCCTCCAGCCAGTGTCTCCACTGCTCCAAAACGAGCTTGATGGCAAGCAACTCTCTGTTCCCGATGTCATAATTCTGCTCCGCCGGGGATAGCTTCTTGGAGAAGAAGGCACATGGATGGAGTCGTGGAGGATCACCCTGCCGCTGAGACAATACCGCCCCAACTCCTGTAGGCGAGGCGTCCACTTCGACGATGAACGGGAGATCTGGGTTGGGATGCACAAGGATCGGGGTGGTTTGGAAGGCTTCTCGGAGCTGATGGAATGCTTCTTGGGCAGATGGAGTCCAGGACAGGGAGGCCGACCTCTGAGGAGTGAAGTGAGGGGTGCACTGAGTAGACTGTAGTTGAGCATGAAGCGACGATAGAAGTTGGCAAATCCCAGGAAACGCTGGAGCTCCTACATAGTCTTCGGTAAGGGCCAGTCTCTGATAGCTTCCACCTTCCTCTGGTCCATCTGGATGCCATTTTGGTTGAGGACATATTCTAGGAATTGACATTCATAATGGCCTGAAGGAGTGATGAAGGCCGTCTTCCACTCATCCCCTTGACGGATGCGAATGAGGTTGTACGTACTCCGCAGGTCCAGCTTGGAGAATATGCGAGCTCCTCACGGCTGTTCCAGGGCTGCTGGGACCAGAGGAAGGGGATAACTGAACTTTACCGTTTGGGAGTTTAAATGACGATAATCAATGGACGGCCTCAAGCCCTCGTCCTTCTTGGCCACGAAGAAGCTCAAAGCGGCAGGGGATGTAGATGGACAGATGAAGCGTTGCTTGGGTGCCTCTTGCACGTACTCCTCCATGGCCTTCTGTTCTGGGATGGACAGTGGGTAGATCCTACCCTTCGGCAGGGTAGCCCCAAGCAGCAGGTCAATGGCGCAGTCCCATGCCCGATGTGGTGGTATCTGCGTTGCCAACCACTTACTGAACACATCATGGAATTCAGGAGGAATCTCGACGTGATGAGTCATCTCAAGACTTTTGATGGAAGTGGAAAGGAGTGAAAGGTCCTTGGAGTCAGGAGGAGAGGAACGAAGACTCGCCGAGGGTTTCTTGAGTAGAGATACAGTTTAACAAACATTCCTCACTCCATTTGAGAATCTCACCAATACTTCATTGGATGGTAGGTTGGTGTTGGGTGAGCCTGGGGCGACCCAGGATGATGTCCGCGGTGGAACCTTCCAGCACCATGAAGGTGATGTCCTCCGTATGCAGACATCTGATGCGGAGCATCAGTGTGGGGGAGTAATGCCGGATGTGACCACGGACCAACGGTTTTCCCTGGATGGTGTGGATACGGAGATTCTCTTGGCAACGTTTGCGACGAACATTCAGTTTCTGGAGAGTTGCCCGCCGATCCGGAATCAATGAGGGCTTCAGCTGAAATGCAGACATGAGAATGAATGAGATGTACCGAAGTTCTTGTGAGAGAAGAGATACAAGCAGGAGGTTGAATGGTACCCACCGCTGGGCGGGATGGTCGGATAGGACAGGCAGCAATGATATGATCCTCTCCCCCACAGTAAAGACAGAGATGAAGTTGCATTCTTCTCTGACGCTCCGCACTAGTTAAACGGTTATAGTCCACCTGCATGGGCTCAGGTGCTGGAAAGGCGACTGGTGCGGTGGGCAGAGGATTCACAATGGGCTGAGGAAGCGTGCAGGCGGAATAACGTAGTGCGACTTGGATAGTCTTTTGGATTAGGCCTTCTATTCCCATGGTGTCATAGTACACGACCATCAGTTGTTTCACATGAGGGTTAAGACCTTGTCTGAAAGCGTTTATCAAAGCAGATTCATTCCAACCACTGGCAGCCGCCAGGGTACCGAAACGAAGATCATACATAGATCTGGTGACGATGCCAGTGCATTGGTGGGTGTAGGCTGTGACTCTGTCACAATACTAGTAACACATTATTGCCATAGATATTCTGTAGCATAGCAACCAAAGTATCTCAGCTGGAAAAACGCTGCCCTTGCAAAACGCTTACAAGCACCACCAGCTGGTCGTTTTCAGAAGAGCACCAGGCGTTTTTTAGCTGGCTAAAAATGCTTTGGTGGACACACAATAATTGAATATTTATTGCTAGGCATATGGTCAATTAGTTTCTTTAGCATTTATGCAAAATACTGGAGCCAGACCTGAGAAAGAATTCCAGAAGATTCCACAGCGTTCCTGGCCACGTCATTTGCAGTTGTAACTCATGGGCGGGGATTATGCTAATTATGAATGAGTGCGTGCATGCGCTTCCTATTTACAAATGTTTGGAATTCATTAATATAGACACTTTTAAAAACCGAATCCGTGGTGTACTGGTGTGAATCTGGAGGAGAGTTTTCATAAAGGTCCATTTTACGCGCAAATTACTTTGCTCATATATTTACGAAAGCTTCATTAATGAGACCCATTGTGCGGTCCGATCGTCGAGCGCGACTTGTCTGCTCACACTGTACGAGTGAAAAACATTTAGGCCAATTAAACAAGGAATTATAGGCCTATAATTAAAATGATTATCAGTCTATAATATGTCAGAACACTGCTGTAGGAATGTACGTGAACAAGCGTCGATTTCACAGAGACATCACCTCCCAGTGACTCCTTTCCTAATCTCATCAGCGAGTCATAAAACTCAGCCGGGAGCCAAAATGGTCCACACACATCCGGGTCTCCATTTGCCCGGCTTATCTCAAACCCAATTTACAAGGACACGTTAACATACAGACATTCCTTTGTTCCATAGACAATAACCCCTTTGATTGAACTGCAGAAAAAAAACAGACCTACGATCAGCAGGATTTATGATCCCCGCAAAAATTAACGAGATTACCAGGACCCAATAGAGCAGTGGTTTTCAAACCCTGGGTCGCGACCCACCCGAGGCTTAAAAAGTGGGTCGCCAGGATGATTTAAATTTTTTTTAGTTACATTAAAAATAAAAAAAGAATAATTTTGTTTTCATAAAATCAGTCTATGGGCTTATATAAAAGGAAAAAATTAGCAAAATATATTTGCCTTAAATAATTAACAGATTAACAAAAAGAAAGAAAAAAATGCGACTGAGCTGCTGAGTTTTGTTCATTATCGTGAGGCGCGTCACTCCCCAAACAAGTTCACGGAAAGGAAACCAGACGACAGAAAGCGCATCTTGTTTTTATTTTTTTTATTTTACAATAGCGCAATGTAGCCTAAGTAAACTCTTATTTTCTGTATGTCCAAAAGAGTATTTTATGTTTCCTCTGCTCGTTCGCGCGGGCGCCTCACGCGCACACACAACATATTCCAGCATTGCAAACTTGACATCGCAGCCTGTTCATTATCAACATAAAATAGTCAACCTAACATATAAAAAGTTCCACAGCTCAGTTTAAATAGTCAGTAGTAGCCTACAATTCGTGCCATTCAGTGTGAGCACTGAGCACCTCTCCGCTGTGCTCCCTATAGTATATGGGTCGCGAAAAAAAAAAAGGGTCGCGAAAAAAAAGTTTGAAGACCACTGCAATAGAGTGCTAAACGCTTCCTAAATGGCCTATTAGGAACATTCAGGAAACCCCAGAGGCATTGGATGGTAACACCCCCCCTTCTCCGACCATATGTTCCAGAGACTCTTTGACCCCAACACAAAGTCTTCTCTGTAACACACACACAAGGACTAAAAACTAAACGTCTGATTCAATAGCATGAACTAATCCAAAATCGGGATTTGGATTAATTATATGTATTATGTACGTCCATATTACCTATGACATTTCTCAGGGTGTCAAACCTTCTATTGCCGCCGATTTGCATGCTCTCTTTTAGATATATGTTTAAGTACCGGGAAAATCACTAAGAAATCTCCTGATAACGTGTATCAATGTATTATGTGTGTCTCATATGATCTGTGGAGTGTTCTGTGTAACCTAGACAGTTACCACATCATAATCCTTATTATCATTCACTCCATATATGGGAAGTATATGTTATTTGGTATGTACGAGACGGATAAATGATGACCCATATTTTGGTGCAGAGTAAAGCTCTGTATGGTATACCAAATTTGCAATATGAAAAAATATGTTTGAAATGTTTGCCAGAAGCCAGAGAATCTGTTCGCGTTGGTCACATTGGGCAAATCACTAATGATATGCGAGAACAGGAGAACTGGGCGGGAGACCCGCCCACAACAATATCTGATTGGCTGGAACCCCTTCAGGGGAGGACCCAAAGGACAGGCTTAAAAACCTAGGATCAACAAGTTGGTCTTCGCTTATTGCTTTTGGACATTGTTTACAGTGACCCTCGCTACAGCTGCCTTGTGCTGTCCTTGCCAACTTACTGCCTGCACGTTTCATTCACACTAAGAACTACCAAGAGCTCTTTTCAGCAACTTCTTTGGAACCTCGCAGACGAACTTCCTAGAACTTGAGCGCATCCAGCAGCTGCATACCGAGACGCAGAGAAAGCCGTTGCATAGCAACGACGATGGTTAACTCAAGTGACCAGAAAACGGAGCACAAAGCTCCTCCCGGCGAAGCCAACCATCCACTCAACAACCGGAGCTGTCCTGTCCCTCAAACGCAACAACCAATCAGTGCCGCAGCCCCTTCATCACGAGAAGAGCCCACGCTTCAAGGAGCATCCAAAAACGCAAGTACAACTCTCCATTCTGGCTGAGCTGGTGAAAATCGTGTCGAGCAGACACACTAAGGTTGAATTACTGATTCTCTCAGGTCGCGGTTTAAGAAATAGTTGCTAATGCTAGAAAGTTGGGACTCAACTCCTTTAACAAATATCAAATTTTCCTGCAAACTGTATGAATGGGTATGTGTGTGTGGTTTCGTTAGATTAGTTTGTATGTCTTAGAATAACTCAATAAAGCCTTTTTCATCTATATGGGTGTCTTGTGCTTTGTGCTCATAAGTTATTGCCTTAAAGGATTAGTTCACTTTTAAATAAACTTCCCTTTCAAGGGAACTCACGCTGCGTTACCGCTTTGGGAACGCCCCTGCGTGATTGCGTCGTGATGCACGTATGTCATCAGTCCAATAGAGAGACGAAACGTCATAGGCGGGTGACGTCATAGACCCGGAAACTATAAAGCACACCGGCAAACACACGCCGTTAGCTTCTGTTGCCTTCAACAAGCGCTCTGTGTCACTCTGTCCTTTGTCATTCTGTGTTGTGTCTGAGTTCAGACTTTTTTGTTTTCAAGTCGCACTCACACTCACATTATAAGAGAGAAAAAAACTATGGCAAGCGAACAACAATACAGACAGTGTGTTCCTCCCTGCTCACGCTACATTACGATTGCTTTCTCCCCGCGCGCTCTGTTCAGCCTCCACGTAGGAGTCTGCCGTTTTTCCTGGACCTCCACACCGAGGTGTCGAGGTCTTGGAAGCGGCCCGTGTCTGCACGTATTTTCACCCCGCACACTTCCGTGTACAGCAACATCGCAGGGTTGAAAAGACACGGTTATGGTCAGATGCCCCGGGTTGAGCAGACGCTTGCGAGCCATCTCTCACCCGAGTCTGCGTCTGCCATAAAGGCTCCGACTTTGCCCACAAAACCGCTAAAAGGGACATCATCTTTTGTGGGCAAAGCGTACTCGGCAGCAGGTCAAGCCGCCGCGTGTCTGCACACTATGTCAATCGTGCAGGCATACCAGGCTGATCTGCTGCGAGACCTGGGTGAGAGCCACGAGATCAGAGTTGATACCCTCAACGAACTCCGATCTACAGCTGATCTCGCTCTCCGTGCCACCAAGGAGACGGCCCGATGCGTCGGCCGTTCTATGGCAGCCCTGGTGGCCACGGAGAGGCACTTGTGGCTCAATCTTACGGAGATTATGGAACGTGATAAAAGCTTTTTGCTTGATGCGCCGCTGTCTCCGGGAGGCCTGTTTGGTGACGCTGTCACCACTTTTACCGACAGGTTCCTGGAGGCAAAGAAACAGGCGGCAGCGCTCAACCAGTTCCTTCTCTGTAAGCCCCAGGTCTCGTCTGCTGCTGGGCGGGAGCAGCAGACCCCGAGTACGAGCTCCTCCCATAGGGCGCAGCAAAAAGTAAGTGTCGCCACTCGTACACCCCCTCAGAAAGGGTCGTCGGGTGTGCGGCGCTCACAGGCGCAGCCTTCTAAGCCCAGGGCTGATCTGAGGACAGTCATTGTGGCGAGGAAGGCTGTGTCTAAGAAGTCCTGACGCCTCTGGGCCCAGGACAGTGAGGGTGATCCCCTCCGCGGGTACTGTATACGGTACCCGTGTGTCCGCGGTGCCCTCACGGGGTCAATCCACCAACCCCGCCCGAGAGCCGGGGCGCGGAGAAGCCTCGCGGGTCATCCGAGGATGGCCCGCACCCTCTTCGGAGGGAAACTATGTCGTCGAGTCAGTCGTTCCCTGCCAGTTCGCCGCTTCAGGTCGCTGCACTCGCGGTGCAGAGTACATCAGAGGCCAGCCTCGAGAGGCTGGTACCCTTAATAGATTTTGTGTCAGAGTGGGAGAATCTGCCTCACATATCTCGTTGGGTCCTGCAATGTGTAAGATTGGGGTACGCTATCCAGTTCAGATGCCGTCCCCCCAGCTTCAACGGGGTCCTCTCCACTGTGGTGGACCCCGAGCAGGCTCTGGTGATGACTAAGGAAGTACAGACTCTACTGCAAAAGGGGGCTATAGAGAGGGCCCCCCCCCAGACAGGGAGTCAGGCTTTTATAGCCGGTACTTCATAGTGCCAAAGAAGGATGGTGGGCTGCGCCCCATCTTGGATCTTCGCGTCCTGAACAGAGCCGTGGCAAACCTCAAGTTCAGGATGCTTAAACTCAAACAGATCGTGTCTCAGATCAGGTCCGAGGACTGGTTTGTCACAATAGATCTCAAAGATGCATATTTTCCTATCTCCATCCTTCCGCAGCACAGGAAGTTCCTGAGGTTAGCTTTCAGGGGAGAAGCGTACCAATATTGGGTGCTTCCTTTCGGTCTAGCTCTTTCACCCCGCACGTTCACGAAGTGCGTGGACGCTGCTCTGGTCCCCTTACGCATGCAGGGGATCCGCATTCTCAATTACATCGACGACTGGCTGATACTAGCGCAGTTAGTGCGTCTCGCGGTTCAGCATCGAGATGTTGTTCTTGCGCATATGAGGAGTTTGGGGCTGAGGCTCAACTCCAAGAAGAGTGTTCTTTCTCCTGTGCAAAAGATCACTTATCTCGTGTGAGTTGGGATTCGGTCTCTATGCAGGCCCGTCTGTCAGAGCCTCGCGTAGGGTCGATCCTCTCAGCCGTGAAAGGGGTGAAGCTAGACCAGCCGCTCACTGTAAAACAGTTTCAGAGACTGTTAGGTCTGATGGCAGCCGAGTCCAATGTGATTCCTTCGGGCCTGCTGTTCATGAGACCGTTACAGTGGTGGCTCAAGACCAGGGGCTTGTGTCTCCGCACCTTTGTTATGTGGAAGGACCCTTGGTTCCTGACGCAGGGCACGTCCCTGGGGGCACCGTGTCAGCGTGCGTCTCTGACCACGGATGCCTCCCTGACGGGCTGGGGGCGACCATGAGTGGTCGCTCAGCCCAGGGTCTGTGGCAGGAACACCAGCGTTCATGGCACATAAATTGCCTGGAAATGTTGGCGGTGTTTCAGGCCTTGAAACACTTACTGCCACATCTCAGGGGCCATCATGTGCTTGTACGCACAGACAGCACATCGGTGGTCTCCTACATCAACCATCAGGGGGTTTGAGGTCCCGTCGCTTATACAAGTTGGCGCGCCTTATCCTCCTCTAGGCCCAGGGGAAATTGCTGTCAGTCAGGGCAATGTACATTCCAGGGCAGTTGAATGTGGAAGCAGACATCCTGTCGAGGCAGGGGCCGAGTGGAGGCTTCACACCGAGGTGGTGGAGCTCCTTTGGGAGAAGTTCGGCAGGGCTCAAGTGGACCTATTCGCCACTCACGAGAATTCGCATTGTCGTCTGTGGTTCTCCCTGTCGCCCCCAGCTCCTCTCGGACTGGACGCGATGGTACAGGAGTGGCCGAGGCTGCCCCTGTACGCTTTTCCCCCGATTGCTCTGCTTCCGGGAGTTCTAGAGAGAGTGCGTCGGGACGGGGCCCCATCTTCTGCTAGTAGCCCCGTTCTGGCTGGGTATGGTTCTCGGACCTAGTGTCTCTCCTCGATGGCTCTCCCCTGGAGATTCCGATCAGGAGGGACCTTCTCTCTCAGGCGGGCGGAGTCTTCGTACAACCCCGCCCGGAGTTGTGGAAACTGTGGGCTTGGCCTCTGAGGGGGCCCAGCTCATAAGTTCCGGTCTCTCAACCGAGGTTGTTGAGACCATTCTACACTCCAGAGCTCCCTCTACGAGGAAACTTTACTTTCTAAAGTGGAGACTCTTCACCTTATGGTGTCGAGATCACCTGCGGGATCCAGTTAACTGCCCTGTGAGCGTGGTGCTGGAGTTCCTGCAGGAGAGATTCTCTGCTGGGTTAGCCCCCTCCACACTGAATGTGTACGTGGCGGCCATAGCAGCTTACCACACTCCTTTGAGTGGAGTTTCTTTAGGGCGACACCCGCTAGTAACCCGTTTCCTCCGTGGAACCTTGAGACTGAGACCTGTAACACGCACCAGGGTGCCGGCCTGGGACTTATCCATCGTCCTTCAAGGCCTTTCCGAGGCTCCCTTCGAGCCGCTCGAGGATGTCCCTGAGAAGTTTCTCACTTTGAAAAACACATTTCTCCTTGCTATATCTTCCCTTAAAAGAATAGGGGACTTGCAAGCCCTCTCTGTTGCACCCTCGTGCTTGGAGTTTTCCCCGGGCATGGCTAAGGCCTTTCTCTCTCCGAGGCCTGGGTATATTCCTAAGGTCCTCACTAACCCAGTGAGACCTATTGTTCTCCAGGCCTTCTGTCCTACTCCCTTTACGACGTCAGACAAGGAAAAATTAAATCTGCTTCGTCCCGTTCACGCACTAGACGCTTATGTCCACAGAGCTGCCCTGTGGAGGAAAACTGATCAATTGTTTGTTTGTTAGGTCAATCAGTGCGTAGCTCTGCTTCAGCTGTGTGATACCCTCACTAGGGGCGACCAGAATTTCTGACATGCCAGAAATTCATCCGACCATCCGATTGCCGATCGGGAGAGGTTTGTCGCCTCTCATTTCCCCCTGTACACTGCACGAACACCTCACGACCAACAATGCACGATAAAGCTGAAAATCGGCCCGACCCAAAAGAGCCGCACGAGTCAGAATTCAGCTTGAAATTAGACAAAAATCGCCCAGCTTAACATTGCCTGGGATAAGCTCTGAGCTAATGGAATCTGGTCAGTTCTAATGATGCTTGAGGTGGTCTAAAGGGCCTAATGGGGTCTGGACTAGCTTGATAAGGTTTAATGGGGTCTCATGTGGTCTCATCAAGCCTGACAGAGCAACACAGTGACATTAGTTTGTGGCAGTACAATTACTATTTTTGCTATTCCATTTGGTGAGGTTAGTGGCAAATCTGTACAGTATACACCGATCAGACATAACATTATGATGATATTGTTTTTGGTCCCCTGGTAACACTTTACTTGAAGGGGGGTGCATAAGACTGACATGACACCTTCATAATCATAACATGACACATGTCATACATATGAAGGAGTTTTTATGCATGTTTATGACAACTGTCATTAAGTGTCATTCGCTCAATTATGTCATTTTTAATGCAAAGATGACATTATTTGAGATGTCTTAGTTATGACAACAAGACATAAACCAATACATCATAACCTGTCAGTGTCTTTGTCATGACAACTTGACATGACCAAGACAACATAACCTGTCATAAACATGACATAGCAGATTAATTATCAAACTTAAGTAACGACTTAGCTTTATGGGTTAACATTACATTAAACTGTCATGTGGTTGGTTTTGACGTTGGCTGTCATGAGGCCATTATAATGTCATAAATTTTTTTATGACCACTTTTTTTTCAGTGGTACAAATTGAATTTGTCATTAAAATGTCATTAAGTGTCAATACTCTGTCAAATTATTTTACAACAGAGTCATTAATATTTTTCTTGACCTAAACTACAGCGGTACAAGTTGAATTTTTCATTAAAATGTCATTAAGTGTTAATACTCTGTCAAATTATTTTATAACTGTGTCATAAATATTTTTCTTGACCTAAACTATGGCGTTGTAATGTCCTGCTCCGAGACTTAACACGTTGAGGATCCAAACACAGCTTTATTAAAGGGTAATCCACACTCGTAGTCAACAAACAGGCAAGAGGTCATAACAGGTAATCAGTCCAATCAGGCAAAAAAGACAGGAGAGACAGGCAAATGGGTAATCCACAGAACAGGCAAGAAATCCAAAACCAGAGACATGAAACCAGGGAAAACGCTCAGAAATGCAGTATACAACAAACAAGACTTTGCAATGAATGATAGACATGACCAGGCTTATATAGTGTGAGCTAACAAGGTAATGGGGTGCAGGTGGATGTAATCAATGAGTGCTGATGAGTCTAGGCAAAGGATTATGGGAGATGTAGTCCTTGATGGAGTGACAGTCAGGGGTGGCGTGCCCTCAGGTGGTAATCAGGGGCACTCTCACTGGTGATTGTGACATAGCAGCCCCCCCCCCCCCCCCCCCCCCCCCCCCCCCCCCCCAAAGGAGCGGCTTCCAGACGCTCCTAAACTGTCCAGGAGGGAGGTGGAGCGGAGGTGGAACCAGGGGGCGGGATGGAGGGCCAGGCCATGGAGCGGAAGAGGGCCTGGAGACTCAGGCAGAGCAGGCAGCCAGGACAGAACAGGTTGAACTGATGACCAGGGTGGCTCGGGCTGGGCAGACAGCCAGAGCAGAGAAGGATGGGCAGATGACCAGGGTGGTGCGGGCAAGGCAGGCAGTCAGGGTGGAGAACCACAGCAGCGCAGACGAGGTTGAAGACCCCCACGGCGGAGCAGACGACCACCACAGCAGTGCAGATGGCTTCAAGAACCAAACGGCGGAGCAGACTGAGCAGGTGGCCCGGTCGGAGTCCTCTCTGGATTCGGGACAGGAGACGGAGTCCTTTTTGGCCTCGGGACAGGAGGCAGAGTCCTCTCTGGACTCGGGACAGGAGTCGGAGTCCTCTCTGGACTCGGAACCGAAGGAGACAGAGCCCTCTCTGGACGCTGGTCTGTGGCTGGAGCCCTCTCTGGACACTGGTCAGTGGCTGGAGCCCTCTCTGGATGCTGGTCAGTGGCTGGAGCCCTCTCTGGACGCTGGTCAGTGGCTGGAGCCCTCTCTGGACACTGGTCAGTGGCTGGAGCCCTCTCTGGACGCTGTTCAGTGGCTGGAGCTCTCTCTGGACACTGGTCAGTGGCTGGAGCCCTCTCCGGACACTGGTCAGTGGCTGGAGCCCTCTCTGGACGCTGTTCAGTGGCTGGAGCCCTCTCTGGACACTGGTCAGTGGCTGGAGCCCTCTCTGGATGCTGGTCAGCGGCTGGAGCCCTCTCTGGATGCTGGTCAGTGGCTGGAGCCCTTTCTAGATGCTGGTCAGCGGCTGGAGCCCTCTCTGGATGTTGGTCAGTGGCTGGAGCCATCTCTGGAAGCTTGTCAGTGGCTGGCCACGGCAAGGCAATACACTTGGGCGGCTCTGGACACTCCTCCGAGACGACCGTGGGCTGCTCAGTAACAGTCCCCAAATATCTGGAGGAAGCCCTGTGCTCCTCCCAAGCATGTAGGACTGCCACCACATAATACCCCAGCACTCCTCCCAAGCACGTAGGACTGCCACCACATAAAACCCCAGCACAGCCCTCCTGGCCGTGTCAGGACTCTGGACCACCGGACATTGGACCACCGGAACTGGGAACATCGGAACTGTGAACACCGGACTCGAAACAGGAAATGTCACTGGGGTCTGGACGGAGACCAGGACGGGACTACAGTCTGGAATGACGGGTACTGAGGGAGTGCAGTGTTCCTCTTCCACAACAACGACAGTAAATGGGGAACCTCTCAGTTGTAGAGCAATGTCTATATAATGTTCTAAAGTCCAATAAGGGTCCTGCAAGGGCATGAGCGAACTGAGCGGCTCAGATAATCCCCCTCTAAAAAATATTATAAGGCATACCGTGTCCATTGAAGTGAGGTGTGCCAGTTCAACAAAGCCTTTCACATAATCCTCGATAGAACGATCTCCTTTGGCGGAGACACAGGATTCTTGCTGCTGGATTCATTGTTGGCGAAGTCTTCTGTAACGTCCTGCTCCGAGACTTAACAGGTTGAGGATTCAAACGCAGCTTTATTAAAGGGTAATCCACACTCGTAGTCAACAAACAGGCAACAGGTCATAACAGGTAATCAGTCCAATCAGGCAAACAAGACAGGAGAGACAGGCAAAAAGGTAATCCAAGGAACAGGCAAGAAATCCAAAACCAGAGACATGAAACCAGGGAAAACGCTCAGAAATGCGGTATACAACAAACAAGATTTCGTCATTGAAAACTCACCTCGAAATGATAGAGTGGCACCACTGGTAAGGTGTACGCCATTATGATGGTGTCCTAGCTAGACTTATCCATGATGTAAAAAAGCATTTCAAGAAAATATAAATGTGTGGGATGCTGTAATTAACTGTTTTTGCAGTGATATGGACCAAACGCTGCATGGCTTAAACTCCATTTTACTGTTTTCATTCAATTTTGGGTGAATCAGTCTCCAAATGCAATAAAATATAAATTTATCCTTTTTAATTATTATTATAATTGGATGATAGAACACCCATTCATATTTTTAAGACATTTGAAATTTTCTATTATCTGACCTTCTGTTGGAGCTGGTGGAGGAAACTTAAAAAAAAACTAAAAATATTATGAACTGAAAAACATTCATGACTCTGTTATAAAATAATTTGACAGAGTATTAACACTTAATGACATTTTAATGACAAATTCAACTTGTAGCTGTTGTGTTCACGTAATACATACAGTATATATATATACAGTTCTAGTTCTGCTATTCAGGATGCCTGTTTTACATTGCACATTCTGACACTGTAAGGCCACTGTAGGTGCGCACTGTTGTGTGGGTTCCGGGAAAATAAACGAGTGAGTTGATGCATTGAAAGTTGAAACTAGTTGTTATTTTTTCACCAATATAACAGTACCACTGTAGTTTATGTCAAGAAAAATATTCATGACACTGTTATAAAATAATTTGACAGAGTATTAACACTTAATGACATTTTAATGACAAATTCAACTTGTACCACTAAAAAAATAATGACATTATAAAGGCCTCAGTCAACATCAAAACCAACCACATGACAGTTTAATGTTAACCAGGGTTTTTCCTACATTGAAATGATTTTGGCGGCCGCCAAAACAAATTTTTGTCCCGCCAAAGCCTTATTTGATTAGTTATTGTGATTTATGATTGATGTAGTAGAGCAGTGTTTCCCAACTGGGGTGCCGTGTAAAAGTCCTTCATATTTTTTGTTCAAATTTTTCCAATAATTCTCTCTTTGTAAACTTTGTTCAATGCATGCGAGTGCTGCCATATGACCAGTAATTTTCGCCGTCATTACCCGGGTGTAGAGCCAGAAGACGCGAATGAGAAGTCGCGCGCGCTGTGAGAAAATGTGTCTGTGTGCACTCATCCGAAAGCGCGCACACGTCTCACAGCACGCAAATATTGAGTTCTCTTTCAAGTCTTGCTCTTGAACGGAAAAACTCACACAAAAGTATGTCAACATGTCCATCTTGATGCGTATTCTAGCAGACATAGTCTGTATATGCCTTAAGTAAACTTAACCCTTGTGTTATGTTGCGGGTCAATTTGACCCGTTTTGATTTTTAAGTTGTCAGAAATATCCGTTAACCTATGTTTTTTTTCTTTAAATTTTGTGACTTTTTCTCATTTAGGGTCATGAACATGCATGCAAAGTTTCAACACGCTGATGTGTTTTGACATATACACACACATTTACTGTTACGTTCGTGATGTTCACGGGTCAATTTGACCCGCATATTTTAATGTTCTAAGGCAATTGTAGAGACCCAAAATAATAACATTTCTTGGTTATAGTTTGTTATTTTAGTTTTTTACTAACCTATGAAGCTAAAAAAATTAGCTTTTCCCAATTTTTTCAATACAGAAATATTTTTTGTATGCCACAAATGGTAAAAATTAGCTATAATTTCTTTTTTCAATCTATCTGAAATTCTATCTAACCCACATTGTTTTTCTTGAAATTGTGTGACCTTTTCTCATTTAGGGTCATTAACATGCATGCAAAGTTTCAACATGATAATGCGTTGTGAAATATGATTATCAAAATTTTATACACTCTTGCTGTTTGTGGGTCAATTTGACCCGTATAGGACAGCTGTTCAAAAGCAACTGTACAGACACAAAATACAAAACACTTTGTTGAATGTCAGAGCTCTTCAACTATTAACAACTTCATGAAGCAGTGTTTTGAAATCAGCCATCACTGTATAAATCATAAAAGTAAAGTTTAAAACAAGTTATAGAAGTTTATGAACATGAAAATATATAACATATATATTTTTATATTTTATATAAAATATACATTTTACAAAACATGTTAAATTCTAAAACCTCATGAAAATCAAAGCTAAATATCTGAAATTCTGTACCAAATTTTAGGTTGATATCTCAAAAAAAACAAAAGTTTTTGTGCGCAGTACCAACGTTTTCCACTAGATGACATGTAGACTCTTCGATTTCCATATATGGTTTGAGTGATCTGAACGTTATATTTTCATACTTTTCAAAATATCTTTGAAGTAGACATCCTATTGAGAAGTAGTTTGGGCAGTAATGTTAATATTTGATTTGAATTCAATCTCTAAAATGCATATAAAAAAAACATATGGACAGAGTCAAATCGTGCGTTATAGTTTGGTACCGCGGCACATCACAAATGACAAATCTATTGCTATTTATCTCCTGCTCTGTCATCTCTTTTGAAAATCAGTCACCAAATATGAAAAATATGAGTCTGAAAGCTTTCAAATGCTATATAGTTGGTCAAGATTACTTTAGGTTTAGACTAAGATAGTATTGTTCTAAATGTATAAAGGCAAGTGTCCTAAGGGCCAATCTTAAAAATAAAAATAAAAATGGTTAAAAGTTATTTTTATAAATCGTAAATTCAGATATTTATTCTTTGTAATGTGTGAAAAGTATTGATATTAAAAGTTAATTGCTTGTACCTGATTGTATGTGCTTTTTCATAGTGTGATTTTTGGGGAATTGTATTGAATCCAATTAGGGTCAATTTGACCCGGACCATAAGGGGTGTAAGCAGAAATCGAACAGTGCACAAGGGTTAAAGGGTCAGTTCACCCAAAAATGAAAATTCTGTCATTAATTACTTATCCTCATGTCGTTCGACACCCGTCAGACCTCCGTTCATCTTCGGAACAGAAATGAAGATATTTTAGTTGAAATCTGATGGCTCTGAAAGGCCTCCATTGGCTCAATGGCACGTTACACTCTCAAGACCCTTAAAAGGTACTAAAGACGTCGTTACAAAGTCCATCTCACTACAGTGGTTCTAAAATAACTTTATGAATCGGCGACAATAGTTTTTGTGCGCAAAAAAACCCTAAATAATGACTTACATAGTGATGACGATTTCAAAACACGGCCTCATGAATCTTCGAAGCGTTATGAATCAGCGAGTCGAATCAGCGGTTTGAATCGCCAAATTTCAGCAGTTTGGCTGGTTTGACACGCGATCCGAATCATCATTCGGCTCACTGATTCATAACGCTTCGAAGCTTCATGAGGCCGTGTTTTGAAATCGTCATCACTATACAAGTCGTTATTTAGGGGGTTTTTTGCGCACAAAAACTATTGTCGCCGATTCATAAAGTTATTTTAGAACCACTGTAGTGAGATGGACTTTGTAACGACGTCTTTAGTACCTTTTAAGGGTCTTGAGAGTGTAACGTGCCATTGAGCCAATGGAGGAGGCCTTTCAGAGCCATCAGATTTCAACTAAAATATCTTCATTTCTGTTCCGAAGATGAACGGAGGTCTGACGGGTGTCGAACGACATGAGGGTAAGTAATTAATGACAGAATTTTCATTTTTGGGTGAACTAACCCTTTAATAGTCGAGAAAGATGACGCATATCCGAGCATTAGGTCATAACAGGGCAGTAGCATTAGGTCTTAAAGGGGAAATAGCCTTTACTGCTGTTTAATGTCAAACAACAAAAGACTAGGACATCACTCACTGCTCTTGATTGAATAGCTTTTCTAAGTTTAATAGGATTAATCTTTAATTTATACAGTCAAATATGCAGTGTTATTTTACATTTGATCAATTTCTGTACCTGAAAACTAATGTTAGACGTACCTGAAAAACCTGAAAAGCATAGACTATTTTATTAGTATCTTTGCTCAATAGTATTTATTTGTGCTGCTGCTTGAACTCACAAATCAGTTTAATAATTTACTCTGAACAAATCTGAAATGAGAACACAAGTGTGCTTACACAATTTAGCAAGAGTGGGTGTAAGAGTTAGTTTTAATTAATCACAGTCTTTCATCTTATTTATGTTCACAATGTGTAGTAAAATATGTGACCAGTCACGGAAGGTAGGGACACAAGTCAGTTCTGTGGCATTTTGAGTTATTTACAGATTCTGAAATGTAGTCTCCATGCTTTCCAGTGATGTGTAACACATGGAAATCTGGTAATATTTGGAGAAGTTGTGGCCATTTGAAAGTAGGCACTCAAAAAAGCTTAACAGGGAGAAATTTGCCTCTAAAGATTTTGTTCTCACCTGCTGGAAGTGACAATAGGGCTCATTTACATTTCATTTAGAGAAGCCATACCCCCTGTAAAGCTCCCCCTGTAAAGCTGCATGGTTACAATCAGATTGCATACTATTAATAATAAAGGATAATGTGCATTGCAAATGTCAGTAATTTATCTTTTTTGACTAAAAATGATTTAGAGGCTGAAATATGTGAGTTTTATCTTTTTATAAAACCTTTTTATTTGTTATTTGCTGGTTTTCTACATAAAACTTGGTGAATTGATTTCATTGTGTAGCATTGGGACTTTTTACCAGGATTCTGTGATAACCGTCATGATCAACTATGATAAACTAAAATCAACTATAATTCTGTGTTTTTAAAGTAAAATATGCAAAGTACAATTTTCAATAAGAAAAAAAAATCTCTGATTCTGTTCTTTTCTCTAACATTTAAGGGTAACATAGGCCTACAAAGGCTCTTTTAGGTCTAAAACAGTTTGGATAGTTGTTAATACAGCGTTCCCACAGCTTGGTTAAAGGGGTGGTAAACAACAATTTCACTATTCTAACTTTAGCTAGCATGTAATGTTGCTGCTTGAGCATAAACAACATCTGCAGAGTTACAACGTTCAAAGTTTAAAGCAAAGGGAGATATTTGCTTTTAAAGAAATCAGTTTCTAAGGACTACAGCAAACGGCCAGTAGGCGACTACACACATTCCTCCAGGGTTGGTGACATCAACAGGCTCAATATTTACATAAACCCCTCCTCCGAGAATATTAAATAAGGGGGGGGGGGTGAGGCCATTTTGTATCGCGCCGCTGTTGTGGTATAGTTACAACACTTAGGCTGGAGTGTTGTTGCCGCGATGCCGAGGAAACGCTGTTATATTCATCCGGATAGCAGGTCTGGGGTACTTGCTTTGTTCAGCCTTCATAGGGACAGGGGTGCGTTGCAGAGCGTTTAACATACAGCATGTTATATGCAAGTGTGTTTGAGACGGAGGGAAACAGGCACGTGCGGGGCTCCAGCAGCACATCTAACAGAGGAAAACATCCACAATGTTCGCGAGTTCAATGCCAGATTTGCACAACATCAGCGCGCCGAGACAAACGCGGCCAGTGTGTGAATGCACGACGCGCGCGGGGCTCCCTCCCGCAGCCCATTTCACGGAGGACAACTTTCACAATGTTCGCGAGTTCAATGCAGGAATCACACAACGGCTTGTCCTGAAAGCTGGATTTACAAACAGAAGCTGTTTACGGGCCACAACCTGTAAGTCTGATTTATATTTCATCGATGTGTTTTCCTGTAATATGTTGTAGCAAGGAAGTAAACAGATGACAACACTGTTCTGCAAACCAGTCTGTTAAATGCTCATTCATACTTAACGTTATCCGACGAACACCTAACGTTACAAACACTAACGTTAAAATCTCAACAGCGAACTTGGCATTAGTGTAAATGATTCTTTGATTAGAGCTTTTATGTATTATTTATCTACAGGCTTGCTAAACATGGTTCTGTGTGTGATTTGGCTAACTTACTAGTTAAAGCCAGTGCTTAGTGTTCGTTTTGGGTTAATAGTTCTTGCGACAGATATTTGGCTATAATCGTTCTAAAAATACAAAAGTAACAGTGCCATTCAGTAGCGATCACTATAGATCCGCAGTCTTTACTCTTGAGGACTGAACAGGTTCTGCTCGATCATCTTCACTAAAATGTTCTGGGTCTGATTCGGGCTCAGATTGGTATGTTTTTATTGACGCAATGGTTTAATACTGGCTAATACTGACCAAAGCACAGTCTACCGGTAAAGGGCGTGGCGTTTCCGACAAACGTGCACTGCGGTTAGCGAATCAGAACACACTGGGCCAGCTAACCAATCAGAGCCCACTGTGTATTTTTGAGGGACTGGCTTCATACAACCCGGAACGCATCAGACCGTTTTACAAGGAGGGACAGAGCAGTGTAGAATAAAGGTCAAATATATGAAAAATAATGCTTTTTTTTTTTTAAACGAAGCATGAACACATGTTACAGTGCACCCCACAAACACAATCAAGCCTTCAAAAGAATGTGTTTTACCACCCCTTTAACTTCAAATTCAAGAACCTTTCAAGGACTTTACTTTTGGCCATATGACAGAGGTCTGATATTCTATTTGTCATATTTCTGTTTTGCATAAAACTGAAGAATATTCGGTACATCCTATACTGTATTCTAAAATGATCTGATATTAACTTTTGCATGGATTTTATTGAAAAGAGCTTAGGCTCATGTAACCAGTCTATTTTTGCAATATTTCACGGTGTGTCTGTGAAACGCTGAGGTACCGTAGTGGTTTTGTGCGCGCGTGAACATCATGGCAATGTACAACACAAAGTACCTCACACGGGAAACACTTAATGTAATGCATAAATGCAAGTAACAAACGTAAATCAAGCATAGTCCACGAAGTGTTGGCGAAATAACACATTATCGGACCGGAGAGAATAATATGGAATTTCTTCCAGAAAACTTTTTGCACAAAATAAATTCAAGCACTTTCAAGGACCTGTATGTATGTTAATTTTCAGTCATGTCATTGTACTCAGCCCTCTCTTTCTGCACAAGGGAAAGATGATCGTGTTGGTTCTTTACTGCTTCAGACATTTTGTTATCTGGGAGGTTTGCACTTCGTATCAGCTGCTCGTTGCTCGCTGCTCGTGTATCAGCCACCAGGGTTGCCAGGTTTTCACAACAAAACCCGCACAATTGCTACTCAAAACTAGCCCAAAACAAGCTCAATCGCGTTTCAAGGGGGCTTCTCCGGTAAAAATCGCATTTCAGGGGGTAAAATATGTGTTTTTTTGGCATGGTTGCCTACTAAAATTCACATTCCCGGGGCTAAATATCACATAATTGGGGTCGCTTCAACCCGCGGACATGAAAAACAGTGGACTTGGCAACACTGAGCCACGCTTCCCTTAGAGAGCGGGACAATAACAAAAGAGAAACACGCCTCTGCTGCATGCTAGAATCTCCTAAAAACAAGGCGATTTCAACCTCAAAGTGTATGCTTTTAAATATACCAATACTGCTATCTCAAACATGGAGAGGCTTCTTCATGATCTCAACTAACAGATTCGGCCAAAAAGCGAAAATCACCAATTTTTTTAAAAAACGCTTCATTCTCCGACTTGTGTCCCTGGTTGCCATAACGGGTCACATATATAGCCTAAAATCATCTGGTTTAGACTGGAGTGAGGTGAACCCAGAACAAAGTTATTAGCTAGCTGATGAAATTGTATATGGCAGAAAATTAGGCTATTTGTTCATTTTTTAAAACTACTTTTTAATATTGATATGATTATATACCAAAACAATTATCTGTAAATAGTGTAAAAATGAGGAACAAAAACAAACATCAAGGTATCAAAATAAGATAAGCAAAAATTTAAAAATTTCTATGAATTTATTTAAAATGTATTGTCAGTATTGCGCTTGCAGATCACGTGGGTAGGGTACTTTTTTACTGTGTATGTGTGTATGGATGAACATGTCTGTCAGCCACCACCGAAGACCATTTTTGACCCAGGAAAAACCCTGGTTAACCATATAAAGCTGAGTAGTTTCTTAAATTTGATAATTAATCTGCTATGTCATGTTTATAACAGATTTATGACAGAGTTATGTTGTTTTGGTAATGTCAAGTTGTCATTACAAAGACATTGACAGGTTATGATGTGGTTTATGTCAAGTTGTCATAACAAAAACATTACATATGACATAACTGAGCGAATGACACTTAATGACAGTTGTCACAAACATGTATACTGTAAGATTACAAATGTATTAATGTTTGAAATATATTGTGGTACAGTTTAAGGTAAAGATTTACTACATTCTAACATGATCAAGTTAATAAGCCCATGGGTTGGAGTCATTAAGTATTTTGTCTTTATGCACCTCCTGATCATTTAGCATAACAAGCTCAGAGCACAATATCGTTTGGCTGATTGGGATTAGGATTAGTGATACTCTGTCTGGGCGAGTTTCCCAAAACCTGTATCTTCCCGGCCAGTTCCTGTTCTCTTCATTGTAAGTAAAATGAGCACCATTTGTCTTCAATGGCTCTTGGAGCCCTTGAGTGTTTGGGTTAGCATCTAGGCATTTGAATGACACTGTTATGCTGATTGAATCTGGACGAGTGACACAGTTATGTAGGGTGTGTCCTTTTACCTATACAACATTTGCATTGTATTGTTCAGAGTGTCTCCTCCCCTGCTGTATAATCCCTCCCCCTGAAATGTAGATAAATTACAAGGTACAACTCCTTTAGTGAGACTTGGAACCTCAGCCGAAGAACAGCACGATTCCCAATAAACAAGTAAAGTCTGCTTTAAAGATATCCCAACGTCTCCTGGTCTCTTCTTCAAACGAGGAAAAGGAAATTCACAACAATACAAACTCCTTCATATTCATGACGTGTCATGTCATAAATATGAAGGTGTCATGTCAGTCTTATGCACACCCCTTCAAGTAAAATGTTACCAAATGGGGAATTGGTTCGTTCTTTACAGAGACATAATGTAAACACACAGAAGAGCGTCATGCAGAGGGCTGGATTGAGTCATGTAAGATGATTGACAGCTCCAGAGGACGAATGACTGCATGATGACTCATATCTGACGCAAATCAGGAAGAGGAGCGACAGAGCTGGCTCTGTACATGTTTCAGCTCTTTCAGATCGGATAATTCAGTGAGAAATTAATAGACATGGTATTCTGTATGACAAAATATTTTGCAAACGTGATAATAAATCTATATTTATCCAAATATACACACTTTTGAACTAAGAGCTGAACTAAAATCTGTTCTTTGCGATCTGTGTGGGCACAACTGAACCGCTGCAGACGAGAGGGAATTAATTTGCGTGTGATATTCCATTCAAAATATCGTTCATTACAGATAGATTATTTTGCACTCCTGACATAAATTAAGAAATCAATGTCACTGCAACCTAGATTGATCATAAACAGTGTTCAAATATTGAAGCTGGAGTCTTTAATCTGTCTAATGATACTGAGTTTGTCCAAATAAAGTAAGACTGTGATGTTTTACCGAGCAGTGAATGTTGAACAACAGTAATCTGGGGCCGTCAGCGATCTTTGACACTCAAAGGGTTAAAGAAAACGTGATTCATCAGACGAGGCCACCTTCTTCCATTGCTCCGTGGTCCAGTTCTGATGCTCACGTGCCCACTGTTGGCGGTGGAGGTCAGCATGGGCACCCTGACTGGTCTGTGGCTATGCAGCTCCATACGCAGCAACCTGCGATGCACTGTGTATTCTGACACCGTTCTATCAGAACCAACATTAACGTCTTGAGCAATTTGAGCTACAGTAGCTCGTCCGTTTGATCGGACCACACTGGCCAGCCTTCACTCCCCACATGCATCAATGAGCCTTGGCCACCCTTTACCATGTTGCAGGTTCACCATTATTCCTTTTTTGGACCACTTTTGATAGATCGACTGGGAACACCCCACAAGAGCTGCAGTTTAGGAGATGCTCTGACCCATTTGTCTAGCCATCACAATTTGGCCCTTGTCAAACTTGCTCAAATCCTTATGCTTCCCATTTTTCCTGCTTCTAACACATCAACTTTGGGAACAAAATGTTCACTTGCTGCCTAATATACCCCACCCACTAAGAGGTGCCGTGATGTTGAGATAATCAGTGTTATACACTTCCCCGGTCATAATGTTATGCCTAATCGGTGTATATCATCACTACTGTGCAGCTGTTGCGGCAGTATAGCTGGAAAACAGAATCTGCTTTCTTTTCCATCTTCACAGATTTTTTCAGAAACTCACTCTGTTCCAGAGGTGGTCATTGCATAACTGGGCTACTTATTGGCCTGTCCAAACACAGGCCAAGTGATGAAGCTGAATGCAGCAAGTCAAAAAGTTATTTTGCTTCTGCAAACCAGCACCTGACCTGTGAGCCAATGCAACTCTCACATGGGAACTCTTTAATCATGGCTTTCTTTCTACACTCAGTTCAACAGAGATTAGATGACCAAATCAATTAGGAGCTGAACAAGAAAATGATGGAACATCAGAAATAATCCAGATGAATCACACAGCAGATCAAATGCCGCTGCCCTCTCATGGAGATCTGATGATTGTGTGACAGAGGGGAGAGGAAAAACTTAACTAATACAAATGTTCTCCCTAGTGAACCCTTGACAGAGAATAAGAGACCATGGCAAGAAAGGCGGTAAACCAAGGTATGTGTTGAACCAAATATTTTTGCACAAACTATCCTTCAACAAACGCCTTCATTTCTGAAAAGCCTGTATCGCACTGGATAAAAATCCGGTGGACTCCAACCTCCACAGTCTACTCCAAGAGAGGCTTGCCTATTTTTTTTTTAACATTGCCCTCTCTGAGACTGCAATTAGAGACCTGTGACAAAAAGCCATCCCTCCATGCTTTTCATTAGCTTCACACTCGACTTCAGTCCCTGCAACTCTAATACACTCACTCGTGGAGACAGGCTTAAGGAAAGCTCCATCTTAGCCTTTGACTGCCGTCCCGAACCCAGCATTGATTGATCTGTCTTTGTGCAAGCCATGCTAGCTGTACATCCAAATTTAAAAGCAAACATTAACAGCTGTCCTCGCCGCCTGGCCACTTTTCAATGTTGTGCGGTGAGATCATTTGTCACTGGAACAGAGCAATAATGTGTTTGCCAGCACAGGGCAAGGTTTCTTCTGCATATCGCATAATAAAAAAGAGAGATTGTTCCCCAGAGAATATAAATGATCCGACCCTGATGATGGTAATGGCTCGGTTCATGATTTTCCCTCCTGGGTTTCTCAGGAAGCAATAGTGCTGGACATTTGCTCCATTCTATCTAAACATTTCTTAGAAAGAATATGCTTTGTTTTTGTGGCATTATATAGACGCAAAATAACTGTCTTGGCTTTTGTGGAGATGTTAGCCTGAGGCATTTCACAGTACAGGAAATCTTTTACAAGGATCTGACTTAACTTGAGTAATTTGGTCATGCTATGGCAATGCTATTTGTTCATGCTATTGGGCCATGCTATAGGTAGCCGCGGCCTAATGGTTAAGGAATCAGACTGGTAACCCAAAGGTTGTGGGTTTGATTCTCAATACCGGCAGGAAATTAGGTGCTCCTGAGCAAGGCACCTAAACCCCAATCGCTCCCTGGGTGTTACAGCAAAATGGTTTGCAGTGTGTGTTTACTACTCATTACTCCTTATGTGTCTGCACTAACTTGGAAGGGTTAAACGCATTGGACAAATTCTGAATATGGGTTACCTTCACATGTCGCTTTCACTTATTTGCCTTCACTTTCTTTTGCAATTGTAAAGACATTTTTCACTTCACCTTCATTGAATAAATATTCTGTGTTCAGTACAAGTCAGGCTCAATAGACAGCATTTGCGGGATAATACTGATTACCACAAAAATATTTAGTTTATGTTTTCTTAAAAAATAAATAAAAGTGACTTTGAAGTGTTGTATTCTGACGTGATGTCTGTGAGATCGTAAGTAACCCAGCAAGCAATTTTGAGCTTAAAAGACATCTAATTGCCGTCTAAACACATCCCTGACGTCTAGGCTAAAACAAAACAAAATTTGGCCTGTCATTAAAAATGAAATAGATGTCTAATCATAGCCCAATAACCTACCCTAATGAAAAAGGGTAGAAAAACTACCCTTACCCTTACTTTAGTCAAGTGTTCTATTAGTGTACTTCTTTTAAACTAAAAATAAGAAAGTATACTTTCAGTCTACTTTTTATATATATATGCTTCTCAGAAATATACTTTGAATAGAAATAGAAAGTGCACTTAAGTATACTTGACTTATACTGACAGAAAATTCTTTGGCCTATACTTTTACTCAATCTTTTGATTGAGATATATTTAAAAGTATAATTAAAAGTATGAAGTAAAGTATTAAAACTGTTGAGAATTTCCTTTTCCTCGTTTGAAGAAGAGACCCAGAGACTTGGATAGGTTCTTCACCAGGATTCTTCAATGAGAAAACGTGCTGTCTTTCGGCTGAGGTTATCAAGTCTAACTAAAAATGTTGTACATTGTATTTTATCTACATTTTAGGGGGAGTGATTATACAGCAGGGGAGGAGACATTTAAACAAAGAAATGCAAACGTTGTATAGGTAATTGTATAGGTAAAAGGACACCCCTCAGACATAACGGTGTCACCCGTCCAGATTCAGTCAGCATAACAGTGTCATTCAAATGCATAGATGATAATTCAATCACTCAGGGGCTCCAAGAGCCATTAAAGACAAATTGTGCTCATTTTACTTACAATGAAGAGAAACAGGAACTGGCCTGGAAGATTTGCATTGCAGACTAATTAATCTGATATCATAATTTTTACCTTAAATGCTAAATACAATGTACTTTCTTAAATTTGTAATCTTACAAAAGTACACTTGGGTTGTAATTGTATTTAAACTTTTGATTGAGTAGCCTATTAAATATACTTTTTTTGATATAGTTTTCCATACAGTCTTATTAAACTTACATTGTTTGAAAGTATTTATTAGAATATTGATATAAAACAAATATGCTCCTAATTCTGTGTCTGAATTTCTGTATAGGCTAGTGCACTGGTAGTGTACATAGGAATTTACTTACAATCTACTACTCTTTCCCCATCATTGACTGAATTTTCCAGCTATCCATGTTTTCACTATTATACGGTAGGGGGCGCTATGGAACATCTTCTAGAACAGAATCTCCGGATCAAAATACAGGAGAAGAAGAAGCTGAATCAAGAGATTGCTCACGCAAATGTAAAATAGCGCGATCATCAAACATTAAACAGCATGAAAATCAAAACTGCTTACCAAATGAAATGAAAAAAAAGAAAAAAAAAATGAAAATGTTACCAAATGAAATGTCAAACCCATGAAGAGGAAACAACTGTGGAGCTTTGGGGTGTTGATGGACTCAATCTACTCCATGTATGTTTTGATCATCGTTCTGAATCTGATCAAGGCGTACAGATGCAGTACAAATGAGAAACCTAGTTGTGCACTTAAAGTTTACTACTGTTACACTTATAGTACACTTAAACGTATACATTTATATGCTAAAAGTGGGCAAATTTATTACCAAGCAGTGTTGAAATAGTACACTTACACGTTTGCTACTAGTACACTTTGATATTAGTATACTTACTACAAAGTATACTTAAAAAATATACTTGGGGTGCTTCTTAATATCCCTCCTCCTTTCCTCCATCCTATGACCCGGTAACCGGAAATCAAGATCAGCCATCTTGTAGGACATCTCAACTCTTTAATTGCTCCGCAAGGAGGTGAGGATCGAGGAGTGAGGAGGCTTCCTGAGGAGTCATGAGCGAGGATACGCAGGTGTATCCTTTGCAGAAGTGTTTTATCGCTAAACGTGATGCACGTATATATTCTCCTCCCCTTTACATCTTACCACAGTTTATTAATTATTATTATTATAATGATCATTATTGTTTACATGTACAAGACACAAAAGTATGTCAAATTACAACAACTGTAGTAGGACAGTTGCAGAATTATATCAAAGCACAAGAAAATTAACAAAAATTAAACCATTGAATACTACAACAAATAAAAAGTAGTTAATAACTGGGAATAATTCATTGTTATTAATATCTGGTAATATAAAAACAGACAAATTTGGTATTTTGTGGAGGTTGAAACTATTACAATATAAATACTTATCTGTAATGTTCAAGAATCCGGATGTGCAAGCTAAATCCAGCTATGTAGAGTCATCATTAATTGACGACGCGGAAGCGAGGATATATCATTCCATTTGATTCAATTCCTTCGTCCTTGCGTCTTTTCCTTGCGTCCTTCCCTTATGGGATGATTTTTGACTCAAAATGATTAATGAATGCACGCACAATTATCCATGTACTAGATAAATGTTATGAATGTATCTTACTAGCCACAAACAAATGCCATTCGATTTGAATCTGTGGAATTCGGGTCTGAATGATTGTGCAGCGATTTGTACATGTTTGCGAATAAAAATGTTCTGTTCTGCATTCATAAATCATAAATTGCTCATTCAAAAAGTAATCTGTGCATTTGTGAATCAGGTAACACGCGTGCATTTATTGACGTCTTGTTCGAGTCGATCGCCTTCAGTTCATTTGGATTTTGAGACTTCCTTTTCGCAGTTTACAGCATTTCAAGACACGCACAGACACAAACAACCAACTAACAAGCCCAGTGCTATTCATTAATGTGTAAACGATTTAAAAAATTTGTAAATGTGCGTTACTACACTGAAACAAATGCTTTTCAACTGGTGTCTGTAGAATTAAGATTTTCATTAACGTGAAGCATTTTGTACCAATAAAGTCATTTTTGTGAGTATATATATGTGCTATTCTATTGTAAAGTGTCATGTTTTCCACGTGCAAAAAGTAATCCGTGCATTTGTGGATCCGGTGACGCACATGCATTCATTGACTCGTTTGTGAGTCGATCCTATTTGATTCATTTGGATTTTGAGACTTTCATTTCGCCGGTTTGGCCTTGCACGATCCACACACAGAGAGATGTGTAAGAAAACCTGCTGCCACTAGATGGCAGTATCTGCCAAAACAGACACCGGCACCGTGAGCGTTATTCTGCCTATAAGACGCTTTGTGTCCTCGTTATAAAGACGAGGAAAACGCTTAACAGTAGGCTAGCATTAAAAAGGTATTAATAACGCATACTTTGTATAAGCAAGCAGTAGGGATGTGGAAATGAAGCCTCATGATGCAGTGAGGCTTTACCCTGACTGTTTCGGGAAAAGATTCAAAGCTTCGAGAGTGTCAAGAACAGCGCCATCTGGTGCTTATTTAAAATAAAGCAGGCAGAAGTCTGTAGAAGAAGCTGTCAGATGAAGCAACCACAACACACTCCATCGTTTCAATGCTATGTGTACAAATAAAAGCTTTATATGTTTGTGTTTAATGTGTCTAGTAAATAAATAAATTTAACCATTAAAGTGTGTCAATAAAATATAATATGAGCTTATATGATTCAATAAGATGTAACGTAGGCCTACTCTCTCTCTCCACACACAAAATAAGGACGTGTGATAGGATCATCTGTAATTAAATGTGCTTATGACACTTGGCAGTGATAGTGCTTGTGTAACAGTAGGAATGACAGTAAGGCAAGTATTTTACCAAAATACAAAGACACAACTCCAACAAACAAAAAATAATAAATAGTGACAAATAAATGTTTATCTAAATGTAATATATTGTTTAACTTTCAAAGTACAGCACTCTCCTCACAAAACCATCAACCAGACTGAGGCAACAAGGACTTGTTAAGTAAGATCTGGGGGTTCGAAGCTTCTGACACGCAAAGCGAAACGCGCACGTGATTGGACAGAAAGTGAGGCTTCATTTGTCATCGATCACGTGACTCTAGGAAACCAATACACACCCCGATACGGAGCTTCACTACAAAATGTGTCGCATGCGCGATACGCGCATCGACGCTTCAGTGTCATACGTAACATCACTAGCAAGCAGATTAAATCAGGTTATGAACACAACATTGTTCATCACAACATTTTTCTCCCATAGAAAACCATTATAAAATGCTTAATTTGCAATATAGCTGTGACAGAGGAGGCGTGGTTTAGCGAGGTCTGCACGGAGAGAGAGCCGGGAGAGTGGCGATGAGTAAGTAGGTCAAGTTCAAATGATGAACACCTGTGTTTGATTGCAGTGATTGGCATGGAGAGACAGTATAAAATCAGATGGAAATCATCAATGGAGGAAAGAGAGACTGACTGGGAACTTGTGCGGACACTGGGAGCTGGAAAGCTGAGAGGAAACAAGTTATAGTTCTGAGTTATTTAGAGCGCTGTAAGCGCAACGTTTACTTTGTGTTGGACAAAGAGAGTTCTGAATAAAAGCACTAGTTCCAGTTACGCTTACCCTTAATTGTCTTCTTCCTCCTTGCTATTTGAACTTTGTTACAATGGCATGTTCAATAAAGTGTATAGCCTACTGAGTTTTAATACCGTCTTTACTGCATGAAGCCACATTAATGTGCGTTTTCTCCCATAAAGCCTATTATAAAAGTAAACGCTTAATTAAGCGTTTTCTTTTATAACAGGCTTTATGTGAGAAAACGCTTACTATGATAAGAGCCTAGAATATGAATGCGATGCGCAAAGTAGGCTATCACGTGCAGGGCATTTCGTCCCCTGTTAAAAAGAAAACGCTTAGCGTAGCCTACTTAATGCAAGACAGTGACATTAAATATGAACTCAAAACGCGCAAATTCACATTGTTTCCTCTGGAATATTCTAAAACGCATTATGAAGACCGTGCAAGACCAAACTCTTATTAATAAAGCATAGGCAAGCATGTGCAAAAAGGCAGCTCTATATTACGTTAAGTCTCAAAATCCAAATGAATCAAATAGGATCGACTCACAAACGAGTCAATGAATGCATGCACGTCACCTGATCCACAAATGCACGGATTACTTTTTGCACGTGGAAATCATGACACTTTACAACAAAATAGCACATATATACTCACAAAAATGACTTTATTGGTACAAAATGCTTCACGTTAATGAAAATCTTAATTCTACAGACACCAGTTGAAAAGCATTTGTTTCAGTGTAGTAACGCACATTCGTTTACACATTAATGAATAGCACTGGGCTTGTTAGTTGGTTGTTTGTGTGTGTGCGGGTCTTGAAATGCTGTAAACTGCGAAAAGGAAGTCTCAAAATCCAAATGAACCGAACGCGATCCACTCGAACAAGACGTCAATAAATGCACGCGTGTCACCTGATTCACAAATGCACAGATTACTTTTTGAATGAGCAATTTATGATTTATGAATGCAGAACAGAACATTTTTATTCGCAAACATGTACAAATCGCTGCACAATCATTCAGACCCGAATTCCACAGATTCAAATCTAATGGCATTTGTTTGTGGCTAGTAAGATACATTCATAACATTTATCTAGTACATGGATAATTGTGCGTGCATTCATTAATCATTTTGAGTCAAAAATCATCCCATATTCCCTTGCATCCTGAAGGGGTGGAGCTAAGAAAGGAAGCTAGGGAAGGAAACAAGGATGCACAAATAAGAATTGAGAAGCACCCTTAAACATTACTTAAGTATACTTCATAAAATTAACTTGAAGTATACTTCTTATTCATCAGGGTAGTCATCTAGAACATGAACATGTCAAAGAAATGAATCCAAACACCTTGTAATCACTGTTGACTTTGATTACATGATGGGATATTATACATCTCGCAAGTCATTTTGGCAAGAACAACATATAACCAAATTTGTTTTGGCTAGAAGTGGGTTGCTCATAGCCGGACTATATTGGGTCTATAATTAAAATGAAACGGCTATTGCTTGCTGGGAAAAAGTAAACAAGATGGATAAAGTTCACTACTCCTGTCTTGTGTGCTAACTCCTGACAGATACCACATTTGTGTTTTTATGTGTATTATCGCAATATTACAGGTTTAAAAACCATGGTAACTTTTTTAATGTTGTGTTATCTCACGCCTTTGCATTGTTGTGTTAATTATGAACTAAAGTCTATTGCAGATATATTCATACATGTGTATATCTATGGTTGCAGATGCACAGTATACTTGCTCTCCTATGTTCACAGACCGGCTTTGACCATTCCAATATGGCGGACGGCATACGTATAGTGGCCCATAGAAACGAGTAGGGTATTCTTGCAATACCGAAGGCTGCAGTTCCAGGACCGCTGTCCTAGGACCACAGTTTCAGGACACTTGTTTTTCTTGTTTGTACTAGCAATTTATACTATCTTTGAGCACTTAATATTCATTATGTATTTGTATTATTAATTTTCAGGAATGATTTAGTTATTTAATCATTTACATTGAATTTGTATATAACCAACCCCTAACACTAAACACAGCCATTGGTAACCCTCTTGAAATATTTAACCTAATTTGTTTCAACATATGAGGCCCTATATTCTGGTTTTAAATTCAATTTTGACCTTATTGAAAGTTTACAATGTCAATCATCATAAATGTACTGTTTTTGCATATAGCTAAAATAACTGGAGATGCCTGACTCTGAAAGCCTGGTAATATCTCCACTGCGTTAATTGACAGAAATGCAATATAATATACATAATTATGTTTTCAGTGGTGTATAAAGACCTTACATAATGAACAGTTGTGTTTTTATTACCTTAGAATGAGTCATTTCTACATACACTTACAGTGAAGTCACCATTTTGCGCCGCCATGTTTCTACAGTAGCCCTAAATGGACAAACTACTCTACAGAGCGCTAGATACTCTCTGCTGTCTCAGACTACGACATCTTTGTCCTGCATCTACTTCGAGTGCAGCTCCCCAGTCCGTCTCACTAGCTCACTCAGACCATCAGGCTCGGCTATGCGATTCAGTATGCCCAGCGTCCCCCAGGTTCATAGGTGTCCACTTCACTTCGGTGAATGCTGCAGATGCCCATGTCCTGTGTGCGGAGATCGCAGTCCTACTGGCAAAGGACACGATAGAGCCGTTCTCTCCAGCCGATATGAAGACAGGGTTTTACAGCCCGTACTTCTTTTCACCCATTGTACCCAATCTTGGACCTGTGGGTTTTGAATCGGAGCCTTCACAAGCCACCGTTCAAGATGCTTTCGCAGAAATGCATTTTCGAATGCATCTGTCCCCAAGATTGGTTTGCAGAGATCGACCTGAAGGACGCGTACGTTCATTTCTCGATTCTTCCTCGACACAGGCCATTTCTGTCCTTTGCGTTCGATGGTCAAGCATATCAGTACAAAGTCCTGCCCTTCGGGCTGTCCCGTGTCTTCACGAAAGTCGCGGAGGGGGCCATTGTGCCCATGAGAGAACAGGGTGTTTGCATTCTCAACTATCTCAACGACTGGCTAATGTTAGCACAGTTCAGGGATCAATTGTGTGAACACAGGGACACCTAGGCCAGTTGGGTCTTCGGATCAACTGGAAAAAGATCCAATTCGCCCTGTGCAGAGGATCTCTTTTCTCGGTATGGAGTTGGATTCAGTCGAGCAGGTGGCACGCCTCACAGAAGAGCGTGTCCAGTCGATGCTGAACTGCCTGAACATGTTTCAAAGCAGGATGGCGGTCCCACTGAAACAATTTCAGAGGCTCCTGGGGCATATAACAGCCGCAGAGGCAGTAAAACCGCTCCGTCAGCTTCATATGAGACCGCTTCAGCATTGGTGTCACGGCCGAGTCCTGAGATGGGTGTGGCAACATGGTGAGTATCACACCGGCCTGTCGCCTAACCTTCAGCCCATGGTCTGACCCCTTGTTTCTTCGGGCCAGAGTGCCCTTAGAACAGGTGCCTAGGTATGCTGTGGTATTCACGGATGTCTCTGCCATGGGTTGGGGGGCCATGTACAATGGGCATGCAGTGTCAGGGGTTTGGACGGGCCCGCACCTGCATTGGCATATCAACTGCCTCGAGTTTCTAGCAGTACGTCTTGCACTGAGCCGCTTCAAAAAGCTGTTATGGGGCAAAGATGTATTGGTCAACAGGCATTCGGACAACACTGCGACCTTTGCATACATCAACCGACAAGGTGGTCTGTGCTCCCGTCGCATGTCGCAACTCGCCTGCCATCTCCTCCTCTGGAGTCAGAAGTGTCTGAGGTCGCTTCGGGCCATACATGTCCCCGGTGTGCTCAACCGTGGCCGACGAGCTCTCACGAGCTGTGCTCCCGGGAGAGTGGCGACTCCACCCCCAGGTGGTCCAGCTGATTTGGAGACAGTTCGGGGAGGTGAAGGTCACCTGTTTGCCTCTCCAGAAACGTCCCACTGCCAGTGGTTTTATCCTCTGACAGAGGGAACACTCGGCACTGATGCACTGGCACACAGCTGGCCTGCACAAATATGCGTTTCCCCCAGTGAGCCTACTTGCACAAACCCTGTGCAAAGACAGGGAGGATGAGGAGCAGGTCCTGTTAGTGGCGCCGTACTGGCCCAACCGGACCCGGTTCCCAGAACTAATGCTCCTTGTGACAGCCCCTCCCTGGCAGATTCCTCTGAGGAAGTCAAGTCAAGTCACCTTTATTTATATAGCACATTTTACAATGCAGTTTGTTTCAAAGCAGCTTCACAGTGGTAACAGGAAAATAATGCAACAGAATTTGATTCGGCTGTACAGCCGCTCTGGAGAAGTCTTTCCATTTCCTTCGAGTCTGAAGTGTAGACAAGTTTTTTTGTTTCCAACGTTTCCAGAATGTATCTGCAAGATTCTGAACTTGCTTCCATTGACTCTTGTACATATCTTTAATGCTGAACTCTCCAGGTGGTGCTGATACTGCGCAAGCCTTTTGAGTTAACAACATAGCTGGAGTAAGAATCTCTGTTATTTCACAGTCTGTTGAAATAGGAACCAAGGGTCGTGCATTCATTATAGCTGCTATTTCAGCCATCAGTGTGGTAAGAACCTCATTTGTAAGTCAATTGTTTGCTAACAGAATTACGTCTAGAATGCGCCTGGCTATTCCTATCATTCATTCCCACACTCCTCCCATGTGAGATGAATGGGGTGCATTGAATGTCCAGGTACATCCATTATCCAGAAGGTAATTCTGAATCTCAGGATCATCCGAGTTGATTTTGAGTTCCTTACAAGCTCCTATGAAGTTCGTGTCTCTGTCCGACCTGAATTGAGTTTTTTACAGATGACACACACTTTGATGACATTAGAGATACATTTTTTAGCTCTGATGATCCATAAGCCAGCTGTACGCAGTGCGCCTTCTGTAAAGTGACGACCTTGGTGGACTACCTTTTCATGGTAGTGTTTGATCAAGAGAGTTCTTATGTGATGATTAGCTGGAATGATCAGAGGATGTGTTTCACCCTTTGCAATGTCTGCATTTGACAAGCGTCCACCCACTCTAATCAGTCCTTCTTCATCAATAATGGGATTCAGATTCTTAATAGTACTTTGACTTGAGATCTTTTCGCCATTGCACAAAGACTTTAACTCTTCCTGGAAGATCTCTTGTTGGACACATTTGATTATAGTTGTTTCTGCGTGTGCAAAATTCACCTCTACGATCCATTTTGCAGTAATGCCAGCCTATACATGAATCTTTTTGTGTGCTACTTGAGTACGTTTTAGCAATGTGAGTAAGAATAGCCACTCCTCTCACAAGAGATTTCCAACTGGAAAATCTACTGACATTTTTTCACCTTCATGGCAAAGGCTGTTATTTCAGGCCTGATTTCATTGTCAGATTCTGGATCGATTAGACTGAAAGCTTCATGTTCAGCTTGTTCACTTACATAGGTTTGACGCAGAAACACTGGACCTGAGAACCAGTATGTGTTCTGTAGTTCAGCCACTGAAACTGGTCTAGTAGCGTTGTCCGCTGGATTCTGACTGGTAGCAATGTGATGCCACTGCTCTGGGTTGGTTGATTTTTGGATACGTACAACCCTGTTAGCCACATAAACATAGAATCTTCAAGAGGCATTGTTAATGTATCCCAATTTTGCTATCAGTGTATTATTTCACTGAATGTAGAGCAATGTCCATTTCACTGGTTATCAATTCTGCAAGTTCAACTGCTAAACCGGCTGCACATAACTCCAAACGTGGCACTGTATGGCCAGGTTTTGGAGCCAGCTTTTATTTGCCAATAATAAAGCCTACATGACACTGGCCATTATCCTCTACAATCTTGAGGTATGCTACAGCAGCTATTGCTATACTAGAAGCATCAGAACACACACATATCTTCTTCTGAACAGTAGAAGTCAGTGACACTGATACATAAGGTCTGGGGACACTAAGTGTTTCAAGATTAAGTAAATCATCAGTCCACGCTCTCCACAGAACTTCTCTGTTTGCTGAGAGTGGTGTGTCCCAATCACATTGATCCACCGAAAGTTATCGCACTAATGCCTTTCCTTGTATGGTTATGGGGGCTGCAAACCCTAGTGGATCATACAGACTGTTCACAGTAGCTAAGATACCTCTTCGTGTGAATGGCTTCACTTCTTTTGACACTTGAAACGTGAAACTGTTGGACTGTAGATTCCAGCTTACTCCTAGACTGCGCTGGAGGGGTAAAGGGTCAACACCTAGTAATAGATCCTTTAGGTTGTTAGCTCTGTCGTTTGCAGGAAATGCCTCCATAACTGAACTTCTCTTTGATGCTAATTTATGCAGTCTGAGGTTTGATTCTGCTAGCATCTCTCTAGTTCTCTGCAAGAGACTGGCTGCTTCAGCTTCAGAAGACACTGAGGTGAGTCCGTCATCTACATAGAAGTTTCTCATGACAAACTGCTTCGTATCTTCTCCATATTCTTTCTCACCATGATCAACTGTTCGTTTTAGACCATAGATAGCTATTGCTGGAGATGGATTGTTTCCGAAAATGTGTACTTTCATTCTGAACTCCGCAATATCCTTACTGGTGTCATTGCTGGTGGTCCTCTCGCACTACAAAATAATAAAACATCTGTTGTATATCAGCTGTAGTCGCAACTTGTTCTTTGCGAAAACGCAGTAACACACCCAAAAATCAGGGCCAGTAAGCAGTATGTCATTCAATGAGATGCCTTGATACTGGGCACTAGAATCAAAGACCACTCTGATTTGCCCTAGCTTTTGGGGATGGTAAATACCAAAGGTTGGTAGAAACCAACATACCTCATCTTGGTTTAATGGAGGTGCTGGTTCTACTTGAACATTGTCGAAGATCTTTTGAATGAAATTAACGAAGTGATTCTTCATCTCAGCATTTTTCTGAAAGGAGCATTGTAAAGAAAGGAGACGTTTTTGTGCCAGCTCTCTGTTATTTGGTAGTCGACCATGGGGTGAAATAAATGGCAGTGGTGCAACCCAGTGGTTTGTTTCATCAACATACATTTCCTTTTCCATTATTTGAAGGAATTCACCATCTTCAATAGACAGAGCAGGTTTGTCATCATTAAGAGTTCTGGAGAACACATTATCATCTAAACTCTCAGTTTTACATGTGGGAGTGTCTAGATAACACAGTGAATGTGTACAATCTTGTTGCTTAGGAGCACTGAAAGTCTCTTTTACCTTCATGTAGTTTGTGCAAGGGTTGAACAGAGATGGTTGTCCATTTGATAGCACATTCGTTTTGAAAGTGTTCACGTTAGTCGGCTTATGAGCTACCCCTAAGCAGACTTCTCAGACAATAACCCAACCCAAATCTAGTCTCTGGGCGTAAGGCATGTTAACCCTCAGAGCCCGACGGCATCGCCCACGACGTCACACGGCACCTCCGATAAATATCTATATTATTTCATGAAACTTTTATCGATTTTCTTACCGTTTTTTCCAGCAGAAAGCTAACGAGCTAGCCATCACGGGGGTGTCTTTGGTGTCTTTGTAGCCTTTACAGAAGGTTTTCTATCCAGCCTGGAACATGTGCATCTTTTTGGAGTTGTTCAGCAATAAATCAAAACGCTTACATCCAAGATATATCCACTTGATGTCCATAATTTATAAATTTTCCGTCATTTTTGCCGCTAGCGCGATGCTAGCTGCCATTTTGGATGAGGGTTTGACCAATGACAGGCTGATCCGTCATCCACGTTGGTGTGCGTCATTACGCATTACCACAGCTCTGTTATTGTGGAGAGAGAGAGGCGCATGGCTAGTGTTGAGGAGATAGAGAGAGAGACGCGCTGCAGTTTTGTGGAGAAAGTTTGAGGAAAAAGTTTGAGAAGAAAGTTTGTGGAGAAGTTCCTGATAGGAACTGTTTTGAGGCTTGGCACCAGTAAGTATCCAAAATCCAAAGAGGCCAAAAGCGCCTGGACTTTTTTTGGAAAAATGTAAATAGTTTTGGTTCTGTATAAGTTATCATGTTTATTCCTGAGTTCCAGGACTCCAAAGACTTGAACAAACTGTTTTCCAGAGGAAATATGCTTAGCTTTTATTTATTTGTGTGTGTTTTCAATAAATATTTGAGTGATTCAATTTCCGTTTTATGTTTTCATTTGTCTTTATGGTCCCCTAAACTTATTTTACATTCAGGTGACATCAATGCAACACAAAAATACTGACAGTGCTACTTGTCTTGAAAAAAAAGAGGTGTGTCAATTTTCTGTGCTCAACAGGGTTGATGTTTTACAAGCTTTTTTAGTAAATAACACCAGGCGGAAAATTAATTGTAAAAATACCCTTAGGTCTTAAAGGGTTAAGAGGTCCATTGATTTGTTCACATGCTTTATGAACACTTAAGATATCTCTTCCCAACAGCAGAAGGATTTGTGCATCAGGATCATGTTCTGGAATCTTATCTGCTACAGATTTCAGATGAGGGAAGTACTGCGTGACATTAGGTGTTGGAATTTCAGATCGGTCATCAGGCATCATATCACATTCAATGAGTGACGGAAGTTCTACCTGAGTTTTCCCATCAATGGATTGATTTGTGAAGCCAGATGCTCTGCGTCCTTTTTTCTCCATAGTTCCCGAGCATGTTTTTAGGGTATATGAGAATGATTCTCCTGTGATGCCGAAAACATCAAAAAACTTTGATTTGGCTAATGATCGATTACTTTGATCAGCCAGTACTGCATACATCCTCACAACATTTTCAGGTTTGTTACAAGGATATACTGTCACCAAGCAGATTTTAGAACACCATCTGGGCTTTGTCATGTTGTCACAGATTTCTGTACACTTGGATACAATGTCTGTTGAAGTAGCCTCTTCTTTCTCCCCGTCATGCTGGCTCTCTCCCACAGGCGGTTCTGTTACCCAGGGAGCTGGACCCGGATGCAGTGCTGTGGTGTGCTTCTCACTGTTGCATTATTTGCACTTTATATTGACTTTACAGTCTTTGGCAACATGCTGAATTGATAAACAACATTTAAAACAAATGTTGTTTTCTTTCAGGTACTTTTTACGATCATCTACGTGTCTACTTCTACTTCATAAATTAATATTAAAGTTAGGCTAGTACGCAGTCATAGCCATAAATGCAATGGTACTAATAATTGGCATAATTTCTTTCGGTGTTTCGGTTTTCTGCCTTGGTTTCCTCTTTTTCGGTTATCGGTTTTGGCCAAGAATTTAGATTTCGGTGCATCCCTACTTATTAAACTCCGGAATGATGTCTTCCATGCCCAATAATTTTCTGGGCAATCATCGAATGTCAGTAACCCATTACTCACTAACTCTCGTCGCATTAGATGTTTCGTTAGGTCAGTAGTCTAACTTCCCTCTTAACTTAACTTCCCTCATCTGAAATCTGTAGCAGATAAGATTCCAGAACATGATCCTGATGCACAAATCCTTCTGCTGTTGGGAAGAGATATCTTAAGTGTTCATAAAGCATGTGAGCAAATCAATGGACCTCTTAACATGCCTTACGCCCAGAGACTAGATTTGGGTTGGGTTATTGTCGGAGAAGTCTGCTTAGGGGTAGCTCATAAGCCGACTAACATGAACACTTTCAAAACGAAGTGCTCTCAAGCTCTCAAGTCAGTGGATAGTAACCTTTTGACTCCGACCTCGTCTACTCCGCGTGTTTCTCTGCACAGGACCCAAGCACCCAGGACGCGATCATCATCCCTGGTTTCGTTCACTCCGGCACCAACACAGCACCATGGACCCTGGGTGTTTCCACAGCGGAAGACGCGAGCCAGGACCAGAGCTAGGACCTCTCCGCCCCTCCCGGTCTTCGAGATCTCAACCCGGAACCGCTTCTCCCCTCTTCGCGAGATGGAACGCGACGCTGTGGTCATCGGTACTTCCATCGTCTGGCATGTCCACGCTACCTCCGGTAAAGGCGAGGTAATCACTCACTGCTTTCCTGGTGCTCGTGTTCTCGATGTCGCTGAGCAGGTTCCCGAGATCCTGAACGTGACGAGCGCATCGGAGCTGTCGTGCTGCACGCGGGAACGAACGACACCAGGCTGCGGCAGACGGAGGTTCTGAAGAAGGACTACAGGAGTCTGGTCGAGACGGTGCGCAGAGCATCGCCTGAAGCAATGATCATCGTATCTGGACTCCTTCCCACGTACCGACTAGGACATGAAAAGTTCAGTAGATTATTTGCTCTAAATGAATGGTTAATGTCATGGTGTAATGAACAGAAGCTGCTCTTTGTAAATTATTGGAATCTGTTCTGGGAGCGACCTAGGCTCTTCCGTCCTGATGGCCTTCACCCCAGCAGAATCGGAGCGGCTCTCCTGTCGGACAACATCTCCAGGGCGTTGAACACAATATGACTAGTAAGTCAAAGTCCAAATCACAGTCTTTGCTGTCATAACTTATTTGACATAAGTACCAATGTAGAACATTATATAGAAACTGTGTCTATTCCTCGTTTAGTGAGGTCAAACATTAAATCTACTGTAGGATCTAGGAAAAATCTAATTGTGATTAAACCAGAAAATCTCAATATTAGTGAACAAAAACTATTTTGTCCTAACTTAATTGACATAAGTACCAATGTAGAACATTATATAGAAACTGTGTCTATTCCTCATTTAGTGAGGTCAAACATTAAATCTACTGTAGGATCTAGGAAAAATCTAATTGTGATTAAACCAGAAAATCTCAATATTAGTGAACAAAAACAATATCTAAAACTAGGTCTTCTAAACATTAGATCGCTCACACCTAAGGCGGTTATTGTAAATGAAATGGTCACAGATAATAGTTTCGATGTACTTTGCCTTACTGAAACCTGGCTTAAGCCAAATGATTATTTCGGTCTTAATGAGTCTACTCCACCAGGATACTGTTATAAGCATGAGCCCTGTCTGATTGGTCGTGGCGGCGGTGTTGCAACAATCTATAGAGATATTCGTAATGTTACTCAGAAAACAGGTCAAATGTTACGCTCTTAGATATAAGAAAGAAATCCGTATTATCTCTAGCCTTGGCTACTGTATATAGACCTCCAGAGCCCTATGCTGATTTCCTAAAAGAGTTTGCAGACTTTTTCTCAGATCTATTGGTCAACGTCGATAAAGCATTAATTGTTGGAGATTTTAACATACACGTAGATAACACAAATTATGCGTTAGGGGCTGCGTTTACAGATCTATTAAATTCCTTTGGGGTCAAGCAAAACGTCACTGGTCCCACTCATCGTCTTAATCACACACTAGATTTAATTATATCACATGGAACCAACCCAACCGATATAGATATTATACCGCAAAGTGATGATGTCACTGACCATTACATGGTAACTTGCATACTGCGTACTGCTGAAATCTGTCATGTTGCACCACGTTATCGACCTGGCAGAACAATTCTTCCAACCACTACAGATAGATTCTCAAATACCTTACCTGATCTGTCTCAGCTGCTAAGTGAACCCAAACAAACAGATGAACTAGAGGAAATGACTAGCAGTATGAGTACCATTTTCTCTAGTACATTAGAAATTGTTGCACCAATTAGATTAAAAAAGGTTACAGAGAAAACTAAAGAGCTATGGTACAACAGTGCTACACATGTTATCAAGAGAGAAACTCGTAACTTAGAGCGTAAATGGAAACAAACTAATTTAGAGGTCTTTAGAATCGTGTGGAAAGATAGTATGTCACGTTATAAAAAGGCCCTAAAAGCAGCCAGGGCTGAGCATCTCAGCAAACTAATAGAAAATAACCAAAATAATCCAAGGTTTTTATTTAACACTGTGGCTAGACTAACAAATAAACAAGCATCGCCTGAGCAAAATATTCCATTACAGTTTAGTAGTAATGATTTTATGAATTTCTTCACTGAGAAAATAGAAAGCATCAGAAACAAAATTGTAAATGTATAATCTTTAATGATGTCTTATGATTCAACCGCAATTATCGCCCCTCAAGAACTACTACACCGCTTTACAACTATAGGACAGGAAGAGCTAAATAAACTTATCATTGCATCTAAACCAACAATATGTTTATTAGATCCAATACCCACTAAACTACTGAAAGAGTTGTTGCCTGTAGTGCAAGAGCCTCTTCTCAATATTATTAACTCGTCTTTATCTTTAGGTCATGTTCCAAGAATATTCAAGTTGGCAGTCATAAAACCTCTCATTAAGAAGCCACAATTAGATCATAATAACCTAGCAAATTACAGACCAATTTCAAATCTTCCATTCATGTCTAAAATACTAGAAAAAATTGTGTCCACTCAATTGTGCTCTTTCTTGCAAGAAAATTATATCTATGAAAAATTTCAATCAGGATTCAGGCACAAATCACAAATGATTTACTTCCAACTTCTGATCAAGGCTGTATCTCAATACTAGTTCTACTCGATCTTAGTGCTGCGTTCGATACTATAGATCATAAAATACTCTTAGATCGACTTCAAAATTACACTGGTGTTCAGGGACAGGCATTAAACTGGTTTAGATCGTACTTGTCAGACCGCTACCATTTTGTCTGTCTAAATGGGGAAAAATCAAAGATAACATCAGTAGACTATGGGGTGCCACAAGGATCCGTGTTAGGCCCTCTGCTATTCTCAATATATATGCTGCCACTTGGTAATATTATAAGAAAACATGGAATTAATTTCCACTGTTATGCTGATGACACTCAATTATATATTTCATCACGACCAGATGAAAACGCTAAATTATCTAAACTGACAGTGTGTGTTGAAAATATTAAATACTGGATGACGTGTAATTTTCTGCTATTAAATTCAGAAAAAACGGAGGTATTACTTATTGGTCCAAAAAACTGCCCACAAAACCTCTCACAATAGAACTTTAACTTGGAAGGATGTCCTGTCACTTTATCCACTACAGTAAAAGACCTGGGTGTTATATTAGACCGCAACTTGTCTTTCGAAAATCATATTTCATATGTTACAAGAACGGCATTTTTCCACCTTAGAAACATTGCTAAGCTACATAACATGCTATCTATTTCTGATGTAGAAAAGTTAGTTAATGCATTCATGACCTCGAGACTAGATTACTGTAATGCTTTATTAGCTGGTTGTCCTGCAAAATCAATAAACAAGCTACAGTTAGTCAAAAACGCAGCTGCTAGAGTTCTTACTAGGTCAAGAAAATATGATCATATTGTAACAATCGGTCTTATTGGTTGAAGTTACATGTATTAAAATGGGGTCAGATTCTACTGTGAGAGATATTGAAGTGTTTAAAAGGATAAGACAGACAACAGAAATAAGATGAATAAATAAATTGTATTTACAATAATCACAGGGAACGTAAAACAACACAGTAAAACCAGGAAACATCAGTCTGTTAAAAGCATAGAGTCCTCAAGGCCATACCATAAAACAGTCCGAATGAGTCCCAATGTGTTGATTGTCCCAAAGTGTAAGTGTCCACCGGTGTATATACAAAGTCCACGGAAGTGATAATCCCAATTGTGCTGGAAAGGAAAGTTCACACTGGAAACTCCACAATCCACTTCGCTGGTGATTCTCCGGGGGTCGGTTTGAATAGCGACCTCCCTTAATTTGCCATGCTGCTTCCTTAAAACTGGATATTTTCCTGTTTCCTGTCATGTGATCAATCACATGACAGGCAGACCCAATAATATTTAAAGACATACACACATTTAAATAGATAAGAGGACTAAAATGGACTAAAATGACTAAGACAACATGAAAACCTATTAAAACTCTAATATACATAAAATCATTATAATATATATAGAGTGGTTAAAACAAGCGTCTTGTGTGACAGTGTCACATAGTCCCCCCCCCCTAGCCTACGGCTCCCCGGGGAAGGTACTAGTCCCTTGAAGGTACTGTCAGCCATTGTCCATGTAGTGGGTATCCTCTTGAATGAGTGTCTTAAAATGTCTTTGTAATAAATTAGATAAAACTAGGCCATCCCACACAGGCACTAGTCTGCCGGAGGAATCTACTGGAATGCTCGAAAGAGGTGAAAGTCGATACCAGCCTGGGTGCCCTAGGATCGGTGGCGCCACGCCTCCCAGGGTCGTGTTGCACCCAGCCTTGCTGGCCCGCCAGCCCCTCTGGCATTTCCTCCTTACCGGCTTGAAGGTCTCTTTGATGGATGATGTTGCTGCTGATGAACGGTGATGTAAATGATGAGATGGTTTCTTGTGAGGGTTGATAACAGCACACTCCCTGGTCTCCACTCCACATGCCTTGCAGTCACTGACGAATTGCCAGATGTCTCTGCGGATTGAGGGCCACCAGGCAACTTCCAGGATCTGCAGGAAGGTCTTTAGCCGCCCATGATGTCTCTCTGCTGTCCTCTGATGGAAGGACTGTAGCGTCTGCTTGACCAGGGTCTGCGGAATGAGGAGCTGGACCTTGACCCTTCCGTCGTCCTTCTGGATCCGACGATACAGCAAGCCCTGGTGTTCTTGTACCTCGATACCCTGGGTCGGTGGAGTAGAGGGTGAGATGGTAAGTCGCTGAAGTGGGACGTCATCAGCCTGTGCGCTGCGGAGTTCCTCTCTGGAGAAAGGAAGGATAGAGACCATGGCGTTGACATCAGGCCCCGCTGGAGTGGTGGCACAGAAATCTCCATTGGTCGCTCTGTTGGTAGTCTGTGAAGTGGGAGAGGCAGTGGGATCATTGGCCGGCGGAAAGCCAGGGGCCGATGTGGGAGGCACTGGGCTGATCGTCACAGCAGGAGGGGAGATGGCAGCTTCTGGATCCCTTATTTGTTCCAGCTGTTTCGCCCATTTCTTGTCTCTCCTCTTGAAACATTCGATGACCTCTCTTTCCAGTGTCGCCACAGCATCCTTTATAGAGTCCTCCATTTTGCCAAATTTAAAATCCACGGCATCTCTAAAACACACTTCACGATTAAGAGAACTTTCAACAGAGTCTTTAAAATCCTTCTCCAGTCTTAAAACAATGTTTTTAAGATCAGCAACCTCAGTGCAGAGCTGTTTACACTCACAATATTGTAACCCCTGTTCATCATTCATACCAGCTGATGTATTAAAAGAAGCAGTATTAACTTGTTGTGTCGTCATCCTTAAAACACTCTTCTCAACACAGCGTAACAAATCTTAAACGTTCCCCGTACGGGCCACCATATGTAACAATCGGTCTTATTGGTTGAAGTTACATGTATTAAAATGGGGTCAGATTCTACTGTGAGAGATATTGAAGTGTTTAAAAGGATAAGACAGACAACAGAAATAAGATGAATAAATAAATTGTATTTACAATAATCACAGGGAACGTAAAACAACACAGTAAAACCAGGAAACATCAGTCTGTTAAAAGTGTAACAGACTCAGGCCTGTTACTATGTTTACTCCTACTGAGGGTACTACTACTACACACCACCAGAGGCACTAGGGTGCGTTAGGAGACGGTATATACCCAGGTGGGTAGTAGAGTTAGCCAGATTTGTTGGACAGAGGAAGCATGGCTTACCTGCTGTGTGGCCACAAACTACTTTGAGTCCTGATTGGGAAACTTTGGTTTTAAGCTCAGTCAAAGTAAGGAGTATTTTCTTTTCTTTTTCTTTCTTTATTCTTCATGTTTTCTGGGGTGATTTTGTTATTTGAGATTGTTTGCTAACTGGTTTCACTACTAATGTTTAGTTTATATTTTATGTTGTAGAAGGACTCTTTGGTGATGCTAGCATTCGCATCCCTTTCTGAGGTTACTTGGGTTGCTTTGTTGTCTGTGTGGGTTCATTGCCTTGTGGATCTCTTGGATCTTAAGCACAGGGGATCGTAAAGAATACCTGCACGGTTACCATCATCTACAGTTTTTCATCAACTGGTATCGTGCATCTGTGGACTGTATGCTATACACCATTCAATCCTGAACACTGTTGAGTCCTACTTCCATATTTGTTCTTTCTTGTATGGTCATTGTGTGTTTTGGTTTTCTGTATCCATTGTGGTATAATTTTGTTTGGTTTGTTTATAATTTGTTTTGTTCTGGTGTTTAGATAAAGTTACAAGAACACATGTTTATTACCTAACTGTTTTGTGTGATTTATACCTTGTTATATTAGGTCTGTGAAGCACTAGTTTGTTGATGATTCCCTTCCCTAAAAATCAGACTTATAGCAGCCTTTAACTTAAAGTAGTTAAGGTAGTTATAGAATGGCGCCCTAACAGGGACCAGCAAACGTGTACCTTTGCATCTATTGACCAGTGTTTATTTTCACCCAGTATGGCCGATCATATTGCTCCGGATGAGGATGGGTCTGCACCCAGACTGGATTTCGCATCAGAGCCATTCACCTTACAGAGAGAGCCTCTTAAGGAGCTGATTAGCACGTTTAGTGAACTGTACATTGACTCTGAGGAAGAGGAAGAAAGGATCAGGGATAACGTTCCTGATGACGACCACATTCTGAATGACTTCGATCTTCCACCTCCACCTCCCACAGAAACAGATGAAGCACCAGGTCATACCTCATTTACATCAGTTACAGCATTAATAGAAAGGCTGACAGAAAGAATTACGTTGTTGGAAGGTAGCTTGACAGAATGCGCTCAAGGGATGAGTGACTGTGTTCCATATGCGGAATTTGAGTCTAAGTGCAAGGCGAGCGAAGAAAGAATAAAATACCGTATGGAACGGGAATGTGACAGAACTAAGAAACAGTTGGAGCTTTCCATTCGAGATCTGGGGCGGTCCATGCTGGATTGTTTGAAGAGACGTGACATTCAAGTTGATCAGAAACTCAGATCTCTTGTCCCATCCATGTCTACGCCAGTTCACCGTGATCAAAGCCCTTTAGTAACACGTCCTGTTGTCAAACACAGAGACCAAACTTATAGTCTTCAGTATAGCCACTTGCCAGTTTCCGAAAGCCAGAGCTCAATGCAACATAATCCACCTGTAAAACTCGACTTTCCTAGTTTTAGTAATAACCAGAATGAAGATCCAGTCGTATTCATTGAAAGATGCGAGGAATATTTTGCTGTTCGCCCCCTCAGTGAGTGTGAGATAATGGCTTCACTCACAGCTGTATTAAAAGGGACCGCAAAAGACTGGTGGCTGGCTGAACGGAGAAATGTTCAAGATTGGAAACAGTTTAAAGAAACTTTCTTGCTCTCATTCTTAAGTGAAGATTATGAGGAGGTTGCTGCAAGGAAATTGCTTGAGAGGAAACAAGGTGCGAAGGAGAGCATCAGAGATTTTGCTTTCCAATATAGGGCCTTATGTTTGAGGTGGAAGAGTGAAATGCCTGAGAAGGAAGTGGTCCAAGCTATTCTACGAAATTGCAACCCACGTCTTGCAAGTTTGCTCAGAGGAACTGTTAAAGAAGTTGGAGAGTTGGTTAGAATTGGGACACAGATAGAAAGAGATTTTGAGGAGTCCAAGAGATATTGGAGCCTTGTTAACGTGGAGGAACAAAGGAAGAAACCTCAATCCTCGCAGGACCTTCAACGTAAACCTCCTCATGCTAATACCAGAGTAGTCCAATCCAATGTGCAATTTGATTTAAAGACAGTCACCATTCCAATCGTCTTACAAGACAGATATTGCAGGGCTATGGTTGATACTGGTAGCACCTTGTCCCTTATCCAAAAATCCTTGTGGAAACAGCTATGCAAAGAGGAACAATTCCAGTCAAGTAAAGGACAGTCGTTTCTGCTTGCCAACGGACAGCGGCAGACAGCCATTGGTAAAGTGGAATGGAGTTGTGAGATCCAGGGGCAATATATGAAAGTCATATTGTTTATCCTGAATGATGCAGACTTAACTGTACCGATCATCCTAGGTATGGATTTTCTGCTCGATTCGGGAATAAAGTTAGATTTTCAAAAAGCACAGTACAGTTTGCCTACAAAAGAAGAGACTGCTGCAGGGAACACTTACCCATTCCTAACCAATGAATGCCATTCAACTGTGAACTTTTATCTTGCTTTACCCACTCCTACAATATCTGAGGAAACGCTACATTCCATCTACCAACTCGCACAACAAGCCGACACGAGTGAACAATTTAAGGGACAGCTGGAAGATTTAATGTTAGAATGGCCATCGGTGTGCACACACGAGATTGGACAGTCAAATCTGGTAAAACACCGCATTATCACTACAAATGATGTGCCAGTAAGAAAACGTGCTTACAAGGTTTCAGTAGACAAGCAAAGATTTATTGATTCAGAAGTTAAGGACTTGTTAGCCAAAGAGATAATTCAACCATCTATTTCACCTTGGGCTTCACCAGTGGTGGTAGTCCCAAAAAAAGATGGAAGTTCAAGACTTTGTGTGGACTACCGAGGTCTTAATGCTAAGACGTACCTAGATGCCTACCCAATGCCCCAGATCCAGGATATCTTAGAGTCGCTGCATGGAGCAGCGGTGTTTAGCACTCTGGATTTGAAAAGTGGATATTGGCAAGTGGATATGGAGAAGGACAGTATCCAGAAAACTGCTTTTGTCACATCAACAGGGCTCTATGAATTTTTACGGCTTCCTTTTGGGCTGAAAAATGCAGCTGCATCTTTTCAGAGGTTAATGGAGCATGTATTAAGAAAGCTCAAAGGCAAGTGCTGTTTCATATACATTGACGATGTGGTGGTGTTTTCACAGAATGAGAAGGAACATCTTCAACACCTTAGCCAAGTTTTCCATTGTTTTCATGATGCAGGTCTCACCCTCAACCTGAAGAAATGTAATCTCATCCAGCGATCACTATCGTTTTTAGGACACATTGTTTCAGGTGATGGTATAAAAACTGATCCATCCAAAGTAGCAGCAGTCAATTCATTCTCTACACCCCAATCACTTAAGGATGTTCAACGTTTCTTAGGTTTAGCAGGCTGGTATCATCGTTTTATACCTAATTTTTCTGATAAAGCTGCCCCCTTACATGCACTGAAGCAGAAAAATTCCACGTGGCTGTGGACGGAGCGATGCCAACATGCATTTGACACCATTAAAAAAGATCTGACACAAGCCCCAGTCTTGATGCCACCTGACTTTGATAGACCGTTCAGGGTTCAAACTGACGCCAGTGAGCTTGGTTTGGGTGCGGTACTTACACAGGAGTCAGAGGGAGAAGAGCATGTGATAGCATACTCTTCTAGACTGTTACGAGGACCCGAGAAGGCTTACTCTGTTTCAGAAAAGGAGTGTCTGGCTGTGGTATGGGCCGTCGAGAAGTGGAGGCCATATCTCGAGGGTCATCCATTTGAAGTGGTTACAGATCATGCAGCATTGACCTGGGTTTTTCAACACCCAAAGCCATCTTCACGACTAATACGCTGGACTATACGTTTACAAGGGTTTCACTTTACCGTTAAATATAGAAAAGGACAGTGTAATGTTGTACCGGATGTGTTATCCAGAACCCAAAATAATCACACCTCACCTGATATAATTGCTGTAGTGAAGGCCATAGCACTTCCCACTGACATTCCGGTGGATCTTGCTCAAATTGGCATCGCTCAACAGAATGATGTAGAACTTCAGGAGTTGATTGGTAAAGCACAGTCGCAGACTGTTCAAGACGTATCTCGAGTGCATTATGTTCTACAAAATGGATTTCTATTTCGCAGTGTACCCAACGGACAGAAAGGACAGAAGTTGCAATTAGTAATTCCAGTAAGGTACCGTGAAGAATTCTTACGCTACGCACACGACAATCCACTCAGCGGTCATCTGGGGAGGTTAAAGACACTTCTTCGACTTCTAGATGTAGTGTATTGGCCTAGCTTGAGAGCGGAAGTGTGGAAACATTGTAAAGAGTGTCCTACCTGCCAAAAATACAAGCCTTCTAGCTCAAAACTCTCGGGTCACTTGCAGTCTACTCCTGTTGTTGAACCAGGACATATGCTTGGTGTTGACTTGATGGGACCTTTCCCGCGAAGTACAAAACAAAATGAACACCTTCTGGTCATTGTGGATTATTGTTCCAAATGGGTAGAGTTGTTTCCCTTAAGAGCAGCAAGAGCACCGCAGATAGCAAGGATTCTGGTCGAGGAAATATTCACCAGATGGGGTACACCAGCTTATCTAGTGTCTGACCGCGGTGCACAATTCACCTCACACCTTATCAACCTAGTATGCAAGCAGTGGGGTGTTATACAAAAATTGACAACGGCCTATCATCCACAAACAAACTTGACCGAACGTGTCAACAGGAATCTCAAAACAATGATAGCATCATATGTAGGGGACCAGCATCGTCATTGGGACAGTTGGTTGCCTGAGTTTCGGTTCGCAATTAACACAGCGTGGCATGAGAGTACAGGATATACACCTGCAGAAGTGGCGCTGGGGCGCAAGCTAAAAGGCCCATTGGAGAGAGCTTTGCATAGACCACCTGACCCCAATAACCCTGCCTATCCAATCCTTGAGCGCCAACAAAACCTCATCAAACTGGTAAAGGAGAACATTGAACAAGCCCAGGTCAAACAGAAACGCTACTACAACCAACACCGCAAACAGACTCAGTATCAGGTGGGGGATGTAGTTTGGGTGCGGACTCATCCTATGTCCAGAGCAGATGAAGGGTTTATGGCAAAACTTTCTGCAAAGTGGAAGGGCCCTGCGGAAATTGTTAAGTGTCTCGGACCTGTAAATTATTCTGTTTCTTTTTTCAATGATGTTCATAATATCGAAACTTACCATATACAAAATTTAAAGACTTGTCATGGTTATGACAAGCTTTCTTCTGAAGGGGGGGGTATGTAACAGACTCAGGCCTGTTACTATGTTTACTCCTACTGAGGGTACTACTACTACACACCACCAGAGGCACTAGGGTGCGTTAGGAGACGGTATATACCCAGGTGGGTAGTAGAGTTAGCCAGATTTGTTGGACAGAGGAAGCATGGCTTACCTGCTGTGTGGCCACAAACTACTTTGAGTCCTGATTGGGAAACTTTGGTTTTAAGCTCAGTCAAAGTAAGGAGTATTTTCTTTTCTTTTTCTTTCTTTATTCTTCATGTTTTCTGGGGTGATTTTGTTATTTGAGATTGTTTGCTAACTGGTTTCACTACTAATGTTTAGTTTATATTTTATGTTGTAGAAGGACTCTTTGGTGATGCTAGCATTCGCATCCCTTTCTGAGGTTACTTGGGTTGCTTTGTTGTCTGTGTGGGTTCATTGCCTTGTGGATCTCTTGGATCTTAAGCACAGGGGATCGTAAAGAATACCTGCACGGTTACCATCATCTACAGTTTTTCATCAACTGGTATCGTGCATCTGTGGACTGTATGCTATACACCATTCAATCCTGAACACTGTTGAGTCCTACTTCCATATTTGTTCTTTCTTGTATGGTCATTGTGTGTTTTGGTTTTCTGTATCCATTGTGGTATAATTTTGTTTGGTTTGTTTATAATTTGTTTTGTTCTGGTGTTTAGATAAAGTTACAAGAACACATGTTTATTACCTAACTGTTTTGTGTGATTTATACCTTGTTATATTAGGTCTGTGAAGCACTAGTTTGTTGATGATTCCCTTCCCTAAAAATCAGACTTATAGCAGCCTTTAACTTAAAGTAGTTAAGGTAGTTATAAAAGCATAGAGTCCTCAAGGCCATACCATAAAACAGTCCGAATGAGTCCCAATGTGTTGATTGTCCCAAAGTGTAAGTGTCCACCGGTGTATATACAAAGTCCACGGAAGTGATAATTAGTGATGGGACATCTGAAGCGAGGCTCCGGAGCTTGTGTCGAGCAAAAAGGGGCGTTCCAGATGAAGCCCCGATTCGAGGCTTGTATCGTTTCCGTGAAAATCACGTGACGATGACAAACGAGACCTCGGTTTCTGTTGAATACGTCATTGTTTCATTCTAAGTATCGCTTCCGCTATTATTATTATTATATGTATAGCCTCCCAGTTCCATGCACTATTGCACTCCCAATCAGCACTGCACACACAATAATTTCTTTACAATCATTTGGGCCATTCACTGTCATCACTAACCCAAAGAACTACTGAATAGTTGAACACAAAGTTGTGTGTTTGTGTGAGTTATGTGTGCATAGGTTAATACAAGCAGAGTAAAATACTTTATTTAATACACAGACAATAGAAAAAGGGTGTGCCCACACTATGACAATTTGATTGCTCAGGATGAATAGATTTGTGTGCGATACATTGCTTTGCACAGCAGGTGTCACTAGGGAGCACACTGTTTCATGAGGCTTCGGCTAAATGAACCTTTTGGTGAACCAATGGGCTGGAAAGCCTCAGTGGTTCAGAAAGTCTCATTTGGCCATCACTAGTGATAATCCCAATTGTGCTGGAAAGGAAAGTTCACACTGGAAACTCCACAATCCACTTCGCTGGTGATTCTCCGGGGGTCGGTTTGAATAGCGACCTCCCTTAATTTGCCATGCTGCTTCCTTAAAACTGGATATTTTCCTGTTTCCTGTCATGTGATCAATCACATGACAGGCAGACCCAATAATATTTAAAGACATACACACATTTAAATAGATAAGAGGACTAAAATGGACTAAAATGACTAAGACAACATGAAAACCTATTAACCCTTTCGCACGTACGTTCTAAATATTCAGACTGGCAGCCTGGCGTGAGTTTTTTTTTGCGACCGTTATTATGCAATGACATGCATTCTAATTTCCATGGTAACACATCAACCTTGACACGTGAGTTTTTGCAGTCACAATGGCGCTCATGGTGGATGACCGCGTGCAGGTGAGCACTCTATGAATGTTTTGCTTTATTTTTTTAATTCAAAACCTCTCACATTATTTGTTAGCGTGTACACACTATGGTTGACATGTTTATGTTGCTATTTTTTCCCACTGCTTTGAATTTCGCTTGCACACGGCATTTTGCATCTCCCTCACAACATCCGCGTGACAATTGGTGAGTATATTTTAGTGTTCATTTCCTATTTTGGAGCACATATAATTATTTACAAGCATGCAATAAATATGAATAAAGATGTTTTAAAAATTCTCTTGTAAAACGAACAGTACTCAATAATGTGGACGTTCAAATGTCATGTTTGTCGTTTTGCACATTGCAAATATGCTCCGTGCATTCGGTAAAGTTATTAGGGTTCAGTTGACTTGATACGTAACATGAATAAATTATATATTATTTATGTTTTAGTGTTAATATTGTTACTGAGTTTTATATCTCACTAGCAAAGCAGAGAAAAGCTATATGGTCACGCCTATTAGCTAAACTATTAGCTTGCATATATATATAGTTTACATGATGTCAAATACCATGTACCTTTTCTCTGCTTTACTAGTGAGAAATGTGTTGTATAAGTTTAGTATAATTCAAACGCATGTCATTTGTTAAAAAGAAATTGCAAAATTTACACATTTCATTCATGTTTTATTAAATCTTCAATTTAAGCTAAATGTTTTTTGTTTAAACTATTATACATATATACATACTTTCTAATAAAATTACAAAAATTATAAATATGATTACAATGAACAACAATCAAAATAGTATTATAAACAAAACAATAAATATACTCTGGTAAAAAAAAATCTTTAAAACAAACTATATACATATGTTTATACTAAATAAATTACAAATATAATTAAAATTAATAAACGTAAATAAATAAATAAACTCTGACTTTATACACATTTAATATTTCTTCAGTGTGTGGTACTCCTCAAAGCAAGGGACCGCACACAAGGGAGTGTTGCACGGCACACACATGTGCTTGGTGAGACGCCTCTGCTTGCTCTTCCGTGTGCTGGAGAGGCAGACCTTGCAGTGCCGCCTGGTCCTGCTGCCCTGGGAAGTGGTCTGAGGGACTTCAGAGAGAAAATGCCTGGCTGTAAGGCGCAGAGGAGTGTCTAAGGCAGGTCGCCCTCCTTTGGCTGGACACCGCGGTGTGCTGTACTCCTCCAGCAGCCCTCTCATCAGGTTACTGAACTGCAGGGAGGTGATTTCCTTTCCTACTCACAGTAGAACACATCAATAGGGCGTAAGGAAGAGAATAGAATTGTATGTGACAGTGTGGTCTGTTTATTATTGTAAATTTGTTAATAGAGGGTATGCATGTGACATCACTGTCAGCTGGAGTGAATTCGATTAAAATGTGATTAAGCTCATAATCACATGAACACACGTACGCCAATTTTAATCGCATTAAAAAGGCAAGTAAACACCTTAATCGCAATATTGCCGCTCTGACCAAAGTGTGCATGTGCGTGGATGTATACGGATGCTGTGCGTTGTTCACACAATTTAACCATGAATGAACTGACATTATTCTGAAGTTTTCTCTTCTCCAAATCACTAAACACTGTCAACACAACTCGCTGTGCAGTCTCTGCTCCTCATCTTCATCCAGACGCGAGAACAACGTGACGACAGCGTAGGCAAACCCGGCATTGCGATGTTCATCACGGTGCTGAATAATATCTTGTACGGCCATAAAAATGTATTTTGAATTTGATGCGAGTAGATTAAAACAATGGCCAGTAACATGCATAATGTATGCCTATCTGAGTGTGGTATAACTTATTAGCAAATAATAAAATTTGCATTGGAAGAGAATTTTTTAAAAATCTTTTAGTTATAATTGAATTAATTTAAGGACTGACACAATTTGTTCAGTAAACCACTGTTTGATTAAAAAATAAGCTATTTTAAATGTAGTTTTCTCTCCCCTGCTGTACCGAACCGTGACTTCAAAACCGAGGTGCATACCAAATCATCCATGCATACCCTTTATAACACTTATGTTTACATTAATTGAAAATGTAATCACTTTTTATCTTGTTTATATTATTTGATTTATAGAAATATCTTACCAGTTATTTGCCTGTAGACGATGTGGCTGTTAAGTAAAACCGTGTCTAGTAGGTGAAAGAAGACCTTCTTGTACCACTTGGTAGACTTTCTGGTGCACTCAAGAAAACCAGTCATCATGTCTGCTTTGTCAACTGCCCCCATCTTTTTATTGTACTCCAGCACACAGACTGGCTTCATCTTTGCTTGCCCAGTGATGTGATCCAGCTTCCCTGTGGCTCCCATACCAGTTGGGTGGACTGTGGTAAGGACATGCACATCTCTTTTATCATGCCATTTGACTGCCAACTGCGATCCATTTTCCTTACATTCCACCTCACCCTTTGTCATCTTGCAGGGGAATGTTGGCATCCCTTTCCGGTTTGCACGCACCGTCCCACAAGCTCCAGTGTCAAGAGACAAGAGGTGCTGAAAAAGTGTGGGACTACTGTACCAGTTATCCACGTAAAGGATACGACCCTTTCTGAGGTAAGGTGCCAGTAGTGTCATTACAACAGACCCAGAAATCCCAAGTCCTTGGTAGTGCTGTATGTCACTGGTAGATCCGGAGTAAATGATCATGTCCTGCACATAGCCAGTGAGCACATCACACAAAACAAAAAACCCCAAATCTGTGCCGTTTAGATGGAATGTACTGACAAAATGCTAGCCTGCCTTTCCACTTCATCAGAGATTCATCAACACACAGATCCCTGTATGGCACAAAAATGCGACGAAAGGAGGAGGTGAGAGTAGTAAAAATATTTCTGATTTTTTTCAGTGGGTCATTGAGAACTGCTGTTGCATTGTTCGCAAAGTGAAGACAGCGGAGGAGCAGAAGGAAGCGGTCCTGTGAAAACAAAGACCCGAAAAATGGTGTCAAGAGCATGGGGTCTGTGCTCCAGTAATCCCGAAGAGATGGCTTTTTGATCACCCCCATTAGGAGAACTGCCACTAAAAATGTGTATATTTCAGGGATATTTGTTGGAACCCATTTATCCATTTTTCCCCTCACTTCTTTTTCTTTCAAGTCAGAGGCATAGCGGTTTGTTTCCTCCACAATTTCTCCGACAACTTCTTCAGTGAAGAACAATTTAAAACAATTGACCTCACTGGGGGATTCTGGTGGATTTTGCACACTGTTGGTCGTCAAAAATGCCTGGGCCAGGAGGATTAAAAAGGTTGGTTACCTTCCAGGATGACGAGTTTACCTCAGCTGCTGAAGGTAAAATATGTCCTGGCGTTGTGGAAGAAGTCTCATCTTCACCCTCAGTGTTTTCAAGAGCTTCAAGGTTCGGGGGAAGGTCTTCATCACTGTCACTCTCTGCCTCACTGTCAAAATTCTCCTCATCAGAATTAAAAAAAATCTCCTCTATTTCCTCACTTGTCAGTTGTCTTCTTTTAAATACATTTTCTGCCATTTTCTCTGAAGTAGTTAGAATCTGGTAAATTGTATTAAAATTGTGTCTGAAGCTGGTACCAACGCGAGTGTGAGGTAACAGTGACGTCAACAGTGACAACTTGTCAGCAGGAAAAAATGCTTGCAATGCATGACTGTTCAAATGTTTTATTGTTTTTATACAAAATATTTTCAAACTTGTTAACTAAATTAAATGCATGCAAGTGAACTCCTTATGGTTTATATACTTATTAAAAATATATATGTTAGTTGATCGGTAAGTTATCACGAGCTGTGGGCGGGGCGCCGCCATTATGTGTTTACAACAGTAACGTACCAGGGAGCCGAAGCCTGCTGGATTTACACACAAGATCACCCACTTCTCCTGATATATGTGACATTACGTGAGGGAACAGCCTAGACTGATCGCACACGTCAAAGGGTAGAAAATGGTCGTGTTGTTTGATCTGTAATGTTATAGCGAGCTAACGTCATGACTTATGAGCGCTCGTGCCGCGATTATGTATTTACAACAGTACCAGGGAGCCCAAGCCTGCTGGATTTACACACAAGATCACCCACTTCTCCTGATATATGTGACATTACGTGAGGGAACAGCCTAGACTGATCGCACACGTCAAAGGGTAGAAAATGATTGTGTTATTTGATCGGTAATGTTATCACGAGCTGTGGGCGGGGCGCCGCCATTATGTGTTTACAACAGTACCAGGGAACCGAAGCCTGCTGGATTTACACACAAGATCACCCACTTCTCCTGATATATGTGACATTATGTGAGGGAACAGCCTAGACTGATCGTACACGTCAAAGGGTAGAAAATGATCGTGTTGTTTGATCTGTAATGTTATAGCGAGCTAACGTCATGACTTATGAGCGCTCGTGCCACGATTATGTGTTTACAACAGTACCAGGGAGCCCAAGCCTGCTGGATTTACACACAAGATCACCCACTTCTCCTGATATATGTGACATTACGTGAGGGAACAGCCTAGACTGATCGCACACGTCAAAGGGTAGAAAATGATTGTGTTATTTGATCGGTAATGTTATCACGGGCCATTATATGTTTACAACACTGATATCTTGCTGTTATATATATAGTAGTATGCAATTACAAACTATATTTAGTTTTTGCTGATATTTTGTGGTTGTGTAATGTAATTTGAAGTGTATGAAACCTAAAATAAACATTAAAAGACACCAAGCGCAGTCAGTCTCTCACTCACTCACTCAGTCTTTGGCTCAGCGCCAGTCAGCGCGCTAAAGCAGATTTGAAATTTTGAATTTGGCAGTTGATCATGAGCGTTCTAATCACACCAGTGTGATCGTACGCTCCAGGGACCAGCCAAGCTTGATCACACGGGTGTGATCGTATGTGTCAAAGGGTTAAAACTCTAATATACATAAAATCATTATAATATATAGAGTGGTTAAAACAAGCGTCTTGTGTGACAGTGTCACAATATAACACCAATTTTATCATCTCTACACTGGTTACCTATTAAGTTCTGTATCAATTAAAGTATTGCTACTGACCTATAAAGCCCTAAATGGTTTAGCTCCAGTGTATTTAACGGATCTTCTATCGCCCTACAATCCATCGCGCTCTTCAAGATCACTAAACTCGAGGCTTCTGGTCATTCCTAGGATATCTAAGTCCACTAAAGGAGGGAGGGCATTTTCACATTTAGCTCCTAAACTCTGGAATAGTCTTCCTGATATTGTTCGAGGTTCAGACTCGCTGTCCCAGTTTAAAACTAGATTAAAGACGCATCTCTTTAGCCAAGCATTCACATTATAATTACCTTTTATACTACAGTTAAATCGGATCAAAAGCATTAATATTCTGAACAGCAGCTATGCTAATTATTTCCCATCTGCTTTTCTGTTGTTATCTCGGGACACTAGTCCCGAGGTAACTAGTTCGTCAGCTCCAGTTTGTATCCAGCCTCTCATGGAGACTTCAGATGCCCCAACACCTGTGATGAGACGACTCGACGCCTGTGAAGAGACGACTCAACGGCAGCGTTGTTATGGCCTAAATTAATACATGATTGATTAACTTATTCTAACATTTTTCTTTAACATTCTCTTTCTAACATTTTTCAATGTACATTTATGAAATGCACTTTCTGTAAAGCTGCTTTGAAACAATGTGTATTTGGTCAGGAGCGGAGCGGAGGAGCGGAGTTTCTCTGGCTAACCTTTTCTCCACTGCCGCAGCAGTGATGTTCCCTCCCAGAATCCTCCAATCCTACGTGACAGCTTGGAGATGTTTTAAAGCTTTCCACTTCTCTTATAAACATGTTGTTCCCATATTTTTCTCTCCTTTCTATCACCTCATTTATCTCCTACCTTAATACCGTTAAGGGCCTCCAAGTTGGGTCCATCAAGGGTTACTTGAGCGGCATTCAGTTTTTCCACAAATTGATGTACGGCGCTCCGTCCACTGAGATAAACAATTCACAAACCTCCCTCCTGATCAAAGGGATTCAAAGATCCCAGCTCACCCGTCCCGACACCAGACAACCTATAATGCTAGACATCCACACCAAATGTATTCACGCCCTCCGCACAGGCTACCAGCCCCTCAATACCTCCCGAACACTTGACGTCATGTTTATCCTAGCCTTTTTGGTTTTCTTAGATGCTCTGAACTCTCTATCACTTCCAAATTCGACCCAAAAAATCAACCCCACCATCTCAGACTTATCAGTACTAGATAGGGAAACAATCTCATATTTGATTAAGCAAAATAAGACAGATCAAACCAAAAAAAAAATTTTGGCGGGTCATTTTATCTACATTTTTAACCCCTCATTGCTAATCCAACCATACCAGTCAGTTCTGGCATATCTTCAATGGAGAAGTTCTCAGGCCAAATCTCCCCTGGAACCCCTGTTCCCTGATGAATCCAACAAACCTGTGACACACCTTGGTTCCAGAAACACCTCAAATTCATTCTCCAACAGTCAGGCGTCCCAGCAAGGAATTTCTCAAGCCACTCTTTCCGTATCAAGGCAGCAACCGTCTAAGGTTACGTATGTAACCTCTGTTTCCTGAGAACAGGGAACGAGCGCTGCGTCTAGCTGACGCTATGGGGAACGCCCTCGGCGTGACTGGTGTCTGAAGCTACTATCGAATCACGGCAAAGTCTTTGACCGACGTCAGCCCATGACGTCATCAACGTGCGACCCGGAAGTATAAAAGGGCGCCGTGCCAACACATACACATCTTCTCGTCTGAAGGGACTGTATGGCAGATCCTGAAGCATGGCAACGCGACGCAGCGCTCGTTCCCTGTTCTCAGGGAACAGAGGTTACATACGTAACCTTAGACGTTCCCTTTCGAAAGGGAACTCTCGCTGCGTCTAGCTGACGCTATGGGGAACGATATACCAACGCCGCCATGCTGAGGGGAGTGTCTGCCCATTGGCAGTGACAACTGTCAACTCAAGTAATTCATAGAAAAACCCGAGCGACTCCCCCTCAGGTCCTGGGCTGACAGTGACAGCACTCCCTACGGTCATAGCCCAAGCTAAACAACTAAACGGAACCCTAACGCACTGCGTGGAGTTCCATCCAGACAGCTCCAAGGCCCGGGACCACTACTTCCAATGAAGGGGTCCCTTCAAGGGAATGTGGCTAGGGGACCCGAAGGAACCCCAGCCAGTCACTACTCGGGAAAAAGTTCTCCCGAGTGCCACCAGGGAGGCCTGACCTGGTGCCCTAAGTGTTATGGACACTTCGGTTTAGCCAACCCTGTCTGTTCAAAACAGAGCCTCTGGATGGTGCCCAAAGGGCGTCCAAGCTAAGGGACTGAAACACAGGCAGTCTTACTTAGCCCGGAACTCAGAGACGGGTTATCCAAGAGAGCAACACTCAGCGTAGTGCTTTTCAACCCTTGCTATCGAGGGGAGTCTGCCTGCTCAAATCAAGGATCTACCAGGTGCTTATGTTTCACAGCAGTAGGGAGGCCGAAAGGGCCTAATGACTGATCTAACAGGGAGGCCTCATGAGAGGCCTACGACCGTCTGACCAGGCTCAGGCGGCTGAGCACTCATAGACGACCCTCATTGAGGGGAGCAGCTGAGCCTGCCGGGCGAGTAACCTCCAGCTATAGGCCCAACTACCACAAGTTCTCACAGAGAACTGGTAATCAAAGTGCCTAGCTCAGGAACTTCAACTTCAAGGAGGCCCTGTGGGCCTACTACTTGATAGCGGGTATTCCAGGGAGGCCTATAGAGGCCTACTACCTAACCGCAAGCCATGCTGGAAACCCAAGCATCCAGGCTCGGGACTCCGTCCTCAGGGAGGCCTTAGTGAGGCCTACTACCTGACAGTAATACCGCCTGCTGAGGTTACCCTTGTTTTCTCAAGGAGGCCTAATGGAGGCCTACTACTTGACAGTCAAGCTACGCAGGCTAGTCGGGCATCCTGTTTAAGGAACCCGTCCTCAAGGGAGGCCTATTAAGGCCTACTACCTGATAACCAGCCTTTAGGGAGGCCTAGAGAGGCCTACTACCTGATTGCAATACGTGCTAAATGACTGGGTCCCAGGAACACCTTAGGGAGGCCTGATGGGGCCTACTACCTCGTTCGAGTGACCACCATCTGGGACTCGACAGTCAAGCTACGCAGGCTTTTCGAGCATCCTGATTAAGGAACTCGCCCTCAAGGGAGGCCTATTAAGGCCTACTACCTGATAAGCAGCCTTTAGGGAGGCCTGGAGAGGCCTGCTACCTGTTTGCAATGCGTGCTAACTGTTTCAGATGACTGGACCCCAGGAACACCTTAGGGAGGCCTGATGAGGCCTACTACCTTGTTCGAGTCAGGGAGGCCTATTAAGGCCTAGAATTAACAGCAGGCTTTCAGGGAGGCCTGATGAGGCCTACAACCTGCCTCTGAGAGCGACCACAATCTGGGAACTCACCCTCAGGAAAGCCTAGTAAGGTCTTAGAGTTAACAGCAGGCCTTTCAGGGAGGCCTGATGAGGCCTACAACCTGCTTCTGGTAGTGATCACAACCTGAGAGCTCACCCTCAAAGAGGCCTAGTAAGGCCTTACACCTACCAGCGGGCCTTCGGGGAGGCCTGATGAGGCCTACAACCTGATAGCCTCCAGGCTAGCTGTCCTGATGCGCACATCGGTACATACCTCCAGTGAGGCCTGTTTGAGGCCTTCCAACTGATAATGCGCCTTGTTCAAGAGGCCTACTGAGGCCTACAATTAACAGCCGACCTTCAGGAGAGCGTATTACCCCTATTTAACCTGATAGCCAGCTAGGCTAGTAGTACCTTGATGCTTAAGCATTGTCACCTGCCTTACTAGAGGCCTGATAAGGCCTACCACTGTCACCGTTTACTCTTGAGAACGGTGCAATCCTTCCTGCTAACTGGGACAGCCATAATTGAAAAATGTGGGTTGTAGTAATATTAGACCCTACGGCTCGTTTTCATGGAGGCCTGCTGAGGCCTAACACATGATAGCTACCCATTACTATGGGGACCCGTTCCAGGGAGGCTTGTAGAAGCCTACAAGCTGTACGAGTTTCGCAAAAAACGAGAAATAACTGCCAGACAAACAAACTGACTGCTATTAAAACCAACGACTCTCAATGAGAGGAGGCCTCCGATCTAAGTACAACAAAAAAGGTGACGGTGCCTCAGCAACGCGCCTCCTTCATCCACATACCAACTGACGCCGTAGCGCTCAGTCGTAACAGAGACAAACTAATCCAACCTGCAGTGGCTTAGGGAACCGAAGACACATAGTAACCCTAGGCGGTAGACAAACACTACATTCTATCAGAAAAGTGTGCTACCGCCTAGTAATCCGCAAACATTTCAAAGAAAAGAGCGGCGGCCTAAACACTACTCTCAAAATGAGAGGAGGCCCATCTTCTGATAACCATAAGCGGTAGCCTATCTGGCGCCATCTTGACCAACCAGGGAAAGCCAACACACGCTCACAAACATAGCCCAGATAATGGTGCTGTGTTAAAGCCTAACTAAGCAGGGGAATAGACAGTTCTCTCTGATGAATACCCAACTCTATACAGGAACCTGGGGTCTGTAAGAAATACATATTTTTAGTATAACACACAAAAATGACCACTCTCACCTGCGGCATGCTGAGCGAAGACTCATTGTGCGGTTCTCACTACCATGTTCTACCGCCCTTGAATGCCTGAAAGGGGCGTTCTCACTGAGCAAGTCCGGGCGGGCCATCAGAACATAGTTCTACTCACCATAGGCCCGCCTCAGGCCTGATGTAAGAAGCGCCTGGGTAAAAGTCATTAAAAAGGAAAAAGGAGAGGGCTATGATGTAATCGCCCTCAAGGGAAGTGATCCATCACCAACGCCTTCGTTGAGAACGTTTGTCCTGGACACCTCCCTTACATCCTTTTTCCCGTGGGAATCCCATCTCCTCTGTACCCTGCTCCTCCAAGGAGGGGGGGGGCACGAGAGGAGACACTAGCACTCTGGTCCTGCCTACGGTCCTCAGACCGTGAAGGACCAGGTCCCGCCTGCCTGGGTGGGGGCGCGGATCTCAGCGGTATGCATGTTTTATTCTTAAATGCCGCTGAGCGCGCCTTCGCCTCCCTGAACTTTCCAACCACCGCCTACACGGAGGTGCCGAAAAGTTCAGTAGGCGAAACCGGCGAATCGAAGAGAAAACCCTTTTCTCTCTCCCCGATATAAGCCAGGCCCAACCACAGATGCCTCTCCGTAACCACCATAGCCGCCATAGAGCGGCCGATAGCAGCAGCAGTCTGCTTGGTGGCCCGGAGAGACAGATCTGTGGTGCGGCGCAGCTCAGCAACCGCCTCAGGGGACAGCCCGGCCCCCTGGTCGAGATCCTTCAGCAGGTCCGCCTGGTACGCCTGAAACACCGCCATGGTGTGAAAAGCAGCACCAGCCTGACCTGCTGCCGTGTATGCCCCTGCCATTAAAGCACAACGTGATTTAGAAAGGCAGAGTTTGAGCTCTTCAGTGTTGATGCCCACGAAACGCGAGAAAAGTTCGCAAACTTTCCTCGCCAGTCGGTAGCCTCAACACATATCCATATTCCCCTATCCCCTCGACATCAGCGAAGTTAAAACTCTGATGTTGATGAACATTGGGTAGAATATGGATTCTTCCATGCCCTCTCGATCTCTGTAAGAAGATCAAGAAGGAATGGAAGGCTCATCTGAGCTGATGGTTTATGGCCAAGGAGAAATCGATTGTGCAATCTACCACGAGTGATCTCTCCTCTAACGCGCCAACATGGCAGCAGCAGCCTGCCCGTAGCACGTTCCATAACATTCATCAGCTCAGCATACACGGTCAAGGTGGCTGAGAGGATTCATACCACTCTCACCAGCCATCCCTAAGAGCACTTGCTGTTTAGTCTCGTTAGCCGCCAGATCGTCGCGACGATCGGCGAGCTGCATCTGAGAACCCATGATGTATGCCAACGCTCAGCCTCAGCTTGAGCGGGACAGCATCATCCAGTCCCAGATGCCAAACTTTCTTCCCTCAGGAAAAAGCCAGACTAGAGTGGAGCGATCTCAGATTGAAAACCGCTCACACTCACACACAAACAACTTCAAATGAACTTGACTGTGCATGCTCTTGATCCCAGGCAGTAAATACACACTCGTGTGTATTAATAATTGAATTTGTTTTACCTTAACTCGTATAGCAGTTCAAACAGACAGTCCCTGAAGACGAGAAAGATGTGTATGTGTTGGCACGGCGCCCTTTTATACTTCCGGGTCGCACGTTGATGACGTCATGGGCTGACGTCGGTCAAAGACTTTGCCGTGATTCGATAGTAGCTTCAGACACCAGTCACGCCGAGGGCGTTCCCCATAGCGTCAGCTAGACGCAGCGAGAGTTCCCTTTCGAAAGGGAACTCAGCAGCTAAAAAAGGCCTCTCCCAACAACAGTTCCAATCTCTCGGGAGATGGTCCTCAGATGATTTTCAAAGCTATATCAGGACCAATCGGTTCCACTTCAAAAAAGCCCACCAAACTCTCATCGATTAAAACCCTCTGGGTTGTCCACCAGGAATTTCCATCCAGCGAGCATTGGTCTCCCAACGGATGCAGTGAGAAATCTCCCAGGCAAGCACTCATGCTCTCTCTTTCATGTTCTCAGTGTTTCAGCGAGAAAGTGGAAAGTTTCCACGCATCAAGAAAGTGGAAAGTTTCCACACAGCGAGAAAGTGGAAAGTTTCCACGCAGTGAGAAAGTGGATAGTTTCCACGCATTGAGAAAGAGGATAGTTTCCATGCAGTGAGGAAGCGGATCATTTCCACGCAGTGAGAAAGAGGATACACTGCATGAAAAAAGGTGTATTCGGACCAGTATACTTTTGTATACACTGCTGAAATTCAGAAGAGTCCGGGAGTATACTGGCCGGATAGGTCAAATTCCATGGATCCGTATACATCCGAAATGATACCAAATCGGATGTATGTTGTGGCCGTATACTTCCATGCTACAGCCATTTGTTGTCATGGCAAGTAATCCCATCAATGGTTTTTCCCAGGAGACATTTTCACACCTCTAAACAGATTTGCCTTTCATCCCCTGTTGGTCCTTCATCTCAGACTGGATTGGTTGTTCTTTTAAAACCACTCCCAAAACCCAGACTGCTATTAGAGGACAGGACACATTGAAGACCCAGTAAAGTGATTGTAATATTCACGTAAACTGAATATTTACGACACTTCTTTATGGCACAACAGCAGGTTGCTGTGGGTTATTGGCTTGGCGCCAGTTGTATTATTGTACATTGTCGAGTAAAGTCTTCAAGTTTGTTCGGTACTCGTTGTATGTCTCCTTATTTAAGATTGCATGCCCTGTGCAACATATCTAACAATCAAAGAACAAGACATGGTGTCAGAAGAAAAATAACTAAAATGGATTTTGCAGGAGTACCATCGCCGCACATGAATTGGGAATCATCTAACTTACCAGATGCATGGCGTAAGTTCAGACAGCATGCAGAACTCATGTTCGCGGGTCCATTGAAGAAAATGGGTGAAGATGAAAAGTGCAGCTATTTACTCCTGTGGATAGGAGAGAAAGGAAGAGATTTCTTCAACACCTGGACGCTAACGACAGATGAAGCAAAGGTACTGAAAACTTACTACGACAAGTATGACGCCCGACAAGTATGTGATGCCCAAAACGTACACAATTTTCGCCAGATACAAATTTCATGAGCGAATTCAAGGAGCCAACGAAAGTTTTGAGCAATTTGTGACTGAACTAAGACTATTAGTGAAAGATTGTGCTTATGCAGACAGCTAGGAAATGGTTAGAGATTGCATCGTGTTTGGCATTCACTCTCCGCCAGTGCGGGAGAAGCTGCTGAGCGTCGGCTCTGAGTTAACGCTAGACAAGGCCATAGATATTGCCAGATCACATGAAGTTGCACAAGCTCAACTCAAAACATTTGCAAACAGCACATACAACCCCCTGCGATCAAGCAGTGCATGCAATCACAACCCAGAAAGAGTCACAGAAGCAAACAGCAAAAGCTGGAATGAAAGCTTTGCATCGGAGCAGCAATGGCATCATGGAGCGCGGCAGAAATTGCGGTTACTGTGGCAACCAGGCTCATGGTCCTTCAGAGAAATGCCCCGCTAAAGGTTAACAATTTGCCAAATGCGGAAAACGCAATCACTTTGCCAAAGTGTGCTTTCAAAAGGAATGTTCATGTAGTGAGCAAAGAGGCTTTTCATGATGAGGAAGACCCACATGCAGAGTTTTTCGTGGATACCGTCTTGAAGGAGTCATGTGACACAGAACAAGCATTTGCAGACATACTGTTGGGAAAAGAGAAAACTGAAAATAGTTTCAAGTTGGACACCGGAGCACAGGCAAATGTCATTCCACTGCACACTAAGAGATCAGTGCAAGCTCACACAGACTACGCACAGCCTCACTGGATATGGTGGTCAAATGCTCTCAGTAAAAAGGGAAATGTGCATTACCGTCCAGATACAAAGACAGAGAAACAATGATGGACTTTTACATAGTCAATATGCCAGCACCACCCGTATTAGGTCTAAAAGCATGCCTGAACCTGGACTTAATCAAGCTAGTGCTCTCAGTAAACGCTCTTAAAGAGGACAAGCCCATCATGGAGGAATATGCAGATGTATTGGATGGCATCGGATTATTTCCAGGGGAATGCACAATCCGATGCAAAAACCTGATGCAACACCAGTTGTTTATCCACCGAGAAGGATACCTCTGGCTCTACGTGGCAGACTGAAAGAAGAGCTGCAAAATATGGAAAAACAAGGAGTCATAACCAAGGTAATAGAGCCCACCGACTGGGTAAACGCACTTGTAGTCGTGGAAAAACCGAGAACTGGCAAACTCAGAATATGCTTAGATCCCCGCGATCTCAATAAATTGATCAAGTGTCCACACTACCCCTTGCCAATAATAGAAGACATCACGCCCAAGCTAACGGGTGCAAAATACTTCAGTGTTTTAGATGCCCGTTCGGGGTACTGGGCAATAAAACTAACAGAGGAATCGTCCAAGCTGACGACATTCAACACTGTATTCGGACGATACAGATTTTGGCGTCTTCCATTTGGCATAATTTCAGCGCATGATGAATTTCAACGCAAAATAGACGAGACATACGAAGGTCTAAATGGTGTTGTTGCGATCGTCAATGATATCCTGGTATACGGACGAACAAAAAGGACAACAACTTGCACACGTTGTTGCAACGGTCCCGTGAGAATGGTGTGAAACTCAACCCTGAGAAAAGCATTGTGAATTCCTCTGAAGTTCGCTACTTCGGTCACTGCTTATCTGCTGAAGGAGTCAAGCCAGACCCTGAGGAGGTCTCAGCGATCAAGCACATGGAGCCACCAAAGAACAAAGCGGAGCTCGAAACAATCCTTGGAATGGTAAATTACCTGTCCAAATTTGCACCCTGCTTAGCGGACATTAATGCACCACTTCGTCAGCTGCTCAAACAGTCCAGCGAGTTCATATGGGATTCCCAGCCTGACGCCGCATTCCAAAAAATGAAAGATCTCATAACCAAGGAACCTGGACCAGTACTTTCGTACTATGACCCACAGAAAGAACTCCACCTTCAAGTGGACGCATCGAAATATGGCCTCGGTGCAGTCCGACTGCAAGACGGGAAGCCGCTCAGCTATGCATCACGATCACTGACTGAATGTGAAGATAGCTACGCTCAAATAGAGAAGGAGCTCTACGCGGTCTTATTCGGCTGCAAGCCCTTTCATCAGTACGTGTATGGCCGAAAAGTCATAGTGGAGTCTGATCACAAGCCGCTCGAAGCAGTGATGAAAAAACCACTAGCCACAGCTCCGCCACGACTTCAAAGAATGATTCTTCAACTCCAGAAATATGACATCAACATCACACACCGGCCAGGAAAGGAGATTCATGTGGCAGACACCCTCTCTAGAAAATTCATAGAGACAGAGCACGACAATCTCAGCGAAGGAATGGACATGCAAGTTCACATGGTATACAAAAGCTTACCTGTCAGTGACACAAAGCTGCAACAGATCCGTGCAGAGACTGAGTTAGACAGCCAGCTTGTTCAGCTTAGACAAGTGATTCTGGATGGATGGCCTGGAGAGAGGAGAAAATGCCCAGCAGACATCAGCGACTTCTGGAATTTCCGAGACGAACTCTCATTAATCAACGGAATCATCCTCAAAGGTGAGAAAATAGTCATACCCAGCTCACTCAGAGAAGATATGCTCACTTGCATTCACGTCGGTCACATGGGCATAGAGAAGTTGAAGCAAAGAGCACGAGATTTGTTATTCTGGCTAGGAATGTGCAAACAGAAACACCAAGGAGCCCATGATTCCTCACGAAATACTAACCAGACCATGACAGGTGATAGCTTCAGACCTCTTTACCTAGAACAACGAAGAATACATGGTTACAGTTGGCTACTACAGCCGCTTCTTTGAATTGGACAAACTGAACACCACCACGACTGCCACTGTCATCAGCAAACTCAAAGTCATCTTCGCGAGATATGGCATCCCAGAGAAAGTGGTCTCCGACAACGGTCCACAATATCGTGGAAAAGATTGTGCAAAGACATGGGGTTTCGCGCACACCACCACTAGCCCCTATTACCCCCAGAGCAATGGTTTGGCTGAGAAGACTGTGCAGATTGCAAAATCGATCTTGTCAAAAGCCAAGACAGACTCAGTTTCTAGTTTGCTAGAGTACAGAAATACACCTGTTGACAACTTCAAGTCACCTGCCCAGCTTCTCATGAGTCGCAGACTGCGATCCATACTGCCAACCACCAACAAACAGCTCTTACCTGAAATTGTCAGTTTCACAGAGGCACGCTCCAAAATAGTAAAGCAGCAGCAGCATCAGAAAAAGTATTATGATCGCACGACTCGTCCACTGTCACAACTCCACACTGGACAACGCGTTCGCATATAAAAGCACGGCCTTTGGAAACCAGCTGTTGTTGTTCACCCTGCCAATACACAAAGATCTTATATATATATATTATCATGACCCCCCCGAAAAAGTGTATATAAAATACACGTAAAAATTCCAAGTAACCAATATAACCAAGTAAAAAGAATAAAGAGCATTATAAACATACATTAAAATGAATGGGGGAAAAGATAAGTGACACAATATGCATCTAAAGGAAGGCAACGTAAAAGGAACAACAATACAAAACGTGGAGATCAAAAGCAACATGGATATCTAAAAAGGAACAAATATACAAAGTATACAATATAAAACAAGACAAAGAAATCTATAAATTAAAAAGTGTATATAAAATATATGTAAATATTCTATATATGGGAACCAATAAAAGTATAAGTATATAAACATAGGAATAAAGAAAATATAAAATGGAACAATTCAATATTAAAATTATAATTAGAAATATAAAGGAATTGTGATCAATTCTAAGACAATGTTGTTTGAGTTTGGAACATTTTTCAAACTGGCATGAGGGGCTGGTGATGTGACTCGTAGCGTGGGTCAGCCTAGTCTGGTTGGTAGTACCTAGCCTAATCATCCACACTGGCCTTCCATCAACAATAGCATCATCTTCATCAGACATCAGTTATTGTTGCGGTCTTCCACAGGTCCCTTTCTGTGTTGGTTTGTCCAACCCTGGACCTGGTCTCCACCAACTGCAAAACATGCCAGTAATTTAACCACTAAAACTCAGAGAGGAGTATAGTTACATTCTGGGGGGAAAAAAGCCGGTTTCTTAACTCACCCGTCTCTTTCTCTGACGGTTCTTTGTGATATTCTTCATAGTGTTTCTTTTCTGGGCCTTTTCAGACTGAGCCAAAGAATACTTCCTCCGCAAAATGTCTCACAAAATAAAATACTTCTTGCAACCTGCCAAATAAATCATCAATAATATATGTAATGCCAATAAAAGTAAATAAAACAGAGGACATTAAAATAATTACAACATTTTTAAGATGACCTTTTACACATTCAGGGTCAACATCTGTAAAAGTTGTCCTTAATTCTTCAAGATCATGGATCCCAAAACTTCTGGATCATGAGGGGGGAAGAAACACACACACACACATGTTGGGTTTTCATGTTTTAATGGGGACTTTCCATAGGCGTAATGGTTTTTATACCGTACATACTGTATTTTCTATCCCCCTACACTGCCCCTGCCCCTAAACCTATCCATCACAGGAAACATTCTGCATTTTTACATTTTCAAAAAACATCATTTAGCCTGATTTATAAGATGTTTTCCTCATGGGGAGCAAAAAATTTCCCCACAAGGATGAGGATTTCGGATATTGCCATCTTTGCGGGGACATTTTGTCCCCATAACGTAGGGATTACCAGTCCACACACTTACATACATATCAACTTACTGACAGAGACATGGACTTGCAAAACGTACTCACCAGGCCCAACAAAAACTTCACAGTAGATCCAAAATCCTGGTTTGCCTATAATTCTTCAGAGTCCAAGAATGGTGGTTTCCTGTCCTCTCTGCCAAATGAGTGTACATGACAGTGTTCTCAGATTACTCATTCCAAAGCTCCTTTACTTTTTATGACAAGCTTGATCTTAAAACTAGCGGACAGTAGGGATGGGCATTATGACCATATTATTCTACATACATAAGAAATTTTATTTCACAATAACAATATCACAATATATTTATTTATTTTGATAGATATTTTAATAAAATACTACAAAATTAAAACTGCTTAGTCTTCACTGTATGATATTCTATGAATTAATATCAATTGATTCTTAAAGAAGCAGAAGGTCTTCTCTAGTCTTTTGTTGTTTGATTAAAATTATGACAGACGGCAGTTTATTAAGCTGCTGCCCCTTTAAGAACGAATACACAGAATGACACGGTTTCCCCACGATGACTTGAACTGTTTAACTTTACTTCAGGCATAACTGACTGTTTAAATCAAGTGAATAACTCAAATGACAGGGTTTCTGAGATAATTGTGTGCATTTTACAGAAAGATAATTGATTTCGGGATCGCATGTTGTCTGAGAGTGGCGGCTTATTTTAACACATGCATGTCCCGCTCTTTATCATTCATTCATGCATGTTTCTTTGTCAAAATGTCAAAAACTTTAAGTAGTATAGTAGTCAGTGTTGGGCACGTTACTTTAAAAAAGTAATTAGTTATAGTTACTAGTTACTTCTTACAAATAGTAACTGAGTTAGTAACTGAGTTACATCATTATAAAAGTAACTAATTACCAGGGAAAGTAATTACTGCGTTACTTTTTTTTTTTTTTTCAAATGTTCAAATATGTCAAATAACTTGGATGCCCCCAATATTAGATATGTTAAATGAATGAATTGGACACTAAATAGAATAAATTATTATTATAAAACATTGTACATTAATGTACACTATTGTAATGTTGCTGTGGGACAATGTGAGAGACACCTATCAAATTCAATGCATTATTGTAAATATTATCAGTAGGCCTACTATAGTGTAAATATTGTGTAAATATTATCAGTACTATACTTTCCTTTGGTAGTTGAGCTCACGTTATCACCTGGGTTTTTAGCCACTAATTTTGTGGCATATGATGATGTGAGGCGCTTCAGAATCACTTGCCACCGGCGTGGAGAGACTCTTTCTTCCTGGGCATAAGTTGCACGTTACTTAAATATTCTTACCTTTCACCTCAATGAGGGAAAAGTAGCGCTTATACTTCCAATTTGCGAAAGCTACCTTTGAAGTCGTTGGACCATCGCTGAATGTGCATATGCGTGTGCGTCATTGGTGTGTGTGTGTGTGTGTGTGTGTGTGTGTGTGTGTGTGTGTGTGTGTGTGTGTGTGTGTGTGTGTGTGTGTGTGTGAACCATAGACCGTGAAAAAAATAGGTGTGAACTCAACCTATCAACTTCAACCTTGTCTCCCACCCACCAATCATCATCAGTTATGTGCACCACCACACCCACCCCCAACACGCATGGCTGGTGCGTGCGTACACACACACACACACACACACACACACGTTGCAGGTCCGACTGACAGAGAGCCTGTTCGGATGAAAAGCGCTTCAGTGAGCTCAATTATAGTAACGCGACTAACGCCGCTTTTTTCCCTCAGTAACGCTAACGGCGTTGTAACGGGAGGAACAGTAATTCGTTTGATTACTCGTTACTGAAAAAAAGAATTCCGTTAGTAACGCCGTTTATCTGTAATGCCGTTATTCCCATCACTGATAGTAGTACAGTATATATTCAGTATATATATTCACATTCCGCAATATAAAAAGGTAACGTTAACTGCAAAATCTCTAACAATAGGGTGATAGTCACTATCATCGTCTTAACACCCAGCCCTAGCTTAACAGTATAACAACATAACAAAACACAGAAACAGAATATGTAAGTTAATCGCGATTTTTGCTGTTATATTTAATTGGTCAAATGGTGTTTTGTGGTGTGGGCAGAGGCCTGAAAGTTTTAACCTGGAAAGCAGTGCAGATTTGTACTCTTTAAAAACAATTATTGTTTGATATTTAGTTTGCTATATAGTTTGTTATATTTGTATCCAGAATTACAGTTTGAATGTAAAAATACACCTACACTGTAAAACAAAAACATAAAATTTAAATAAAATATCTTAATTTAAATAAGGGAAAATAGTCTCGGGTTACGACTGTAACCCCTGTTCCCCGAGAAGGGAACGAGACACTGCGTCGTTGAGTGACGACACTCTGGGAACGCCCCCAGCGTAGCGCGTCTGAAGCATGAATGAAATCAAGCCAATCTGATTGGTGCTGCGTCATGACGTAGTAGATGACGGCATACCCGGAAGATACAAAGGGACGCTGATACATACAGACAACAGCTTATTTGCGATGAAGCGAGCGCTCTGCCCGTGATAGGTGTGGCGACGACACGCAGTGTCTCGTTCCCTTCTCGGGGAACAGGGGTTACAGTCGTAACCCGAGACGTTCCCCTTCGAGGGAACTCGCACTGCGTTGTCGAGAGACGATACTCTGGGAACGTAAATACCCACTATGCCACACCGAAATCACACCTGTCCTAGTGTGAAGCTGGGAACCAGGCACACTTAGGACGCAAGCACTCTGGCACCAGGCGTCGCCAGGAGATGCAGACTGTAAAATCTAATGAAGGTGTGCGGGGTGGCCCACACCTCTTGAAGCGAGACGCCAGAAAGGAGGGCCATGCCCCTGGTGGAATGAGCCCTCACGGTCATAGGTGAAGGCAAGTTGCACACCTTATAAGCCACGGCCTGGACAATCCAATTCTTAATTGTCTGTGTAGATGCAGGCAGCCCTTTCTTGGGTGAGCCAAAGCACACCAACAACTGGTCTGACTTTCTCCACAGGGAAGACCTCTCCAGATAAATTCTTAAGGCTCTGACAGAGCAGAACAGGTGAAGTCTTCCCTCTTCCTCCATCAGGTGGGGAGGAGGATGAAAGGCCTGAAGAACCAAAGACCGTGCCACATGAGATGGCACCTTGGGTACATAGCCCGGTCTAGGGTGTAAGATGGCCTTAGCTCCGCCGGGGGCAAAGTCCAGGCAAGTTGGCGTAACAGCCAAGGCCTGGAGATCCCCCACTCTCTTGAGAGAGGTAATAGCAAGGAGAAAGGTCACCTTAAGGGTCAGGTTCTTCGCCTCAGCCGACTCCAGTGGCTCGAAAGGGGCCTCGGCCAACGCCTCGAGTACCACCGCCAGGTCCCAGGTTGGGACTCTGGAGCAAGCCACAGGCCTCATCCTCCGAGCACCACGGAGGAACTGTACGACCAGATGGTGCTTCCCCAAGGGTCCATTACCTACAGGTGCGTGGAAAGCACCAATGGCAGCCACATACACCTTCAGGGTGGACGGGGTAAGACCGGCGGAGAAGCGGTCTTGGAGGAACTCCAGCACTGAAGCCACCGGTCAGTTAACTGGGTTCAACTCCCGCTCTCTACACCAAGTGGAAAACACATTCCACTTTAGGCTGTACAACTTCCTGGTGGAGCGAGCTCTGGAACTGAGCAAGGTCTCCACGACACCCGCCGACAGGCCCTCTCCTAGGTACTGGGCCCCCTCAGGGGCCAGACCCAGATATTCCACACCTCTGGCCGGGGGTAGAATATTGTGCCCCTGGCCTGAAATAGCAGTGGGCAATGGGGGACCATGGGGGACCGTCCAGCAGGTCAATGATGTTGGAGAACCATACTCGAGTCGGCCACCCGGGTGCTACTAAGAGAAGGCTGACGCCCTCCCGGTGGACACACTCCAGAACTCCCGGGAGCAGAGTGATCGGGGAAAAAGCGTACAGACGCAGCCTCGGCCACGTCTGAGCCATGGCATCCAGCCCCAGCCAGATGACTGAGGGAGAACCACAGTGGGCAGTGGGACGTCTCTCGAGACGCGAAAAGATCCATTTCCACTGGGCCAACCTCAAGCACATGGCCTCCACCACCTCGGGGTGGAGTCGCCACTCCCCGGGCCTCAGCCCCTGCCTCGACAGGATATCTGCCCCCTGGTTTTGGTCCCCGGGGATGTACATCGCCCTGAGGGACGACAACCTCCCCTGGGACCACAAGAGAACCTGGTGCGCCAGTCTGTAAAGAGGGCGCAAACTCAGGCCCCCCTGGTGGTTTAGATACGATACAGCCGACATGTTGTCGAATCGTATCAGGACATGTTGGCCGCGTAGGTCCGGGAGAAAGCTCCTCAGAGCCTTGTAGTCCGCCAGCATTTCCAGGCAGTTGATGTGCCAGGAAGAATGCCGGGTCTCCCACGGACCTCTAGCAAAGCGGCCGTCCATGACCACGTCCCAACCAGTGAGGGAGGCATCAGTTGAAACGGTTTTCCGGCAACATGATGCTCCCAGCACTGGCCCCCGGGACAGGAACCAAGGTCTTTTCCATATGACGAGGGAACGAAGGCATCTGCGCGTTACCCTGATCATACAGAATGGTTTTCCCCTTGAGGAAAAACTCCCTGGTTCCCAGCCACCACTGTAGGGGTCTCGTGCAGCAGGCCAAGAGATATTATGGTGGACGCAGCTGCCCTAAGTCCCAGCAGCCCTAAACTGCTACACAGTGATGCTGCGGCCTAGTTTCATCGTCCGTATGGACTCAATACGCGCGGGGGACAATTGTGCCCGCAACGTAGAGAATCCCATATGGCTCCCAGGAACATGGTTCTCTGAGAAGGCTTCAACACGCTACTGCGTGTAGAGTCTCAACCCCAAGCACTGAGAGCAGCCAAGGACAACATCTCAATGCCGAACTGCTGCTACTCACGAGGAAAAAAGCCAGGCCGCATGGAGGAACCCGATAATGATACGCTTCGCCCCCGAAAGCGAATCTCAGGAATTCCGCGTGACACAGAAGGATGGATACATGGAAGTATGCCTCTTCTTTAGATCCACCGTGACAGGCCAGCCCTCAGACTGGATCTGAATCACGACAAGGAAATGCTCGAGCATCTTGAATCTGAATCTCCTCAGAGAACGATCCAAGTACTTCCGATCTAAAGTTGGACGCAACTCGCCATCCTTCTTAGGAACTATGAAGTACCGGCTGTAGAACCCGGACTTCCTGTCTGGCGGAGGTACACGTTCAAAAGCCTCCTTAACCAACAGGGAGTGTACCTTCTGTTCCATAACCCGCACCTGCTCCGGGCCAACCCCAATCCAGACCACCCCGTTGAACTTCGGGGAGGGGAACTGAACTGCAGCCTGTAACCCCATTCTACAGTACGTAGGGCCCATGCAGATATATTCGGAGGCATAACCATGCGCCGAGAAAATCTGCTAAGGGAACCAGCCTCTCGAGGCCGGCCTCGGGTGTCAACCGAGCCTCCCCCCCGACCCCCTGAAGCGGCTAACCGGCAGGGCGAAATCGAGGAAGATTTTCGGTGTGCGTACGCGTTTGCTGGACCGCCGAAGGTCTTGCTAGAGGCGGCTGGTGCAGCGCGCGTGCGCGATGTGGCCCGAGGCGTACTAGATGGCGGGAGCACAGCATCGATTCCCGAAAACTCCACAGGGGAGGCGACCTCGATCGCTCCTACCCGGGAGAGGGGGCTGGCCAGCAGGGGCCTCATCTAAGGGAGCAGCTCAACAGGGCCGCAACACTAGGGCGGACACTGCGATTAGCAATTGCCTGAAACTGATGTGTCCTGCAGGCCACAAGGCGGCGAGAACGACATCAACTTCCGGAGGGCTCCAAGGAGGAGCAGCCTCACCATGCATTGAAGCAGACCCCTCAGGAACTGCCCATGCATGATTTGCTCCCATCTTAGATGAATATCCAGACAAGTCAAACACGCTTGGGTGACAGACCGATTAAGGTATCTAACTTATTAAAGTCAGATAACATGACACTCAATTCCTCAGAATTAAATGCCACCATAATCACCCAACCCGTGCAACCTGGTCTGAATGATAGGCTGAGTAAAAAATACATTTAACTCCTCAAAGTCAGATAATATTTTTATTTAATTCCTCGGAATTAAATGCAGCCACAATACGGTGAAACATGGTCTGAATGATAGGCTGAATATCTAACTCCTCAAAGTCAGATCCTATTTTATTTAATTCCTCAGAATTAAATGCAGCCATAATCATCAGACGATACTGTTTTATTGTATTTATACGGACTCGTAAACCACACGTTGCCTCAGCAACGTGGTTCAAGCCGTTATAATACAACTGGCTTTCATCCCTCGAGAAGAAAGCCAAACAGGCGCGAGGCTGAAACACCCGAAAGGCGCACGGCAGTACACGTCGAGATATTTCTCAATGAACACAGCCAGCACCCTCAGGAGCTGACTGCATGCCTCGCACCCAACAGTATCACACAATACGGTGAAACAGGGTCTGAATGACAGGCTGAATATTTAACTCCTCAAAATCAGATCATATTTCATTTAAATCCTCAGACTTAAATGCAGCCATAATCATCAGACGATACTGTTTTATCGTATTTATACGGACTCGTAAACCACACGTTGTATCACTTTACTAGCAGACACGAACCTACGCACCGCCTCGGCAACGCGAGATTGAATCTTGCACTAGGAAATGGCAAGCCTTGATACGGAGCCCGTCTAATTCCTCAGAATCAGACAGCTTACGCATCGGGTCCTCCACCCCGGGGGAAGAAGCCGCAGCGCGGGCTTCAACACGGGGAAGGAGAACAATGGAACTGCCAAACAGGGAAGGAGAAGATGCCTCAGCACTCTCAGGTTCCCTTGACAGACTCATCTGCAAGTCCCATGATTGATCAACCGTGCTGCCTCAACAGGCACGGGACCAGCCACGGAGTTCGCGAGTCATGAGAAAATGCTTGTGAAAACAACGTTGGTAGACAAACAACACCAAATAAGACTGACAAACACAGAGCGTTCAACTGAAGAGCAAAAGCTGTTGTGTGTATGTATCAGCGTCCCTTTGTATCTTCCGGGTATGCCGTCATCTACTACGTCATGACGCGGCACCAATCAGATTGGCTTGATTTCATTCATGCTTCAGACGCGCTTAACGCTGGGGGCGTTCCCAGAGTGTCGTCACTCGACGATGCAGTGCGAGTTCCCTCGAAGGGGAACTGTAAACTAACAGTGTTTTCTCAAAAACTTTTAATGTAAATTTCTGTGAAGTTTTATTTGAGATATTTTACTTTAATTTTACAGCTTTTGTTTGGCAACAGTAGCTGCACATTTGACCGTTTTTTTTTTTTTTTTTTTTTTTTTTTTTTTTTACAGTGTAAATATAAAACTAATAAGATTTACTTTAAAATTACAAAGAATAATGTTAAATTGTTTGTATGGATAGAAACCTTTAATATAATGAGCTAAATATTTTATTACAGATTATTTCTGTCATTTTATGTAATTTAAGAAAACAGAAAAAATACTGTATAAATAATACAGTGATTTCCCTGTATAAAAAATATAATTAGTGTAATTTGTCATTAATGATAAAATAATGGTCAAATTCTTAATTTACAGATATTGTTTGTAATTTTACATGAATTTGTATGCAATTTATGAAAACAGAAAAATACTGTAGGCTATAAATAAAACAGTAATTTCCCTGTATAAAAAATGAGAATTACTGTAATTTGTCATTAATGACAAAATAATAGTCAAGTTGTTTATTTACAGATATTGTTTGCAATTTTACTTGAATTTGTATGTTATTTATGAAAACAGAAAAATATTGTATAAATAATAGTGATGTTCCTGTATAAAAAATGAGAATTACTGTAACTTGTCATTAGTTATATAATCCTTAAAATAACAATCAATTTGTTTATTTACAGATATTGTTTGTCATTTTACATAGTTTTAAACATAATTCAAAATGACAAGAAAATACTGTAAAAAATCTCGAGTTTTTTCCATAAAATTTGTTTTTTTTTTTACAGTGTAATCTTATCGGTTGCACCTCCATTGCATTACCACATATATTGTGAGTGGTGGATTTCAAACCTCAATTGCCCCTTTTTTGCATCTTGTTAAAGTTAAGAATCTTGGAGTGACACTTTCTGTTAATAGTTGCAGGGCTGAAAGATCTGCTTGTGTTTCTGCTAAGTGGTGTGCAAGTGAATCCCCCCTCTTTTTTATTCCATATTTTTATTTTGAGCATGTCAGTTTTTGGTGTTTTTAAAACAAACGTTTTACTATTCCACATTTCATCTCCTTTTTATTAAATGTTATTATTGCCTGCAATTTGTAAAACTTTGCAATAATTTTTTGGAGATAGTCTAAAATGTTTGGTTAATTATCCTTTGTTCATTCCATTAAATTCCTTTGTTTATTTCATTACATATTCAGATTTTTTTGTGAACGTATATGTTCAGACAGGGTGTTTATTTTGTTTTTATAAAAAAAATATTTGATTAAGAGACTCTTTTCATGCAGTGGTTTTAAGGCCCTGACACACCATTCTGATGGTTTGGCCCAGACCCAGGCAACGTTACGCGAGCCAACCCCACAGTCGGCTTTAGTCATTGCTAGTTCGGTTTAGTGTTTCAGGGCCTTAAGAATTAATTTTTCTGTACATAAAGCTTGTTTGCTGTAGGCTATAGTAGACCAGAGATAATTCTCAATCCTGAAATCCTCTCCTGCCACCCCTCCCTCTGAAAACAGCCAGCATCTTAATGTCATTAACATATGAAAGGTCTTCTTCACACCTAACAGTCATCAGTCCTAAGCACACCCAGTGTTTCAGCTGTATATGTCCGTGAAATTTCACGGATTCCTGTATATGTCCGCATATGTGAGGTTTCCGGGTTTTTCTGGAAATATACTGTTCCATGTAACTCTGATCCGCTTTTTCCCCACATACATCCGGTAAACATCAAATTACACTGGAGTTTACCATGCCCGGTGTGGCAGAGGTGGCGTGGTTCTGCATAATTCTCAATCCTCCTGCCGCTGTTGTCCGGAGAAGCGCAGGTAGCCGCACACCAACTGCCAGTCCAGAATCTCCTGGCCTACGAAGACCTGAAATGCGCCATCCTGCAGCGGGTTGGCCGGAGCCCAGAACAACAGCGGTTCCTGACCCTGACCCTCAACGAATCCGGCCGACCCTTCACCTTCGCGCACCAGCTCCGGGACTCGTGCCACAAGTGGCTTATGGCCGACGGAGGCGACGTCGAGGGTATCATTGACCGTGTGGTGCTGGAGCAGTTCATCGCGCGGCTTCCCCAGAAGACCGCGCAGTGGGTCCAGTGCCACCGCCCGACGTTGCTGAACCAGGCCATCCAGTTGCCCCAGCGATCCAGCAGCACCTCCCCATCCGGTCCCGAGGGGAGGGGCGACCCTGACGGATCCCTACGCCTCTTCCTCTGTCTCAGCGGTCTCTCCACGCCAATCGCCGGACCTATTTCCGGCCACTAGGGCGGCGGGGAAGTTTCAGGAATCATTCAGTATCATCTCTCGCCGTCGCAGCTCACTGACGTTAAAACATTACAAGCAGAGTTTGCTGATGTGTTCTCGCCCCTGCCTGGTCGCACAGACCTCATTCAACACCATGTTGAGACGGAGCCGGGGGTGGTGGTTCGCAGCCGGCCATACCGTTTACCTGAACACAAGAAAAAGGTGGTTCAGGCTGAATTAGAGGCTATGCTGGATATGGGGGTAATAGAAGAGTCCAGCAGCGATTGGGCGAGCCTGATAGTTTTGGTTCCAAAACCTTGCGGCTCGGTTCGTTTCTGCGTGGACTATAGAAAAGTGAACGCGGTGTCGAAATTTGATGTGTACCCAATGCCAAGGGTGGACGAATTGCTTGATCGGCTAGGGAACGCTCGCTTTTATTCGACACTGGACTTAACCAAGGGATGTTGGCAGATCCCCTTGTCTCCAATGTCCAAAGAAAAAAACGCTTTCACCACGCCGTTTGGATTACACCAATTTGTCACCCTTCCTTTCGGCTTGTTCGGGGCTCCCGCGACCTTCCAGCGTCTAATGGACAGGATTCTCCAGCCTCATGCTGCGTATGCTGCTGCATACTTGGATGATATCATCATCTACAGTGCGGACTGGCAGCGGCATATGCAGCACCTGCGTGCTGTCCTGAAGTTGTTGAGAAGGCCGGGGCTCACGGCCAACCCAAAGAAGTGTGCAGTTGGGCGGGTGGAAGTAAGATATCTGGGCTTCCACTTGGGTCATGGACAGGTGCGTCCCCAAATTGACAAGACTGCAGCTATTGCGACCTGTCCAAGGCCCAAGACCAAAAAGGAGGTTAGACAGTTCCTGGGGCTAGCGGGATATTATAGAAGGTTTGTGCCTAATTATTCGGACCTCGCTAGCCCACTGACTGATCTAACTAAAAAGTAGGTACCAGATACAGTTCAGTGGACGGAGCGGTGCCAGCAGGCTTTCACCCAGATAAAGGCCGCTCTGTGTGGTGGGCTGCTCTTACAGGCTCCTAATTTCTCTCTCCCTTTTTCCCTACAGACCGACGCCTCGGACAGAGGGCTGGGCGTGGTCCTGTCCCAGGAGGTGGAGGGTGAGGAGCGGCCGGTGCTGTACATCAGTCGCAAGCTCTCTAAGAGAGAGACGATGTACAGCACCATAGAAAAAGAGTGGTGAGTAGGTCAAGTGCAGATCGCTAACACCTGTGTCTCATTCCAGTAATTGGCGTGGAGAGACCGTAAAAGCCACTGTCGGGAGAGAGAGAGGAGAGAGAGACCACGACTGGGACTGCAAACGCCTGTTGACACACGCTGCTGTCTAGAGAGAGAGATATTGAGTTTGAAGAGCAACGTTACATGTTATTGAGTGAATGTTTTGAGTTTTGAACGCGCCTGAGCGTCTTACAGTTTTAAGGATCGTTAGATCAAATAAAGTGCAGTCCCAGTTACGCCGACCCTGTCTTCTTCCTTCCCACACCTACACGAACCTACACTACACTCGGATATTGCCGGATTTCAGTGTTTTCATGCAGTGGTAGTTTCCAAGCAGTGAGAAAGTGGAAAGTTTCCACGCAGTGAGAAAGAGGATAGTTTCCAGGAAGTGAGAAATTGGATAGTTTCCACGCAGTGAGAAAGAGGATAGTTTCCACGCAGTGAGAAAGAGGAAAGTTTCAACGCAGTGAGGAAGTGGATAGTTTCCACGCAGTGTGAAAGAGGAAAGGTGTAGGGGGTACTCTGGATTCAGGCCAAATTCTGAGCTCGAAGCCCTTCCCCCGGACAGCACGCCAAATATGTATTTAAATTTACTCTCAATAAATTATATGTAAGTGTGAACTCGTGAAAGACCATTTTGAGTATCTCCTTCATCGTGCTCTTTGTTATCAGCCTTATACCGTGACAACAACTGATTCTCTGACACTTATTTTAATATGTTTTTTGATGATAATTATCTAACCTATGGTTACTTGCACAGAGCTATAAATAATATGATGGTCAGAAAGAAATAAAACTAATAAAAACAAAACAATTCACACAGACATTTAGTGTGGTTTCTCATAATAAAACACTATTTAAAAAGTATTAGGGCAATTTCTGTTGTCAAATGTTAGTGGAACAAATTTATAGTTAATGTGATGAACTAGACCTGTGATTAAGCTGAATTTGAGGACAACTGATTTTATACATTCACTAAAAATCACTTTAGGACAAGTGTTGTGTAGGCTAATGTCCTCTAAAGCATGTGCTTTTAAATGTTTTGGATTTAATGCCAGGGCTGTAAAAAGTGGTTAAAGGCCCTAATAAATAAAATATTGAATAATTAATAGATTATTTTTTATTTTTATTTTTTTTATATGCCCACATTAACTCCCTCTGCTTTCATATTGGTATTAAAAAAATCTATTGTTTGTTCGTTTTTAACGTGCGCGCGTTCATTTTCATTCTTTTGCCTGTTCTCACAGGACTCTCACACTGCCTCATTAAGCTGCGTCAGTGATCTTTTCATTAACTTTTCCGTTTAATTAGGCCGCGAGAGCTACCTCATTTGTCACTACACTAGACTAGCTTTAATCTGAACATCTACAGACTAGATTTCTGAATGATGAAAACAGCAGTGAGCATGCAAGCGGCCGAAATTAACGGCCGATCACCCAGCAAACACAGTACGTTGTGACGACGTCGTCAGTTAGTCGTCATTTGGTTAGCGTGACATTACTTTATGACAACGTTGTGAGGACGTCGTGGTAAAGTTCCATTTTTTAGAATCTTGGCTAACGTTACAGAAACGTCGTGGGCACGTCCTCAAAAGACGTCGTTAGTTTATCCCACAGGAAACGTTGTGAGGACGTCGTGGTAAAGTTCCATTTTTTTAGAATATTGGCTAACATTCCAAAAACGTTGTTGGCACGTCCTCAAAAGACGTCACTAGTTTATCCCACTGAGAACGTTGTGAGGACGTCGTGGTAAAGTAATTTTTTTCAAAATCTTGGCTAACGTTCCAGAAACGTTGTTGGCACGTCCTCAAAAGACGTCGTGAGTTTATTCCACGGAGAACGTTGTAGCGACATGGTCCACTTGTCTCCAGATAATTGCATTACAAGTATGCCATTTATATATTATATTGAACATTTACCTAATTCATCAAATATGAATAAATTAATCAATGAATCAATTTGAATGAATCAATGTTTTCAAATCGTGTTTGCAAAAACAACAATATAAAAAATATTACATTATGAAAGTGCCACAATTGTCCCACTATCACGTGCCAGGAGTGGCATTTTGCACCTGAGTGGGTCATGGCACTTTAAAATGAGTTATAAATTCATGATTTTTATTCATGTAATGTGTTAATTTTTGCTGCGTGACTTTGACGAATCAATTTTTCAAACACTGGAGCGGCGCATAGTTGCCATGGAAACGGCACAGCAACACAACAGAAACCGCAAAACTCCCTCTCTCGCTGTGGTTTTCACTGCTTTCAGGTGAGTTTAGTCTCTAAAATCACACAAATAATACACACAATTGTTCCAGACACTTTTCTTATATGTAATTGACATGCTTCTGCTGAATTTATAGAAATGTGTCTTTGGAAAAAGTCTGTTAGCATCTCACCCGTTTTCACAACAGGTAAGTTAACGAGGCTAACGTTAACTCTAGACTTAACTTAAGCTCTTGTTTATAAAAGTTTAGGCTTTTAATCACATATTTATGTGTAAATGAGAGGTTTTGATAGTTTTGCCAATTTTACCGGCAATTGAATGAGTCATTGGAGGTGGCTTATTAATTTAACAAACTTATTTAACTTAAATGTGTGTGCTGTTAATCAACGACGTCACTTAGCGTTACACGGAGCGTGAAAAACTAGTTAAAATATTGATAAAAACGTTCTGTGATTTCAGGAGGGACAAAATAACCCTTCTACAACAAAGGGGAAGCTCCCTAGATTGCAACATGTCTGAAGGAAGCTGCTGACAGAAATAGGAAACACAGGTGAACTGAAGAAGGTCATTAACCTCAATCCATTTTTTAACAATAACATATTAGAATGATTTCTAAAGGTACATACAATAGTATGGCATGTTTTTATTTTTCAGCTTCCAGTTGGCAAAGATCTAAAGTGAATATATAGAAACCATCCTCCTATCCTTGCCTCAGAAGACCCTGCCCTCTGCTGGTGGGGTAAGAAAGAGACTCTTCCTTTTCTCTCACAGCTCTCCATCATCTCCCTCTGCCTCCTCAACACTGTCTAAAAAAGTATTTTCCACAGCTGGGACACAGTCAGGAATAAGAGGTCTCAGATTCTTCTTGAGAAAGTCAACATGCTCATTTTCTTGAAAAAATAACTGTTGATGTATATTTTGGCCAAATAATACAGGAGAGATGCTAGGAATGTTGTGTTTTTTTACATATCCCTTAATGAACATTATTTTCTTTATTTGTTAGCTTAAGAGAAGCTCAAGGACTATATATCTTTGGTAATTGTCTCATTGTTCAAGTTTAGCTACAGGTAGTGAAGCAATAAAGCACAACACCACTAGACATTTGTAGCCGGTGTCTCACAGGAAATTTCTTCAAATAAAAGTAATAATGAAGAAACTGATTAATCTTTTTTCATGTATTTTTTGTGCTAAATTATAGAGAGTACACTGTAACGGATTTTTGTAATTTGTACAGTATAATACTGTTAAATGTACCAACAGTATAATACTGTTAATAGCAAAGGATTATGGGAAAATATATGTTTACTACTGTAATTATTCTCTACTGTAAATCGATTTACAGTAGCGACAATGCCCGCGAAAAACTGACCAATGACAATGGAGACTTCTTTTCAAGTTTTTTTTTCAGTTGGTGGGGGCAACTGAGGAAAGACTCAACGAAAAGCACTGTTAGACATTTATAAGAGATTTTACAGTAACTTACTGGCAACACTGTTGCCAGTAAGTTACTGTATTTGAGATTTACAGTACAATAACCGCATTTCAGTTTACAGTAACTACATGTTACTGTAATTTTGTAATACAGTACCGTTACTGTAAACCTTGGTTAACAGTGCATTAATCCTAATCCTATTCAATAATTAATACTTACTGAATTACATTAATTCTTACATTAATCTATCCTACAGAAGTAATCCAAACAGACAATTATTATGAAATATAAAATTCTTTATTTAAAACATTTTAAGTGCTTTAACTTAAACATGTAAATGTCTGGAAAAAGTTCACTTTAAAACATCCTCGAATCAAATCTTATTTTCAGAAAATCATGTATAAAAGTAATCAGAGTGCATTCAATATCACTTATTTTACATTTTATTTACATTTACATTTATGCATTTGGCAGACGACTTGCATTGCATTCAAGATACACATTTTACATTTTGTCAGTTCTTGCTTTCCCTGGGAATTGAACCCATGACCTTGCTAGCGCCACACACTATTGTTTGAGCTACAATTTTAAAAACTCTGCAGAAAATAGTTGGTAGAATACTGTAAATAGTTGGTTGAAGAATACTGTAACTTTGGTGCAAAATACACATATACATGAATAAAATATAAACAAAGAGCAAATTAATTGTGAAACAAGTTATCACAACACAACACAAACACAAGTTTCATGTCTGTACCGATCTGTGCCATCTTCCACATTGGATGATTTCAAACAGGAACCAGGATTCTGCTCCATTATGGCAAGAAGTCCCTCTAGATAAGAATGATATGAAGTTAGTCATACAATTTGAGTATACACAAACATTTTACACTGTTGGAATTTAATAAAAAATAATAATCCCATTACAATTCATCATAATGGTAAAATAGTATATTATGCACAGTTAACACTTTGAGGTACACCTAGCTAAACGTATGCTGTCTAGTCTAATCCAGTCCTGCAATGCCTTCATGAAGATGTGAAATGAAATGTTCAGTTTTTGTTTTAGCTGGTGATTCAATGTTATGAATATTTTGAAGCATGTACTTTGTAGTGATGCTGAACCTGATTGCATATTAGAGAGGTGTCTCTGTTATTAGCTTAACAAAATTGATATTGAGTAAAAAACTAAAGAAAACTGTTAGTACATAATAGTAGCAGCAGCACAAACTACATGCTCCAAAAAAGTAATATTACTGAATCACCTCAACATGATTTCACAAACTATTTAATCAAAAACAACAATGTAACCTTTTATTGCAGGATGGATTACATGTATACTGCATTAGCTTTAGTAAGGTATCCACAAACTTAATGCTGCATTCACACACAGGACGCTTCTCATTTACTTTGAATGGTTGACGTCATGCGTTGCTGAACTGAATTGTGGGTTCCGTCGCGTTGCGTCGCTTCACTCACGTTGCAAGCGGCAGAAGTTGAAAGGTGTGTTGGACATCAGCTGTGGCCGGATGCAACCAATCGGCGAGAGTAGCCGCGTGCAGGCGGAGAGGAGCTGCAAACGGAGACGTGAAGTCTGACACTTTCTGCTTCCCGCAGTGATGCTTGCACTGTGTTTGCACACTTTATCAGCTGAAGTGAAATAAATGCAATATTTGTCAATGCACAGATGTTTCAGAGACATTTTTTGTCATGTAATACTTTATGCACTATTTAATACAGCGTGTGTTTGTACAAGAATAAACATACAAGCCTAAACTATCAATGAAGTGGGGGTCTACGTTTTTCATCTGTTTTATTTTGATAAACATGACAATATAACAACGCAACTACATGAAAAGAGGTTTAACTGTTATAAAAAAGAGATTTGTGCGCATTAGAGGAACTGAAGGTTTTAGAATAAACACGAAACACATGTGATCGCTGTCATGCGGAGAATCTGGCCAATCGTGGAACAGCTGTGTCATCATCAAAGTCCGTGCAGTCGCTCTGGAGAAACTGCACCGGCTGTATTAGCCGACTGCTCTCGAATCGCTCTCGCGGTGCTTTGATGCCATACGTCACTGTCACGTGGCGTTGGCGCGGTCTCAGGTCAGACAAAATTTCTAACCGGCATGACACCCTGTGTGAATGCAGCGTAAGTGTCTGTGTACATTACATATCCTATTAAAAAAGTGTCTCACCTAGTCCAAGTTTTTCCATTCAAACTCCATTAGGTGGCGAAGGAAGGATGACACTCTGTTGTTGATTACAGTTGTCTTCCTGTTCACAACTTCCCCGGTCTTCCGACTCACTCCGGTTTTGGTGGTGCATCTTGTTCCCTCCTCTGGGTTTTTCCTCACGAAAAAAACTTAAAGCAAGAGAAAATTAAGAGAATAAAGATATTTTAAATTTCATCACCCTTAGTGCCTTTGCTTTAAATGTTTTTGGTAACACTTTAGAATAATGGTCCGTCATTAAACGGATAGTTCACCAAAAAAAAAAAAGTAAATTCTGTCATTTACTTGCCCTGTTGTTCTAAACCTTTTAAAGAATGTTTGTAAACAGACAATTTTGAGGCACCATTTACTTCCATGGTAGGAAAAAATTACTATAGAAGTGAATGGTGCCTCAATCTGTTAGGTTACAAACATTCTTTATCTTCTTTTGTGTTCAGAAATGTATTCAGGTTTGCACTTGAGCAACATTATTCTAAAGTTTTGCCATGTTTTTTTCATAAATTATATTTCATCTGCCAAAATCATCCAAAAATTGTCCAGGACTGCTTCAATTCCAGAAAATAAAATTATAATCTGTCAGCCCTGGACAAACACAGTTTTGGATTATTTTAGTATAATATAATTTATGAAAAAAAACATGGTACATGGCTAGTTACAGCTAAAAAGAGGTGGAAAAACTAAATAATTTTGTGATTCTGTTAAACAGACCCGACTAAAACATACAAGAAAAACTTTGAATTATCAGTAATATGTGGAGAAACAAAGAGGAGTAACGTTACTTACCGTTGTATGAGTTCCAGTGTCGCACAGCACAGGCAGGCTCCTGGTATTCTTATCTAAAATGTAAAATAAATAATGTCAATCCAAATGTAAACTTTGTTTGTTAACGACATTATTTTTGCAAATAGTGGCCAACGTTAATTTACTAACTAACGTCGTCCTAAATGTACGCTTAATATGCTTGATAAACAAAATCTTCATTGTATTGGTAAAGTTAATTCAATAAACTCACTAACGTTAAGTATTTTTAAAAATAAAACGTTAGGTTTATGTTACCTCAGTTTTAGTACCAAAGCTGAAGCAAATGATAACCTAACGTTATGTAAAGTATGTTGTCCGGGCCGTGAGCTCTCTCCTCGGGCAGTAACGTTACACACGACGCTGGCTGCACTGGTTCCTAATCTAATTCAATAAACTCATTTTTTTTTTTTTTTATAAAACGTTAAGTTTGCCTCAGTTTTTAACAGCAAAGTTTAAGCAAATGATAACCTAACGTTATGTAAAGTATGTTGTCCGGGCCGTGAGCTCTCTCCTCGGGCAGTAACGTTACACACAACGCTGGCTGCACTGGTTCCTAATCTAATTCAATAAACTCATTTTGTTTTTTTTAATAAAACGTTAAGTTTGCCTCAGTTTTTAACAGCAAAGTTTAAGCAAATGATAACCTAACGTTATGTAAAGTATGTTGTCCGGACTGTGAGCTCTCTCCTCGGGCAAAACTTACAACGCTGCACCGGTTCCTAATCTAATTCAATAAATTCATAAAACGTTAGATTTACCTCAGTTTTTAGCACCAATGCTGACAAGCTAAAATTGGGGTGCAGACAACCGCGGATAGTACAAATCACACTTACCTTGCTTGTTTGCCGTTCTCACGGGGGATGAAAAAATCTTCGCAGGGAGTCCGGACACAGCTCATATGTTCTCTGGAACCGTGAGCTCTCTCCTCGGGTGAAACTTTCAACGCTGCACTGATGGTTCCTAATATAAATCTAAAGCAAATCCTGTCGATCCCAATTGTGCCAAATAGGCCGTTGTGGTAAATACAGTATTATACTTTATTTTTAAAAAATACAGGAAATCACTGTATTTGGTGTTTGACGTCATAGAAAATACCCATGATGCAACGGGAATTACAGTTATTTACTGTAAAGAGAATTTACAGTATTATACTGGGTGATATATAGTAAATAACTGTACAAATTACAGAAATGTCTAACAGTGAGGTTAGTTTTATTTCTGTCATTATTTTATGTAAAACAGATATTTTCAAATGCATTCACTTATTAACAACAACCTAACATGAACCAGTGCTGCAAATTAAGTGAGTTAAGCAAATTCCTGTCAAGAGAATGTTTTTTTTCTGCCTGTTTGTCAAGGCGGGTGGTTACGTGACTGCCATCGTCCTTGTGATTTAACGTTACTTCAACGGGGTGAATAAAGTTTACATTGACTAATAGTTAGTGAAACAGAAAAAAAAAACTATTTTAATGTTCCTCTACCACTTGAATGTAAATTAGCTAAGCAGGAGGACTTTACGTAAACAGCAAACTATCTTAAAATACCAAAAAGTGAGGCAACACTAAAGATGGAGGTTGTAATAACAGTATTTTGAAGTGAATATTTTGTTTTTGTTTAAAGTTTGCTGTTAAAACCGCCATTTGGAACGTCGGAGGTGTTCTGGAGTTATTTTCTGGCGGTTACCGTCATCTGAGGAAACTGGTAACTTAAGCAGAAGCTGGTGATTATATGAAGTTATATGACTCTTATATTAAAACGTTAACCTTATATCGTTAGCAGATGGTCTAAAAAAGCAACAGTCAAGATGGTTGCGCAGTTTGTGTGCAAACACTGCAAGTTATCTGTGCGAACGCATTGCAGATTTTACCATCATATCATAATACATAGGAACCTGGCTAATTGTAGGTTCAACTGTGGTTTGCCGACTTGTCCTTGTAGTTTTCAGACTCTGTCTGCACTAAAGTCGCATATGCATCGTAAGCACACACAGACAAAAACACAATCTCATGACAATGCGTATCAATAGTACGAGTGTGCAATCTCATGGAATGTAACGTTATACGCCAAAATGAGTGTTGGCGTGCATATGCTACGCAGCTTTTCGCGTGCATATGATACGCTTTTGGGTAGGGTGGGGGGTTCTTACGTATAATACGCCATAAAGTGCGAATTGTGGGATTACAAATTTATACATTGTTATATATAGGTTCCAATGTAATAGAATATAACTGAAAACATTATCTATATTTGTGTTTTACATTTTGAAGTAAACTTTCTAAGGAGGAAACTTTCTAAAATTCTAAGGAGATTACGTCAGACAGTGCAAGTGTTTGAGACATTAAGTATTTTGTCTTTATGCACTTCCTAACTATTTACCATGACAAGTTTAGAGCAATACTGCCTGAGTGATTGGATTAGCATCTATGCATTTGAATGACACTGTTATGCTGATTGAATTACGGCTGATGAGACAGGAATGTTTGGGGTGTGTCCCTATTTTCCTATGTCTCCTCCCCTGCTGTATAATCCCTCCCCCTGAAATGTAGATAAATTGCATTATTTTGTACTGTTAAATCAGACTGTTTTCGGACGACCTACAGCACAGAGAGTTCTCATTAAAAGAATAACTTCTGTTTGATCCCGAAGTCTCCTGGTCTTCATCTTCTGAGTTTCCTACACTTTAGAAGAGAAAAGTTCACAACAGTATCATATGCACGCGAAAAACGGCGTACCATATGCACGCCAACTCACATTTTGGCGTATACATTCCATGAGATTCTCCCAATTTGTATAGCTTGTTTTCTTTCTTCTTGCTGATGTAAGTATTAATGCTATTTGAACAGCTAGAGAATACTGATTGTAATTAGTGTCATAGTTTCTTAAACAAGACATTTCTATATTACTATTACTGTTTTTGTATTTATGTGTCATGCATTTGAAGTTCAATTTCATTTTCATAATCATTTATCATCAAACTTCTATTTTGCAAGATAGGCAGACATACTTGGCTGGTCAAGGCGTTGTATCACAAGATATCACAAAGTGACATATAAGCATAAACTTGATTGGAGAGCACATTGAGAAGTATTTTAAAACAAGATGCAAGTATGTTCTCTATATATGTAATTAATTTCTTCCAACCTTTTGTTAATTGCTCTACTTTTAGGTCACTGCAACTCCAGCAGATGTAGAGGGAAGCCTTTCTCTGCCCAGTACCCCAAGACTGATTGCACTTGGTAAGTCTATTAAAATGCTTTTTTTAATTGATATGCTGAGATTAAAGTTGGCCAAGTCCAACATCTACCAGCAGACCGACACACAAGAGCTGAACGTCTGCTCTTGCATCAACACAGATTACTTTGGATATGTATCATGTATAATACATGGAACATTTTCTTAAGGAAAACAAATTTCTGAACTAATGTTGTAAACTATGGGAGTCAGTGGATACTACATTAGCCTACTAATATTGAGGGTACAAATTTACAGATTTGTATACAAACACTTAAATGACACTATATTATTATAAATATAAAAAATATAATTAAAGGAGAACTCCTGTGAATTTTTAAGTTAATCTTGATCGTTATACCTTTGTGAGTACTGTCTATAGAAAAAAAACGAACTGGATTGGTGCTTGCAACACAGAGCTGTTACAGTTAATGCCCAGAGCTTCACTCAGTTAACACGGCAGCTATGGGGACATATACATAAAGAGTGTCTTTGTGCTTCTTAACAGACACAAAATGCAATTAAAATGTCTGTCCAACATGAACAGGGCCCTTACATGACAACGAGATGCGTTTAGCAACTTAGCCACTGTTTAAACTCACCGAAATAGTGTTTTAGACGGCAAGCTGTAGTCTCGCGCTGAAGTCCCGTGGGAACTCAGTTGTGGCCGGTAAAATGTAAATAGTCCAGGGGGGAGGAGCGTTACGAACCATTTCTTCTTCACTTGTGAGCCGATCATCACTCTTCACACACACAACGCTCCTCCCCCCTGGACTATTTACATTTTACCAGCTACAACTGAGTTCCCACGGGACTTCAGTGCGAGACTACAGCTTGCCGTCTAAAACACTATTTCGGTGAGTTTAAACAATGGCTAAGTTGCTAAACGCATCTCGTTGTCATGTAAGGGCCCTGTTCATGTTGGACAGACATTTTAATTGCATTTTGTGTCTGTTAAGAGGCACAAAGACACTCTTCATGTATATGCCCCCATAGCTGCCATGTTAGCTGAGGGAAGCTCTGGGCATTAACTGTAACAGCTCCGTGTTGCAAGCACCAATCCGGTTAGTTTTTTTTTTCTATAGACAGTACTCACAAAGGTATAACGATCAAGATTAACTTAAAAATTCACCGGAGTTCTCCTTTAAGTTATAATAACTTTACAATTACATAATCATTCGATTTTTGAAATATAAACATTTTGGCTGCATAAAAACTTGCCAGATTTATTCATACATACATGCATTAAATATTGAAGAACATGTACAATGAATAGCTTATGTAATGTGGTGCATATAATTAGCAAAATACTCCTCTCTAGAGTTAATTTTCTAGCTGACTAACGAGTTTATGGACACTGGATATGGTTTTTCTGAGGAAAATGTGACGTTACATGACATTTACAAGCCGTTTTACTTACATCTTTCTGCGGTTGAAACACTGATTGAGCTATTCTATGTGACATGATACAGATTTCGGTAAGTTGTACTGTATCTTTTAACACACTTTCAGAAGCTCATCCGTGTTTATTTCGCGCTGTTACTGGTATAAGGCCGAAGAGAAGATCCGTTCATGTTTGCTCCGTGCTGCCGCTTCTCTTGAGCTGAGCTGAGGCAGAGCGATATCACGCCACAGCGCCAAAACAGTATATGTTTTGGAATTTTGTAAAAAAAATAGACGTAATTTGAAATCTGAGACTTTGTTTCATATCGATAGTAATAAAGCACAAAGATTATTGTGATTTATTGGATGGGAGGCACGCTACAATGTTTATTTCATTCATTAACTGAAAACAGGATGACTAATCGATTCTTGGGATTTAAGAATCGATATTGTTTTGTAAAAGTGAGAATCGATTAAAATCGAGAAATCGATATTTTTTACCCAGCCCTATTCATCAGTCATCTCCATCTCCGACTGCTGTGGTTACAGTAGGCTATACTGACTGGTGTGGTTCCCTAAACATAACTCGTGGCCATGAGAAATAGATGTCGTTCTCTCAAAATGTGAAGTCGAGGCCACGACATAATGATGTCGTCAACTCAACAAAATTATCTCGTGGCCACGATTAATTATCACGTTCCCATGACTTAATATGACATTCCCACGAATTAATATCTCGTGGCAACCACATATTATCACGTTCCCACGAGTTTATATGTTGTGGCCACGACAAAACTAAGTGAACCGAACATGTCCCCTCTCGTCACCGTACTGAATCACATAAGTGTTTCCCGATAAATTATCATCATTCACAAACCACTGTTAATTTTAACAGAAAATCAAGCTTAGGCTACTGGATGTTTGAGTTGGCATGGCAGAAAGCACGCAAAGAGCGGTCCCTTTATAATCACTAAAAATGTTTCCCTCGTTTTAATTGCAATCTCGCAAAGTTCCATTATAATCTGTCTACACTGTACAATTAATTATTTATTTATATAGTACATATTGCTTTTATTAACATCAAAGTGCATACAGCACCATGTTATGACTGTTGGGAAAGTATTGGTTTGATAAATGTCTTTTTTCTTGTGCTTGCAGGTTCATTCTGAGAATAAACCCTTATGGCACCAAATGCCAATCAAAATCACAGATCAGCCGGACATCTGGAAAAAGGGTCCAGAGAAAAATCGGCAGCCTAAATCCCCTTGTGGCATCTTTCATCAGAGAGCTTGTTGACAGGGCCGGCCCTGACCAATTTGCTGCCCTAGGCAAGATTTTACTTGGTGCCCCTTGTATCAAGGTTTAGCACTACATGTTATCAGTCTAAGTTGCGGAAACACTGGTACTGTTTTATTTTTTTAATGCATTGATGTTTTTTAATTTTTATTGTTGTTGTTTTATATGATGTCCAGTCCATTCTACCCCATCATTATGTTCATGATATTATTATTATTTAATTTTTTTTAAAAGGCTTGTGATAGTTAAACTATACAAAAATAGCACCTACGCCACATTACAGCCTAAACACAAATAACAAGTACAAGCACAAACTATTGAGAACTAGCAAAAGTGTTTGTTTTCCAGTAGATGGCAGCAAACTTCCACTAATATGCACATTCATGTTTTCACCATGAATTAAACTGAGAAATTTAGATATTTAATGTCAAATTTACATAAAATTTTGCTATTTTAAATAAACCTGTATATAAATATCATTACTAATTTCCGCAAATACATTTTAAAATGTCCATATGTCCCCTTAAAACTGCACAACTGTAGAGTAAAAACATTAGGCTATTAAAAAAGTGATATTACATGCGTTTAAAAAAACAGATAAGATTTTTTTATTTTTTGACAAAATACACTGTCTGTGGCCACTGGAGAACCCAAAACAGCTGCTTGCATATAGTTTAAGGTAAAACTGGAATTAATTAGCGTACATTAGTATTTTACTACTATGCAATTAAATAAACTGTTCATTCATTACATCACTTTACCTCTGTCTTTACACTGCAAAAAATGCTCTTCTTCTTTAGTAAATTTTTCTTGTGTCCAGTCCAAACATCAAAAAATTCTTAAATCAAGATGTATTTACTAGTAAAATGACATTAGATAAAATTTTTCCTTGTTTTCTGGGGAAAAAAAATCAAAATTAAGTGAGTTTTAGCTTAAAACTAGCACAATTATCTGCTAAATGGGGTGAGAAAAATGATCTTATTTCTGTTTGGGACAGAAACATGAAACAAGATTTTAATCAGAAAAAAGATTATTTTTCTCACCCCATTGGCAGATAATTTAGCTTGTTTTAAGCATAAACTCACTTAAGAAAAAATACAATTTTACTTATCTAGTAAATGCATCTTGGTTTAAGAATGTTTAGATATTTAGACTAGAAACAAGACAAAAATACGAAAAAGAAGAGCATTTTTGCAGTGTTTCCCTTATCTTGCCTGCATCAGAGGGCTTCTGTTTTTTATGACACTACAAGTCGGCCATCCGTCATAAATTATCAGGCAACTTTCACCGTGTCTACACCTGGAGCGAGCGGCCAACACCCTTAAAAATGAAAGCAATCCTGTCTACACTAGATGCGGCGAGAGGCGACGCGACACAACAAATTCCCAACGTTAAACTGATCACGCGTTATATTTCTGACGCACTTCAGTAGCTCGGCGGGGGAGATCGATGAGGCGGACCGGGAAGATGCGGGGGACTTAGTTACGTTTTTTTGCGCTTTATTTGGTAATATTTAAAATGAATGTGAATAAAATAGTATCAGTAATACATTTTGGCGCCCCTATGGATGAGTGGCGCCCCTAGCATTTGCCTATTTCGCCTATGCCACGGGCCGGCCCTGCTTGTTGACTTCGATTGGCAAAATATTGAAGACTTGTTCTGATTTTCAGCATGTTTACATTTTTAGCCATGTTAAATACACGGGATGAATTCAAACACATTTGTAAAATGTACTTTTTAGTAAATGTTAAACAGTTAAACAATTAAACAGCATATTTTAATGACAAATGTTCATGAAGACTTATAAATTTTTGGGGGGTAAAAAACATATAGTTTACAGTGCTGTAGTGGTTTTTCATTATTTAATCATCAGTTACACCTGTTGTTAATTTCATTAATTGCTTTGTCTTTTTAAACTCTGTGTCTGGTTTGGTTGTTTTGTTCCTTTGTTTTCTGAGTATTTGGAGTTCCGTGTTAAATAAAACTGACCGCTGTGATTAGATCCGTTTCATCAACTTTATTGCAACCTTACCTATGGCATGTAGATTCAAATCAAATTAATTTTGTTTAAAGTAAATTAAGCTAAACTCAAATTGAAAAAAAATATATAATTCTGTAATAGGAAATCAATTCTAATACTGTAAATAAAAATACGGTACTTGTACTGTAAATGAAAAACAGTATTCATACTGTAAATAATACAATATACAGTATTATTACTGTAAATGAAAATACGGTATTGTACTGTAAATAAAAATACAGTATGAATACTGTAAATATCAATACAGTATACATTATTATTACTGTAAATTAAATTACAGTAATTATACTGTAAAAACTTTTACAGTAACTTACTGGCATCCAGCTGCCAGTAAGTTACTGTAAAATTTACAGCAACCTTTTTACAGTGTAGGATCAATAAGAGTATTGATAAGTATCAGTGATAAAGTCATTATTAAACTACACCCTTCCCTAATGATAAGACAATCAAATATTTTAATAATTGGTTACATTGTTCATTGATTATATTTGATCAATGAATTGATGTGTTACATTTCTGTACTAATAATTAGTTAACACTTTACATAGTTCAAAATGTGTTGGCTTAGTGTTTGTAAAAGGTAACACTGAATAAATGCTGATTAATAAATGAATGCAGTTTGGTTTTGGGCCATTTTCTATTAGAATTTATTAGGGATTTGTATTGGTTTCTATTACATATAAGTATTGATCCATAAATGTATTAACTAAACTAAACAAATGTATTTATACGGTTTTACAGCAGAGAATGAATGTTTCTATGTGGATTTCAAATTTATGGAACAAGCTCAATTTCATTCCCCGGACTAAAGGTGAGAAGTATATTTAAATAAAGGTGTACGTGGTTGGTCGAAGGACGTATGTCACGTTCCAGCGACATACCACAATAACGTCGCCACGACGATTATGGGAATCACAAAGTTACGTCCCTGGAACGTTATTTGGTACGTCGCTGCGACTAATATGGTCCTTTGAGGTTACGTCCTCACAGGCTCACAACATACCAGGTTGGACGTTGAGACGCGCTAGTCACATTCCTGCAACGTACCACTATAACGTCGCCACGACGATTATGGGAATCACAAAGTTACGTCGCTGGACCGTTATTTGGTACGTCGCTACAACGAATATGGTCCGGTCCGGTTAAGTCTTCACAACGTAACTGTGTTAGCTGGGCAGGACGTCAAGTTCTTTTTTTTTATGAATGGAAATCCCCTTTAATATAAATGTAGCCTAATTTATTTTATTTTTTGGGGGAACTGTCATTTGTGAGTTTAGTATCTGGGCAGTTCAAGAACAATGTCTATTCAGCACCATGGAGACTTCCCCAAATCATTCCAGTCTTCCAGAAAATTCAAACGCTTTTTCCCACACAGCCGCTCACATCCGGGACTTTCGTCATTTCGTGTATGTGCAGACGATAGATCTTCTGAAGTAGTATGATGTGAAATTTAGGATAAAAGATTGATATTCAACCATGTAAAGATAGGCCTACCTGAAGGGGATTCCTGACAGAAACAGCTGTATTTGTCTTGATACGTCTTTAAATGGCGTGTTTGATATAAGTAGTAGGCGGAGCCGCCAAGCTCGCGAGCTCAGGATAAACTGAAGCATTTCAGTCGAGCGGAGGAGAGCGAGCTCGGGATGCGCGGATTATCCCACTACACTGGATTTGACCTCAGCATCACTCCATCCGCGCTCCATCACTCGCAACGTGGATTTAACGTTTTTTTTTTTCTCGAGACATTTTGTTGAATAAATTGGATTTTCTATCGGTGGAGTACAATCTTCATCATATAAGGTAAACGCAGAACTACTTTAAGAGATTTAGAGTTTTACAAATGCGTTTAGACATTAACTTACATCACAGTATGTCATATTATCATATATCTGCCATTTGTGTAGCCATAAACGCATTTATTTTTCGTGTATTTGCTCTGGGATAGCGATATTCTTCTAAAGATTACAGAATGAAAGAAACGGACACATTCTATTTATTTTATCCTATAATTCCCGTTTACTAAACATTTATGAAATAATTCATGGATGTTTGAGATCTGCTGTCATTACTCAGAGAGGAGACTGAAGGATGCATGCAGCAGTCTGAACATGATCACCTCTCTCTCTCTCTCTCTCTCTCTCTCTCTCTCTCTCTCTCTCTCTCTCTCTCTCTCTCTCTCTCACACACACACGCACAAACACACACTCTCCCTCCCACCCCCCCTCCCTCCCCTTCGTTAATAGTGCAAAACTTTTATGGTCCTTATAAATGGTAAAAAGAAAAAGAAAAATAGCCCATGTAGCAAATTAACCCTTTAAAAGGCAGGGATATGAAAATATTCCAGACAAATTTATTTACTGGGGCACAATCATTTAATTTTCTTTCTTCAGTATATTGCTTATATTTCCAACGTCACAGGTTTTATCTCCTATATTAATAACACGTGAAAGATCTGAACATCAGGGTCAAGGTCAGCAGCCTTCCGATGATATGATGCCATGTAACTTTTAAATAATGATGGCATGGTTTTACACCAAGTCATTTGACCTGAAAATGTCTCCTATGGAATACCAGAAGAGATGTTTGCCAGAATGTCTGAGCTGCTCTAGATGGACAAACACTGTAAAGCATCATACAAGTAGTCCACATCATAAAAGACCTGTGCATGCATTACAGTTTGTTGGCCATATGTTAGCTGCTTGGCAGTCTTTCATTTAATGGAAAAGACAAGCATCGACATTCTGCTATAAATAACTGCTTTAGTGTTCCACAGAAGAAAATAAGTCAGGTTTTGAAAGACAAGAGGGTGAGTAAATGATGACAGATAATTTTTTGGGGGTAAACTATTCCTTTAATTGGGAATCCCATCTGAAACACAGTGTGTGATGAAAATGTTCTATTCCACAACATTAATGTTACACTGCAGGTTTCTACAGCTTGCTCATTTGTTGTTCTTTGTGAACGCATGTCAGGAGGTATTGGATGACTTGATGTCAAATTGCCTTTTCGATAAGAGAAATTGAGATTTTGATAATTTTAGAGACATTTGCAGGAGAAACCCAGCTGAGATTGACACGACTTTAGAGAAAGCACATATGGAGACATAATCAGCATATTTATTGGTTGTTTCCTGTACCCAGTGTCTTGGCCTTGCTCACATAAAACATGCTGGATCATTCAAATCATTCAAGGCAGATGGAAGATTTTTCCTCTGATAGTTGAGTACGCTTTTCGTGTTCTATGTCTTTTGGGAACCAAATGCAATACTTATTCTGTTTGTGTGAATTTTCAATGGATTACAGAACATTTTAAATAGGATTTGCTTATTCTCAAAAATCCTGTCCAAATGTTTTTTGAACACAAATCCTCATAGACTATACTGTTTGGAGAGTTCTGAGATCTATATCAGATCTAAATAATTTGTAACACAATAAGTCACTCTGTATTATGTTTGTAATAAATCCTCCGTGTGATTGCTGCCAGACCAATGGCAGTTGTCATGTGCCGTGTGTGAGGATCGGGTTTAAAGCCAGCCCGTTTGCAGTAAAGCAGACTTAACAGGAAGTCCTTCTGAAAACCTGCTCTCCATGATACCTTGCCTATTAGTGGGGCATGCTTGGTAAATGTCTCGACCGGCCACTGTGTTCTGCTCGGCTCACCCTTTTCTCATTTCTTCTCAAATCTTGTGGAGCGCTCATTCTCTATTGAAACACAGACAAGACCCACTATCGCTCAAGGGACGGTCCACGCATTGGTGTTGGTATCAGTTGCCTTAATTCAATAGCTGGCTGCCAGGGAGAGATTAACTATTCAGGGCAGGTAGTTAAAGGGACTATTGTGTTGCACCGCTGTGGAACAGCTACTATTGAGGGGGCTTTTGTCTCTTGGGGCTTCATGCCAAAGAAACAGCCAGGGCAGGGAGGGATGGAATTCTACACACACGTACAGTATCTGTCCGACAGACATCTGTCAACTGACCGCGTGTGTTGTAAATACTCAGGTGTCGTAAACACCAAATATTTGACCGTGGCTTTTGTGACTACTTGTATTTGCCTAAACGCAAATGCAGTTTTAAAAATGATAAATTTTAATTGTGATTGTTCTATTTTTGTTATTAAATAGTTGTATGAGCTTTATTTTTGAGTAAAAGGTTAAAAAATATGTTTAACGCAATAACAATACACATTTTTACTGTGAAGGCCCATTTATATTATGTGTGAAAAAAAATAAGCATCATATTAAAAAGGTATGACAAAATAATATGCAAATCGTTTTTTTTGTCATTGTTCAAAAGCTGTCAGTTGAATAAATGAATCATAATTAAACATAACTCAAAACCTCACAAAACCCTCTCTTTTTCTGAGGGAACACGTAGGTGTAAGGGAATACAAAGGTGCCCACTGTATGTAGTATATTTGTCTGTATATTTAATGTACATAATGAACCTAATGAAAATGTCTGTCTTTTTTTTTCTCTTCACAGATCAGGCAAAAAAAAGGCCTAATGTGGCCATTAACATGTGGCGATATAATAGAATCAAAAGCAATATGGAGCATCTCTGTTTTAATCCAGGAAGTCGACTCAAGGGAGCATCATCTGTAAAGCCTCTCTAATAGATAAGTAAATCTAAGCAGTTGTCCAATCTTAAGGCTGTACAGTCTGTTTGGAATTCATTCTGGTACCCCTAAACAGGATTTAGGATAGCATGTGTCAAGAGCCTCAGTGACCTTCTTCGCCCATAAAGGATTTGATGTTTCTTCAATGACCTCCACGTAATTTGCCAGAAAATAGGAATTTTATTTTGTTCATTGCAAGAGGATCATTTGTAGCATAATCACTGGTTACCATGCCTCCCCTTTGCCGGCCCCATTGTGTACTACTGCTGCTCAGCACCTTCCTGAGTCTTGGTTTGGGCCTGGAATTCACAGGCTTAGAGGGTCAGTGGGCACGTTATCTTCGCTGGGACGCTAGCACCAGAAGTGACCTCAGCTTTCATTTCAAAACAGCTGTATCAGACGCTCTGGTTCTCTACTTTGACGATGGAGGATATTGTGACTTCCTGCTCCTGAGCATTGACGAAGGCAAGCTAAAGTTACATTTTAGCGTGGACTGTGCTGAAACCACTATAACCTCTGGCAAAATGGTAAACGACAGTCGCTGGCACTTTGCAACCATCAGCAGGCACAACTTGCGAACAGTGTTGGTACTGGACGGAGAATCCAATATGGACGAGGTGAGACCGCAAAGGCAGTTCATGAAGATTGTCAGTGACTTGTATCTCGGAGGAGTGCCTCAAGACATTCGGACAACTGCCCTAACACTACAAACGGCGAAGGAGATGCCACCATTCAAGGGGATTATTACAGAACTGGCTTACGGGAATCAGGTTCCAACACGCATGGGAAGCCAAAATGTCCGGTTAGAGATGGAAGGCTTGTGTACAGAAAACCCCTGTGAAAATGGAGGCATTTGCAGCATGGCTGACGGTGAAACTTACTGTGACTGCTCCAAAACAGGATATGTAGGTCGTTACTGCAATGAAGGTAAGAATGTTTCTCCCACAACATTTAGCTTCGAGTCTTTGGGCAATAGTTGGGTGTAATTTATTTCCGTGATCTATTTACAAGGAAACCTAAACAAAAGATTAAAACAAATCTCAAAGTCAACATGGCATGGCATGCTCCGACTCTGAAATGACTTTTCTTGTTCGCTGATGTCACTTAATGTAGGCCATATCCCTGTTGAAAAAAACAGCATATACTGGTTAGGTATGTTTTGAAGCATGGCAGCTTGTTTGAGCTGGTTTTAGCTGGCCCTTAGCTGGTTTAAGCTGGTCAAGTGCTGGTCCTAAAATGGTCCTAAGAAACTAGCTCCAGCTCAGGGCCAGCTTAAACCAGCTCATGACCAACTAAGGACCAGCATAAACCAGCTCAAACCAGTTACCATGCTTCAAAACATACCTAACCAGGAAATGCTGCTTTTTTTCAACAGGGATAGACCATGAACAATGCTAACCAATACCTAAATAGCTATTTATTCACTGTTTTATTCAGAATGAAGTCCAGATTTGGGCTACATTCTGAAATAGAAAACCGACTGTTTACAGCTAATAGAATAAAGTCTTGGTAATATGTGTTTTCTAATTTTATAATTAAAATATTTAAAAAAAAATCTTTGAAATAAGATACATTCACTTAAGAAGCAACACTTCTCTTGACTGATTTGCAGATTTAAATAAAAGGAAGTGAAACAATATCCCAGTGCAGTAAGATAAAACACACATATTCAAGATTCATGTAACCAAGTCTTAATATTGTACGCAGTGTTGCCTGTACATTTATCTTGATATTTTTGCTGAAAAATCAGTTAAGAAGTAAAAACATTGGGAAGTAATTTTTACAGTTCAACAATTTTTTTTCTCTCTTTTTTTTAATGGTCGAACATCTAGTTTCACTGGAAATACATATGGAATAATAATAAATAATAACCCAAAATAAAATGGGTCTTGAATGCTGTGTCATGTTGACTTTAACATTGCCTGTTTGAAATCCTGTTTAATATATGTCATGTACCCCACCTCAAACACCTCCAATCACACTTACACAGACAGTGCATTTTAGCATAATTTCTCTCAATCATTTGTAAAACTATCATTGAAAATATATTGATTGCACAAACCATGCTAAGTATAACCTTAATATGATGATATGCAAAGGACCCAAAGAGTATTACATCTTGACAAAAGTCATTACATGAATTAAACGTGTAAAAGATAGTATACACACACTTTCAAGTGAAATATATATATAAGAAAATTATCTTTTACAAAAATAAAAATAAATAAATAAATAAAAAAGTTACTTGGACACCTGTTAACAGTTTGCATTTTCAAAAAATAGTTAGAAAAGTGAAGTTAGTAGAAGGTGCCAGTTGTTCTAATTCAATTAAATGTATAGGCTACCTTTTAAAGTGTGGCTTAAGTGTCCAGATAGTCTTTGGGGTCAGTAGAGCAATTAAAGGTGTCGACTTGGAAGACATATCAGGGTTTTTTTTAATTACATTTAATATTAACAATAATGTTTTGATTTTCAGTAATTATTTTGCTCATTGTATCATTTAAGAAATATGATCAAGTGATTGAGTGACAGTTTATGTCAGCAATGATTGCAATAATGTTACATATATTGTGTTCACCCTTTTCAGAGATATCCATCTTTGGTTTTTATTGTTTTATATAGTCATTGTTATGATCAAGTGATTGAGTGACAGTTTATGTCAGCAATGATTGCAATGATGTTACATATATTGTGTTCACCCTTTTCAGAGATATCCATCTTTGGTTTTTATTGTTTTATATAGTCATTGTTATAGGTAAAATGATAATTTTTCCCATTAAATATCCAGATCCTGCACATGTTACAGACAATGGAAGGTACACCACAATTTCAAGAGTTGAACCTTTTGAACTGAGATTAGGATTTCTATTACCTTAAAAAAGTAAATTTCTTAATTGTAGTCAGTTTCTTCTTTCTACTGCACTTTAGTGTTGAGACCTATTTGGAATTACTCTCACTGAATACTTACCAGCAGGTATTAAAATATAAGTCTCAAAACTGATTATACTTTCCGAATGCACACTGAATTGCCAAGAGACTTTGGTGCTGTGGTTATGAAAGATTACTCTTTTCGTGTTGTGCCCGGTGTATAGTCTATAATTCCACAAGCATCTCCATTTGTTCAGGGCATGAATATAAAAGGATCTTTAGGCAGGGAATCAGTATACCCAAATCTGAATGCCTGACTTAAAACCCAAGCCATAGACTGATCACACCAGCCATGTGCTGCTGTGCTCCTTTATAAAGATTAAGAGATAGTCCTCAGTGACAGCGACAGGAGATTAGGCTGTATGATCAGATCACCTTTGGATCAGTAGGGGCGCTCAGGGCTGGAGGGCCAGTGAAGGATGTTTCTACATCTCTGGCCTTCTGGCGACCAGCAGGCTTAAAAAAGTGCCCTTAATGAGGAGCCAGTCAGCAGCTGCTCAAGGGAAAACTGATGTGATAAATGAAGAGCTAGTGGACCTCTAATCTCAGAGCAAAGGTTTTGCTCGGCCCGTCCTATGCTTTGACCGTAGGCGTGGCTGTCAGGGCCATCATCAGACCCCAGTCGTGTCCACAGATTAATGGACGTGTCTGATAACGGATTGCACTGCTGAGCTGTGGGATCGTTCTGTAATTAGGGGTGGAACAAAAGAGAAATGGCTAATTCGCTGGTGGGCGTTGGGGGCAAATTATGGGCTTAAACTTGGACTGACATGCTCCCAGCACCTCGCAGTGTAGTTGTGTTTATTTGGGGGAATTCACTAAGAATAAATGTATAGCGTAGCGCTTATTTTTGCATGCTATTGGTGTTTTTTTTGTAAATCACGTAATTGTGCAAACAATGGCCAAAAAGCTGTGCTAAATGTAACGTGTACAATTCCATAGTTAAGTAGTTTGCAAGCTGGTTCTAAATTGTGGAGGATGTAGCAGACTATACCCGTTCTCTAAAATGTGCTTGACTTTAATTTTGTATTACAGTATATGAAATTGTATACAATATCATTTTTACCATGCCTTCATCATTTAGTTTTGCTACTTTTCAAATTCCTTTTATGTATTATTGTTTTAGGTCCCAGTGCCTGATCTTCAGTTGTAGAATATGAAAATAAAAATAGTTTGAAACTATATTTTAAACAAAGACTCAAGTAAGCATAAACCATTTTTGCTTACTTGAGACAAGATGCTGATCAAGAGATATATTACTGAATATTATATTGTTTGCCATTTTTACAATAAAGCTGTAATTAATAATATATAAAATAATAATTTGACCAATAATGTAAAAAGTGTGAAAATATTGCATGTAATAAAGATACATTAAATGGTACAGTTGCTTGGCTATAGTATGAAATTATCCTTAGTAGGACGTTTGATCAAACGTGATTTCCACCATTTTTTTATTTACTCCACAGAATGCATCTTTTGAGATGCAGTGGTAATGACACCGTGGTGGGAATTTTGATGGGTTTTAAAAAACCTTTTAAAAAATATAGATAACCAAGATGCAATGTTTAATCATGTTTGAAACTTGACTGTCTAGTGTAGTGAATTAGTCTTTTAGTGCTGGTGCAATTTAACAGTCAAATACAGAATGCACCAAAGTAACAGATGTGAGCTCAGAAATAATTTAATGTTTGCCCTTATATATAGGCAATCAATTGAGCGATACAGGCAATCTGTCCAACCTGCACTTGTTTTACATGTAAACAGACATGGCAACAGGCTAGCAAAGACCCTCAGAGCATGCAGATGGCACAGGAAAGCAGACTGCATACCTCAGTGTGTATGAAAGCGCTAGACGGGCCACACCACCACAGCAGGAGCACAACTGCCAGTATTATCATGTAGAAATCTGTCTTAAACTGCAGGCAGATTAAAACAATATGCGTTTAGCTGTAAAACACATGTTCAGTCTGCCCTGACGATGTGGATCAGAGGGTATCATTGGCAAACTGTGCCACAGCATTTAGTTATTGACATCACAGAAACCACATAACACACATACACAAACACTTTACTGCTACAAAATATTAAATGCTTTGATGTTTCTGTGCTTGTCGCATTTTAGACGCATCCATTAGCTTTACATCTGTTTAATCTCTGTTAGTTTATTTGCAAGACACTGCATTATAAAGAAGTGTTGTCACTCAGTAATGATGCTTTAATTACTAAGAGACTCAGAGAAAAATAAAAATTTTCCTGTGATTAGCTGCACCTTATTTTCTTCACTTACGAGCTACACATTTTTATCCTGGCCTTTTACAAGATAAGAAGCAATTAATGCTGAACAGCATGCAAAAAAATGTCAAAACAATTGCTGTGGGCTTAGCTGTGAGGATTAATACATATACATGGAAATATGACAGTTACTATAATCTTACTACAAAAGTAGGTCAATAAAAAAAGTGAAAAGGGACTAGCATCCTGATTCAGGCACGCAGGGCATTTGTGTCTCTTGACCCAATGCAGGCAAATGTTGGGATGAAATGTTCGGGTATGAAAAATAGAGCAAAGGATTAAAGCTGAGCAGCATGTCATCAAGAGGGATATGGTCACGTGAAGGCAATAAACCCTCTTTCTCTCTCGCTCAATGCTTCAAGTAACCAGCCAAAGTGACACTGTCTGGAAATCCGATTCTGCCCTCTTCTGTGTTTTTATTTAACAGTGGAGGCAGGGGTATTGTTCTAAGAGGCAGCCATTTTGTTGATAAAGGATGCAATGTTGTATAGTCGAAACCAGTGTATAAGTCAGAGTCCAGACTGAACCTGAATAGGTTGAGTCCAAGTCAAGATGGGTACCAGAATAGAGTTCAGTGTGTCTAGTCAAGACAGGGCTAAACGATTCAGACAGTGTAATTATGCTTTCCTCTGGGATGAATTAAGCCTGGTTTTGCGTCAGTGTCACACGAACCGTCGCAGCTCACACATGGTGTACTCCAGTCCAGAGAAACGACAGCACAGAGCAGATCATATGCACAAGTCGGCACAGACCACAAAAAGTATTTATGTTGTAGAGTCCGAGTTCATGAAAATATGGTCCTGTACAGATTTATGTACTACCAGGGCTTGACATTAACACCTGCCAACCCGCCATTTGGTCTCATTGTGAAAATGTACCTCTGGCAACGTTTTTGCAAACCGCCAAAATACGTACCAATATGTACATATCTCTGCAGTTTCAAAGTGAAATGAACACTAGAGGCAGTAAAACAGCAAGCACTTTTTATCGTTTTTTTTTTTCCATGTAAATGAATACATTTTGGAGTTTGCGTCACTTAATCTGCTCCATATGCTCGGCTTTTTTTTATATAATAAGTTTGCTCAGTAGCTCAGCTGGTACAGATTTGTACTTGTAATAATGAAAGCTCAGGTACGAATCCCGTGAAAGACAAGTCATGATAAAAGAGCTCAAAGATGAGTTCACAGAAGCTAACAAGACATGGTTAATATTGTATTTTTGTCACATTTGCTTTTGTTAACACTATCGGTTAGGTTTAGGGTTTAGTGTAGGTGTACATTAAAAAAACAATGTCACAAAACGTCAGATTGACGCTCATCTGTTCCGGGAAAAAAATGAAGCTTTTGGCGGCACCCAGTGGACATATCACTTTGAAACTGCAGTGATATGTACATATTGGTACGTATTTTGGGGTTTGCAAAAACGTTGCCAGAGGTACATTTTCGCAATGAGACCAGGCTGCATGTAACACAGTCACTCCCACTAGCCCCTTTGGCGGGTTGAATTTTATTGTAGTTTTCTCAAAAGGCATCTGTTATAATCGTGTTGCGCATTATAAACAATATCCATATTTGCAAGTTTAGGGACGTCTCTAAAGTTACATATGACATTGGTATAAATGTTTCTAACTTCAATAGCATTTAAAGAGAATGACTAACAGTCATAAAACCAACTATAAACTGTTCATCTAGGTGTCTGGTTTAATGCACATCTTTAAGATTTTTGATATTTGATCAAATAAACTGTAAAATCACATGAAAATATGGATATGTATTTCACTAGGCTACTGTAGGGGCTCACACACAAAATATGCTAGATTTAAATGTGTCATTGCTGATAACACTGATGAGAATATTGCTTGAGAATAACTTATATTCTTATTTTTTCAGACAAGCAACTGTTAGTGTTTCAGATTAAGGAGCTCTACACACAACCTTATCAGAGCTACATAGGCCTACTTGATGACCTGTCATGTTATACATTTCATGTAGACTTGATTTGAGTGTGTACAGTGGTCCTTTACATATAGCCAACAACAAATTGCCAACAACAAGATTTTGGCCAGTAAAAATGCTGAGTGGCTACTGGCTAGTAACCACTAGCCACAGTGGCTGGGTGAGGAAAAAAGTTAAATGTTCAATGTCAAGCCCTGAGTACTACAATACTGGAAAGAAGAAAGATAAGCTAGTTAAAAAGTCTGGTGGGGACACAATTACCCAGTATCCTTAACACAGCATATGCTGGTCGATTCAACTTTGCAATTAAACTTAGACATGAAACATCAGACTGTCTCTGTCGATTAAATTTACCAAAAGTGCTGTAAGCTAAGAAACCCAGCGAATCCTAAAAGCTTGACAAGTGTGCCCTAAAAGCCTGTTGTAAATGTATTAAGCCAGACAGACCAGCTATTATTGAATAAATAAACTGATCATCCTCTGGTTCCAACCCTGAAAGGACGACAGGAAAGAGACAAAAAGCTCAGGAAAACAGACTCAAGCGAACTGATGGAGATGTCTGATTTTCCGTGGCCTTCAGAAGATCCATAGGATTTTTTTCTAGCTAGAAAGAAAGGAGGCTTATGGGAATGTTAACTAGGGTGCGCATAGTAACGCATTTTTGCCATGCTTTTGCTCATTTTAATGTAGCTAATTTAAATAGCTAATTTTAGGAATTATAAAAGATTTATTTTCTCATTTGTGAAAAAAATTATCAGTCATTGATTGCTTACTGTGACATGCTCAACGATGATCGATTAATTGCTTTTCTAACTAATTACCTCTGATAAAGCAGGGACAGACATGTTAGTTAAAAATATTTGTGCTAACTTTGCCTTGATATATAACATTTAGCTCAGCTGGTAGCACATTCTGCTCGCAACACCAAGGTCATGGATATAATTCCCAGGGAATATTACCAGAGTTCACACGTTCACACTTACAAATCGAGTAGAATGCTTATTTGGCATGCTGGGGGAGGGCTCCGAGCTCAGAATGTGGCCCGAACCCAGAGTACTCCCCCAGAGCTCTGGTTAGGATAGTAATCAGGCAAGTGTCAGGAGACGGGGTGGTGGAAAGATGCAGAAATAAACTGTCGAGGAACATAGGTGAGTCGGCTATGTATTTATAGGCCTCCTCTTATGCCCATTTGAACGTGCTCTTCCCGAACTTTGTTAATAAAACATCATAAAAAAATGAAAGAAAAGAAGATGTCTTGAATACAGTGCAAGTCGCTTTGGATAAAATCACCTGCCTAATGCATAAAATGTAAATTGGTAGGTTGTTGACCTTATTCCCAGGAAACACGGTGAAAAATTGATAAACGTTTCGTACAATCCTGCAAGAACATGTTTTTATAGATGTATACAGTGTATTAGATGATCTGAGTTTTTCTAAGTCCATCAGCATGCTTTGGTTTTATCTGCAGCTTTTTAAAATATGATTTAGCCTTGAGATTGATTATTTCTTTGATTTAAATTGGTTTGTCAGATTTAATTTAATACTGGTGATTCATTTTAGCTTTACACTGTCAAATGTCTGGTTTAAGGTTTTACAGTATGTGATTATTTGGTTGAACTGTGCTGTTCTTCTCTTGCAATCAGTGTGCATTCATTTAAACCGATTTATTCAGACGCATAAAACAACTTTGGATGATTTACTTGGATAGCTATACACACGAGTCTTCAGTGAGTGTAATTCTTTGTGTCCACAGCGTGTCCAGAAATCCACAAACCTCACAACCTCGTAAATCCACATAGTCCACGTCGGACAGCTGGTTTAGTAACCTGCTTGGATTTATGGCCTCATCCAGAGTATGTGAGGAACACTGTGGCATTCTGATACAATATCTCTGCAGCGACATTCTCTATGTGATGGAGTGATTTGATACAATAATGTCAATCTGTTTCTCTCAGAAAATGGAACAGATATTATGGACTTTTTCTTCCACAGGATTCTGTTTTTAATAGGCATGCACAGGGATATTCCTGATCCCTTGCATGACAAACCAGTCTGTTTATAGCTGAAAATGAAAGTTTTGCATGACAGCCTTCATGCAAAGTCAAAAGTGTGTCTAACAGTTGAACTTTCTCTGTCTTCCTTCCTCTTTGTGCCATCTTCTCAAAAGCTGTCAACAAAACTCCTGGTAAGTGAGTATTAGGCTGTGAAAACTCATCACATACTGTATAAAGGTTGGCAAAAGTCAGAGAAAGAGAATTCAAAATAATGTTCTCTTCACTTAATAGTCACTTTCACACATAAAGCCGTAAAACAGGACTCCAAATACCTTGTGCACGTACCCACATACCCTAGCGTACAGTTCAAGGGTTAGTTCACCCAAAAATGATCGCATAATTGACTCCCCCTCAAGCCGTTCCAAACTCCAAACTCAATTGTTATATTAAAAAAGATCCTGGCTCTGTCATGCTCTATAATGGGAGTGAATGGTACCCTAGATTTTGAAGCCCAAAAAAGTGCATCTATCCATCATAAAAGTAATCCACACGGCTCCAGGGGGTTAATAAAGGCCTCCTGAAGTGAAGCGATTGCATACGCTACTCCTCAAATCACTCAACTGTAACTTGACTCGCATACTCGATTACCGGAAGTTATAGTTCATAAAATGGGTCTTTTTCTTGCTTTGGATTTTTTCCTACTTTTTCTTACTATGGATTACTTTTATGATGAATGGATGCGCTTTTTTGGGCTTCAAAATCTAAAGTACCATTTACTCCCATAAAGCTTGGAAGAGCCAGGATATTGTTTTAATATAACTCCAATTGTGTTTGGCTGAATTTTTAGGTGAACCTTTAATTTAAATGTTTTTAATTTAAATGTCTCTATTAATAATTTTTCAGTAAGCTGTTTCAATGCAATCATTTAATAAATATGTTAAATGTATTACCATTAATAATAATTTGTATACAAAATTACAGCTAAATACATTATTATGGATGTTACTTTTGGCTATGAACTGTAAATTACACTGAATTTAAACTTGCTTGTGTGTAGTGTTTAACACCAGTACACTGGTCATTTCTTCCCAGCTTGCAATTCTCCTGACAGACGATCATAGTGTTTGTTGTCGTGTTGTACTTCAGCACACTATCGCAGTGCTGGCAGTGAACATAATCCTTGTTTGTAGTGAAATACTCCCACACCTCATTAAGTTGAGCTTATTCCATTTTTACAAGCCAAGGCTCTGTGTCGAGGAGGTGACAACGTGCAGCATAAGATATGCATGCTCTCTAGAAATCCATCAGAGTATTTAAAACAATTAATCAGTCATCTATTAATAATCATCAACACCCCTACTTCTATTAGCAAAATGGGAGAGCAAAATTTATTTGGAGGTGAATGTAAAGTTATTGCATTAGCTCCTTCAGATATTTGTGATTGAAAATTCGGAAACCTTCAATGTTGGCGAAATACTCTAATATAATGACTATTTACACATTTATATTTTCGGCAAAGGCTGTATGTGTGAAAGCGTAAAATTACTTACACATATGCTTATATTACATTAACTTATTACTATTAGGGCTGTCAATTATATAAAAATAACCAAATTAGTAACATTTTATGTTGATTAATAAACCGAAAAAAAAAAAAATTCACATTCCCTACAGTTCAAAAGTTTGGGGTTAGTAAGATTTTTTAAAATACTTTTATTCAGCAATGATGCATTAAATGGATCAAAAGTGACAGTAAAGCCATTTAAATTGTTACAAAAAAATCCTGAAAAAAGTATCACAGTTTCCATATTAATATGAAGCAGCACAACTGTTTTCAACATTGATAATAAGAAATGTTACAAGCGCACCAATCATCATATTAGGTGCGCTTTTTAAGAAAAAATATTTAATTGATATATAAAATATTTATATTTATATATAATATAAATTATAAAATATATATACAGTATATACATGTAAATATTTATTAAATATATACATGAATGAGTGTATTTATATATACACATAATAATTGCACACGGTACACACACATATATTATGTAAACACAAACTTTTTTTTTGGATGCGATTAATAGCAATTAATTGAGTTGACAGCACTAATACATATACATGTAGTTTAAATAAATACAAAGTTGTACAAAATTAATTGACAGCCCTGATTAATGTTAGCACATTTGTTCTGTATTAGAAAGTTTAGGGAAACAATATTATCAGTTTCTTTTCTTAATGAAGCTTTTTTTTATTGCAGAAAGCTTCAGCTTTAGTGTGATAGCCATGGTTTGTCTGTCAGCAAACTATGAGTGATTTCAATACCTGAACAGTATTGGTATTGGTGTTCTCAAGTTTTCTCTCTTTCTCTGTCTATCACTCATTTTCTTCCCCAAGGGTTCGCGCATATGGTGAAGTCTCCACAAGGTATGCTCTGCTTTAATTCTCTCATTGCACATTTTCCAATGTGTTTACATTGTTGTTGCGACTTCTCTTGCACGTGCATGCAGCTCCCTGCACTGCATCCTGATTTTTGATTGGCTCTGCCCTTGTGACACTGCATGATTATTGTCCTCTTGCTGAATTATGTAATTTCTCTCTGTGATACTGCGGTGAACTGACAGGTTAGGAGTGAGGTTTTCTCAGGTTTGACTCCCCCTGTAATGTTATAGCAATTCTCTCTCATACGTTAGACTACTACTGTACCAACTGACACATAATGTACAATCACTGATCTGCCCTCCATATTACTTAGATATCATTCATAGACTGGCAGAATTACTATGCAGCTATAAATAATATATTCCTGAGCTAAGTGGAACAGCTCTTCTCTGAACGAACGGTGCTGAAAGGAAGCAAAAGGACATACAGTATTAATAGAATGACTCCTTTTAAATAGTTTGAAAGATTTTTCTTTCTTAATGTGTGGTATGGGAATGATCTGCCCTGATGGCCTGCCACTATTGTTTTTTCACTGAGGAGCCGAACCAGTGACTCAGCCATGCAGTGATGGTACAGCAACTGTGGCTATGGGACGTACGTCTCCATTCCCTCCTTCAGGGAACAAGGGTTACCATACGTAACCGAGACGTTCCCTTTCAGTCGGTCATGAGACATTTTAGTCAAGTTTTAGTCAATGAAAATTGTATTTTAGTCTCTTTTTAGTAATGCAATTCTATTTAACCCAGTCAATATAGTATAAGTACGTATTATAGACAACACCAAAATCTTCTTTTAGCCAAACCCATTTCAAACAATGTTATCTTATTATATTATTGTTACCCTATAGACTCAAGAATACATCCATAGACACGGAAGACGCTCTGATTTGAAGTTACAACATATTTATTTTACCAACTAAACATGTTAGAAGTACACACACATACATTTAAATAAAATAAATAAAAACATTGAGATGTCTCTTAAGGTTTGTGGTGTTTTTTTCTGTGATTTTTGTGGCCACATTTCTCCCCATCTTTTTCCACAACACCCGTTTTATTTCCACTTCAATGTAATAAGAGTTTTTCCAAATGTCTTAATAAGAATAAATGCATATTTAATTTAATAATAGGGAAATAATATCCACATTATTATTTAAATCTGTTTAAAATTAGACCCACATTATAGTTAAAATGTTTTTCTGTCTTGTATTTTATCTCAAAATAAAGGATGTAATTTTATTCCACATAGAAATGAGCCGAAATAAGTGAATACAGCCTCTTATTCACTTATGAGGTAATCATAATGCTGCAGTTATTTTAACATATATAATTGCTGCCGTTATAACGGCTCATTTCAAATGTTTACGTGCTTTTCTTTCTTTCTTTTTTTTTTGAGTGGTGATGAAATATCTTGCTCTTGTAAATACTTGCCAATATTTCAGTAATACAAGTCTAGATCTTTAAAATGCATCCAAATAACAGCAAAGCACAACCGCACGGTGCTCTCCAGTGGCCAAAAAGGATATAAACAGTGAATTCTGAAGTGATATATTATTGAAAACTCAGAGATATGGATTCAGACGGCACCACACGACCTTGGTGTTTGTCAAACAGTAAGTTAGGTAATTCGGCCGGAGATTTTGACACGGGTGGTAGGAGAAAAACACTGATATTCTGGATTAAGACGACAATAAAATCACTGACTAGCCCCTGTAAATGATGAAAACACCTCACGACCGCAGGACAAACAATTACCGTCCAAATAGGGCTTACAAACCCCGGCGGCCGCCCATCGGTCCCGTTCACTCACCGGAGCTGCATCTTAAAATGCCGCGCGAGTGGGGCTTGAAGAGAGTGATGTCGCCTGCGTCTGCGCAGTGAGACCTGATGCAGCCCCTGAATGAGACGCACAGAAATACTGCAAAATAATAATAAAAACGCGACTTTTCGTCTCGTCTCATTTTCATCAACGAAAATGAAGAGACATTTTAGCATAGTTTTTATTTTGTGAACCACATTTAGTCTCGTTTTTATTCGTCATCGTCACATGACCAGCATTTACGTTGAGTCTCGTCTCGTTTTCGTCATGTGATAAAGGTTCGTTGACGACGATATTTAGTCATACTTTTCGTTGACGAAAGCAACACTAATATAGAGAACAATGGGCCATTGGCGTGCGAGATTTGCATCTCGCGCTCCGCCCCGCACTGCGGGTATAAACAGGAAGCGAGAGCAGCGCACTATTGTTTCTCACTAAGGAGCCGAACTAGTGACTCGGCCATGCAGTGATGGTACAGCAACTGTGGCGACGGGACATACGTTTCCGTTCCCTCCTTCAGGGAACGAGGGTTACCATACGTAATCGAGACGTTCCCTTTCAGTCGGTCATGTTCGACGTATGTCGGACGTCACCGACGAATTGGGATCCCTTTAGAAAACGCCACAGTTACTACCACTTCCAGCGCCCAGCGAAGTGCCCCTCAGACCCCGTCTGTTACGGGCGGGAAAACTCATGCAGGGAGAGTCACACTGCTGTTCCGCAAGACCCACTCAGCAGACTATTGGATAACGCTGGGAAGCGTGTCCGGAGGGCCGCTGCGGAAGCCACATCATGCCTGGAGGGAGTTACCATGCGGAGAATACACGTATGGACTGGCCTTGGGCAGTGCAACATACGGAAGTCCCAGGGGTGGCCCCGGCCAATTACGGCGGGAGAACAACACCGTACTGGGACGGCAGAGGAGCTCTGCTGAGGGAAAGACACAAGCTCGCCGTAGGGAGCTGTACCGTGAAAGAATACACATATGGGACCGCCGTGGGGGTCACAACATATGGAACCCAGCCTAACACAAGTGTCACCAATGCACACAAGTGTTAAACCTGGCGTCGGATGCTCCGCCACATCCGACTGCCGCGGGTTGCAGAGGACTTGACAGGGTTTGCCCATCTTTAGGGGAACTCGACTGGAGCAGATAAGCGCACGTATCCGTTCCATGGGGAAGGTAATGGCGAAGCAAGCCGACTCTAGAACAGGCACTCCGGTGTTACTGACTATGGGGAGCGAGCACACGGGAAGCTACCGGCTCTACACGCAGGCTATAGAATCTAGCGAACGTGTTAGGTGTCGCCCAGCCCGCAGCTCTACAAATATCTGTCAGCGGGGCGCCACAAGCCAGCACCCAGGAAGAAGCTACACCCCTGGTGGAGTGGGCTCTTAACCCGAGCTGGCAGGGCACGTCTTGGGTTTCATACACCAAGACGATGGCATCCACTATCCAGTGGGCAATCCTCTGCTTGGAGACAGGCTTTCCCTTCTGGATCCTCCGTAACAGACGAAGAGCTGCTCTGAGATCCTGAAGCTTTGCGTTCTGTCCACGGAAGTCCGCAGGGCGTGGACGGGGCAGAGAAAAGCTAGGGCTGGGTCTGCCTCCTCCGAAGGCAGCGCTTGCAGGCTCACCACCTGGTCCCGGAAGGGAGTGGTGGGAACTTTGGGCATATATCCAGGCCGGGGTCTCAGAATTACATGAGAGATACCAGGCCCGAATTCCAGACACGATTCGTCGACCAAAAATGCCTGCAGGTCCCCTACCCTCTTGCTGGAGGCCAATGCAGTCAGGAGTACTGTCTTAAGAGACAGAACTTTTAACTCAGCTGACTGCAAAGGCTCAAAGGGCGCCCTCTGCAATGCAGTAAGAACGTCTCGGTTACGTATGTAACCCTCGTTCCCTGAAGGAGGGAACGGAGACGCCACGTCGGAGTACCGACGAATAGGAATCTCGCTCGCGAGAGCCAATCTACTTCGAGTGTAACTAAACGAGCCAATGCACATTGGCATGCAATGATTGCACCAGGTGCTCATGCCACGCCGTGCGGGTATAAATGAGACACAGGTGATTGCATCAAATCAGCCTTTTGCTGAGGAACCGGGTAGGTAGACAGGCACCCCAGCAGGGTACAGAGGACATGGCGACGGGACGTGGCGTCTCCGTTCCCTCCTTCAGGGAACGAGGGTTACATACGTAACCGAGACGTTCCCATTCAGTCGGTCACTCTCGACGCCACGTCGGAGTACCGACGAATAGGAATCCCTACCAAAGCGCCATGGCTTCTGCCCCCATCCAGTGCCCTGTGTGAGCCACCTGAGCTCTCTTACCTGATGAGACGGGGCTCACACCGGGAAGTCCATCACCGCTGTTCCGCATGACCTGCTCAGTGATTATTGGATAACACTGGGAAAGCGTGCCCTAAAGAAGGGAACGCTGCGGAGCCCACACCGTACCCCGAAGGAGTTATGTGGAGTACAATGCTGAGCCGTAGCCCGCCAGGAGAAGGGGGCTCAGTCCCACTGCAGGGAAGGCTCTCCCAAGGGAAAGACACGGGCTTCCCGTAGGAGCGACCGTGGAAGAAAATATGGGATCCCCGCAGGGTCACTCATATGGCCCAAGCCCAATACCGGTTCTCAAGGATTCAGCGGCAAGGGGCCTGATGCCAGACGTTCCGCCACGTCTGGCACCGAGGGCGGTGGAGGACTCACAGAGTTTGCTTCTGGAGAAAATAAGCGCCGTAGCGCAGCAAGCCGACAAGAGCCGGGGCCTCTCAGTGCTTCTACCCGTTTGAGGTGAGAACACAGGAGGAGACCGGCTCTACACGTAGGCTATAGAATCTAGCGAACGTGTTGGGTGTCGCCCAGCCCGCAGCTCTACAGATGTCTGACAGCGAGGCGCCACGTGCCAGCGCCCAGGAGGATGCAACACTTCTAGTAGAGTGTGCTCGCACCCTGAGCGGACAGGGCACACCTTGTGCTTGGTAAGCCATGGTTATGGCATCCACTATCCAGTGGGCCATCCTCTGCTTGGAGACAGCCTTTCCCTTCTGCTGGCCTCCGTGACAGACAAAGAGCTGATCTGAGGTTCTGAAGCTTTGAGTTCTATCCACGTAAACCCGCAGAGCGCGGACGGGACAGAGCAAAGCTAGGGCTGGGTCTGCCTCCTCCGGGGGCAGCGCTTGCAGGTTCACCACCTGGTCCCTGAAGGGAGTGGTAGGAACCTTGGGCACATAGCCAGGCCGGGGTCTCAACACCACGTGGGTATCACCCGGCCCGAACTCTAGGCACGATTCGTCGACCGAAAATGCCTGCAGGTCCCCTACCCTCTTGATGGAGGCCAATGCAGCCAACAGCAAAGTCTTCATTGACAGAATCTTTAGCTCTGCTGACTGCAAAGGCTCAAATGGGGCATTCTGAAGTGCTCGGAGCACCAGAGCAAGATCCCAAGAGGGTATGGAGGGGGGGCGAGGAGGATTTAACCGTCTCGCTCCCCTAAGGAACCTGACGACCAGGTCGTGCTTCCCAACCGTCTTACCTTCTACATGGTCGTGATAGGCGGATATTGCAGCAACATAAACCTTGAGGGTGGAGGGCGACAGCCTACGCTCCAACCCCTGTTGCAGGAAGGAAAGCACAGACGCGATCGAACATCTTCGGGGGTCTTCTCGGCGAGAAGAACACCACTCGACGAACAGGTTCCACTTCAAGGCGTAAGCCTGTCTTGTAGACGGTGCTCGTGCCGAAGTGATGGTGTTAACTACCTCTTGGGGTAAGTCACCTAGAACCTCCGCGTCCCGTCCAGGGGCCAGACATGAAGCTTCCACAGGTCTGGACGCGGGTGCCAAAGGGTGCCCCGTCTCTGAGTCAGAAGGTCTTTCCTCAGAGGAATCGGCCAAGGAGGGGCTGTCGCGAGGAGCATAAGTTCTGGAAACCAGGTCCGGTTTGGCCAGTACGGCGCCACCAGTAGGACCTGCTCCTCGTCCTCCCTGACCTTGCACAGAGTCTGTGCAAGTAGGCTCACTGGGGGAAACGCATATTTGCGCAGCCCCTGGGGCCAGCTGTGTGCCAGGGCATCTGTGCCGAGTGTACCCTCGGTCAGCGAATAGAACCACTGGCAGTGGGACGTTTCTGGGGAGGCAAACAGGTCGACCTGTGCCACCCCGAACTGTCTCCAAATCAGCTGAACCACCTGGGGGTGGAGTCGCCACTCGCCTGGGAGCGCAGCTCGTGAAAGCTCGTCGGCCACACGGTTGTGCACACCAGGGACATGAACGGCCCGAAGCGACCTCAGACACTTCTGACTCCAGAGGAGGAGATGGCGGGCGAGTTGCGACATGCGACGGGAGCGCAGACCACCTTGTCGGTTGATATACGCAACAGTCGCAGTGTTGTCCGTGCGGACCAGTACATCTTTGCCCCGTAACCGCGCTTTGAGGCGGCTCAGAGCAAGATGCACTGCTAGCAACTCGAGGCAATTGATATGCCAATGCAGGTGCGGGCCCGTCCAAACCCCTGACACTGCATGCCCGTTGTACGTGGCTCCCCAGCCCATGGCAGAGGCATCCGTGAAAACCACAGCGTGCCTGGACACCTGTTCCAGGGGCACTCCGGCCCGAAGGAACGAGGGGTCTGACCATGGACTGAAGGACTGGCGGCAGGCCGGTGTGATGCTCACCCGGTGAGTGCCGCGTTGCCACGCCCATCTCGGGACTCGGCCGTGTAGCCAATGCTGAAGCGGTCTCATATGAAGCAGGCCGAGCGGTGTTACTGCCGCAGCGGCCGCCATATGCCCCAGGAGCCTCTGAAACTGTTTCAGTGGAACCGCCATCCTGCCTTGAAACGTGTTCAGGCAGCTCAGCATCGACTGGACACGCTCCTCCGTGAGGCGCGCTGTCTGTTCGACCGAATCCAACTCCATACCGAGAAAAGAGATCCTCTGCACGGGGGCGAGTTTGCTCTTTTCCCAGTTGACCCGAAGACCCAACTGGCTGAGGTGTCTGAGCACCAGGTCCCTGTGTTCGCACAACTGATCCTTGGACTGTGCTAGAATGAGCCAGTCGTCGAGATAGTTGAGGATGCGAACGCCCTGTTCTCTCATGGGCACAAGGGCCCCCTCCGTGACTTTCGTGAAGACACGGGGGGACAGGGACAGCCCGAAGGGCAGGACTCTGTACTGATATGCTCGACCCTCGAACGCAAAGCGCAGAAACGGCCTGTGTCGAGGAAGAATCGAGACATGAAAGTACGCGTCCTTCAGGTCGATCGCTGCAAACCAATCTTGGGGACGGATGCATTCGAAAATGCGTTTCTGCGTGAGCATCTTGAACGGTAGCTTGTGGAGGCTCCGATTCAGGACTCGCAGGTCCAAGATTGGCCGTAACCCACCGGTTTTCTTGGGTACAATGAAGTACGGGCTGTAGAAGCCGGTCTTCATATCGGCTGGAGGGACCGGCTCTATCGCGTCCTTCGCCAGTAGGACAGCGATTTCCGCACGCAGGACATGGGCATCTGCAGCATTCACCGAGGTGAAGCGGACGCCCTTGAACCTGGGGGGGCGCCGGGCGAACTGAATCGCATAGCCGAGCCTGATGGTCCGAATGAGCCAGCGAGACGGACTGGGGAGCTCTAGCCAGGCTCGCAGAGACCGTGCAAGCGGGACCATAGGGACCACCGGCGTACCCACGGTGGGGCAGCGAGGTGGAATGCAGGTACCGGGCTGGGGCGGCTGTCTCGTGGAGGCGGCCCGCAGCGAGGTGAGAGTGTGCTGTGCAACACTTACCTGATTCCACAGGTGGGCAGGAGGAACGTGAGGAGGTCGTCCACTGCTGCCCGCTGGCGAAGGGGGAGGATGAGTGTGGTCCGGCGTTTGACCGGCCACAACTCTCCGAGCCCCCTGAGGACCCAGAGATGGAGGAAATTGCTCTTTTATTGAAAATTTGGGTACCGCTGGGGCTGAGCCCAGCGGCGGAACAGAAACAAAACGGAACACAAAATTCTCCTCCCGGCCCTCCTCCGGGGGATGGAGCGGTGCGGTCACCGTCTCCAGAAGAGCAGTCCTCCCCATCTCCGGGTCGCCCGTCTCAGGGCCGCTTGCCCTTGCCCCTGCCTTTGCCACCTCTCTTGGCAGGAGCCTGGACGGGCTGGGCGGCCTGCTTGCGCCCGGCTCCACGACGTCGCTTGGGTGGAGGCTGCTGCTGCGACGCGGGAGCGGAGGCAGACGCAGGCGGCCGCCCTCGGCGACGAGCAGACTGAGGTGCTGCCGGCGGCGGGGTGGAGACAGCAGCTGACCGCCGTGGCAGGATGTGACTGATGGCCTCAGTCTGCTTCTGTGCGGCCGAGAACTGCTGGGCGAAGTTCTGGACCGCGTCGCCGAAGAGGCCGGTCTGGGAGACGGGGGAGTTAAGGAACCTGATCTTGTCGGTCTCCCTCATGTCTGCCAGACACAGCCAGAGATGGCGTTCCTGGACCACCATAGTGGACATCGCACGACCCACGGCCCGCGCCGTAACCTTCGTCGCACGAAGCGCGAGGTCCGTTGCGGTTCTCAGTTCTTGGAGAACTGCGGGATCGTGACCACCCTCGTGCAGGTTCTTCAGTGCCTGGGCCTGATGAACCTGCAACAACGCCATAGCGTGTAAGGCGGAGCCTGCCTCTCCACAAGCCTGGTAGGCCTTTCCGATCAGATCGGACGAGTACCTACAGGCTCGGGAGGGGAGACACGGGTTCCCCCTGGATGTGGAGTTAGGGCACAGTTGCATAGCAACGGCCCGTTCCACGGGAGGAACCTGCGTGTAACCCTTTGCAGGTCCGCCATCGAGGGTGGTGAGGGAGGAGGATCCACTGGGCCGGTTTCGGGCAGTAAAAGGTGCCGTCCACGACCTAGTGAGCTCCTCGTGCACCTCCGGGAAGAAAGGAACCGGGGTGGGGCGCTGAGAACCAGCACGGGCCACCCCGAGAAACCAATCATCCAACCTTGAAGGTTCGGGACACGGTGGAGGGTTCCACACGAGCCCGATCTTCTCGGCGGCCCGGGAAAGCATGGCCATCATCTCCGGATCCGTATCGGGCACAGCGGATCTTCCCGAAGGAGCCCCCTGCGCCGACACGTCATCTCCAGAGAAGTCTGACCCTTCCATCGATACAGCGATGGACATCTGATCATCAAGGGGAGCCCCGAAGGATACGGATGGTGCACATCTCGAGGACGGCCCACCACGTTCCGACGGCAGCTCTACTGGCTGCGGAGTGCGTGAGGGATGAGGGTTCCCCGGGGGTTGGTTCCCTGGGGGAAGCGCGCTCACCGTAACCCTCAAATCACCCGCGCTACTGCCTGAAGTAACCCTCTGTGGAGGGTTAGATCGAGGCAGAGGCACGGGGACTCCACCCCTTGCGAGATGGAGTCTAGACCGCAACTCCGAGATGGTCATGTTCCCGCAGTGAGAACATGAGTCATCCACCAACGCTGCCTCAGCGTGCTGAACGCCCAAACACGAGATACAGCGCTGGTGACCATCCCTTGGTGACAGGTAACCACCGCATCCAGAAACACACAGATAGAATGTCATCTTGAAAAAGACGCAAGCTCTATCTGTGTTTGCTCTTTCAGAAGGACGCTCTCCTTGGTGCTGAAGCACGCAGGGGGCGGGGTCGCGGCGACACAGTCAGGGGGTGGGTGCAGCCTGACGTGCGCGCTCTCTCACACGAAGGCGCTCTCTTACCAGCCGTAAGAACGGCTTTTCAGCGCTCTCCACCTAGCGCACCGAACCAGCTGTGAGAACAGCCTTTGTGATTGCTCTAGACAAACAACACAGAGAGATGATCCGAAAACCACGCGACCGCTGCTGTGCCGTCACACCAACACCGACTGAAGAGATCGCTTCCGAAAGGCGGCTTCCGTCTTCAGTCAGGACTGCGAAGTAGTGAGTGATATCTGGCGTTACCATCTACCACCCGGCTCCGAAGCAAAAGGTTGATTTGATGCAATCACCTGTGTCTCATTTATACCCGCACGGCGTGGCATGAGCACCTGGTGCAATCATTGCATGCCAATGTGCATTGGCTCGTTTAGTTACACTCGAAGTAGATTGGCTCTCGCGAGCGAGATTCCTATTCGTCGGTACTCCGACGTGGCGTCGAGAGTGACCGACTGAATGGGAACCAGAGTTAAGTCCCAACAGGGTATAGAGGGAGGGCGAGGCAGATTTAGTCTCGCCCCCCTCAGGAACCTGGCGATCAGATTGTGCTTACACAAGGACTTTCCATCTACCATTTCATGATTAGCGGCAATAGCGACAACATAAACTTTGATGGTGGAGGGAGACAGCCTTCACTCCAACCCGTCTTGTAGGAAGGAAAGCACAGAACTGATCGAATATCTTCGGGGGTCTTCTCGGTGAGAAGAGCACCAATCGATGAACAGGTTCTACTTCAACGCATAGAGGCGCCTCATAGAGGGAGGTCTAGCGGAAGTGATGGTGTCTACCATAGCCTGTACCAACCAGACATAGAGTTTCCAGAGGTCCGGACGTGGGTGCCATAGGGTGCCCCGTCTCTGAGTGAGGAGGTCCTTCCTCAGAGGAATGGGCCAAGGAGGTGTTGTCGCGAGGAGCACTAGTTCGGGGAACCAAGTCCTGTTGTGTCAATACGGAGCGACCAACAGGACTTGCTCCTCGTCCTCCCTGACCTTTCACAGTGTCTGTGCAAGAAGGCTCACTGGGGGAAATGCATATTTGCGTAGGCCCCTGGGCCAGCTTTGTGCCAGGGCATCCGAGCCGAGGGTCCCCTCGGTCAGGGAGTAAAATAACTGGCCTGTGCGGTCCCGAAGCAACTCCAAATCAGTTGGACCACCTGGGGATGGAGTCTCCACTCTCCCGGGAGCACTGGCTGTCATGAGAGCTCGTCGGCCGCACGATTGAGCAGGCCCGGAATGTAGGCCTGTTGCTATAGTCAATAAATCAATTAATCGCACAATAAAAAAAATTAGCTCGATAATTTTTCCGGCTGCGATCATTTCCAGCGTCCATTTTCATTCGTCTAAGCGCGACAAGACATGAGAATGTGCTGTGTATCAATGTCCTGTCTGTCTGTCTGTGTGTGTGTGTGTGTGTGTGTGTGTGTGTGTGTGTGTGTGTGTGTGTGTGTGTGTGTGTGTGTGTGTGTGTGTGTCAATGTCCTGTCTGTGTGGCTGCGTCTCATGTCAGCTAATCCAGGGACACTCTGACACACACACACACACACACACACACACACACACACACACACACACACACACACACACACACACACACACACACACACACACACACATACACACTCGACGCAGTCTCCTGCTCCCATCAAGTTCTCTTTTGCTCATGAACAAACAATAACAACAACACAGATCATTTTGAGTATTCTCATATTAGGAGTCTTAAATTAGTTAAATAACATCTTAAATGAACTTAAAGAGTTGTGAGGAAATGAGATGCGCGGATCTCACGTGCTGTCCCGTGCATGCTCGGCTGCGGCTGTTCTTAAAGTGACAGGAGCACTGATGATGCCTGTCATTAATGTTCATCAAAGAACAACGGGAACAGAGAAAATTCTAGCTTTAATGATGATTAATCTATATTTCATTTATTATTTATGCAGTTAAGAAAGGTGTTTGATAACTATTACATTTCAGTATATGTTTAACAGGGAAGGCACAGGTTAAAAATAACATTTATTAGAAGGGGTTTATTTAAAGATTGTTTTAAGTTCCCTTAAATTAAAAGTTTTTTTTTTAAAGCCTAATAAATGTAGCGACTATGAGTCAGATAAAATAATAACTCAACGGGGAATTGAATTAAACTGAAAGAGACTCGAATTACATTATAATTTATAAATAATTCAGTATTAATGTTTACACCTTAACTTATTCGTCCACCGATATGTAAGAACTTAAAGGGGACTCTGTTAAAGGGAAACAGGTCTATTTAGCTCAAATGAATGAATTAATGAATTCATAGGGAATTTTGAGAGTCTATTTTACAGCCGAGCAAATGACTCTTCCAGCGTTCATTTGAACGGGCCGTAAATATCAACTCTGCAGTGGATATTAATATCCGAGCAATAGTGAAACACTATTTAACAGTCAGGTAACTTAGATCGGCAGTTCAAGACATTAAATTCGTAAGCACATAACACAAGAACAGTTATCTTTGAATACAAACAGAACTTTATTGATTACTCTAACACATCAAACTAATATCTAACATAAACACACGCACTTGCACATTCACACACGTTGCAGAAAGGAAGAAGGTGAGGAAAATAATACGTTTTAAGAGAGAGAAATTATGAAATCCCAAGCAATATATGCATTTATGACACATGACCTGAAGAAACCATTGATCAGTAATTTAACCTCCTATCGTTTCTTAGGCAGGGTTATTAAATTTGATCTAATGCACCATTTCAGCTCGGAATCTAGAGGTATTACTTGCGTTTGTGTCTCGTGTGTCGTCTGACAAGGAGGATTCCCCTTCCCCGCTGGAGAGGGGTTTTCCCGGGTCTTTGATTCGCTGAAGGTCTGTCGTGTCTTTTGATCGACGTCTTGGGAAGCCAATCACGTGGCGTGTTGGCGGCTGGATGGAAGTCTTGTGGGCGTTGTTTTAAGTTGAAGCGCACTGTTGGAGACTCTTTGAGAAACTTTTGCGGCGAAACTTAACAGAACCCGAGACTTAACGGAAAGAAAATAAACTTTAAGTAAAAGAAAGGAAAGTGAGAGAAGAGCAGATGGCCTGAATGAAATCGTTGTTTAACCCATTTTCTCTGATCTTGGTCCGCCACGATCGTCAGATCGTCTCCTGGGAGCTCTCCGTTCAGAACTCAACTCTGGTCAACTGCTAGGACTCAACCCAACTGAACATCTCTGAACTGGCCGCAAACTGGCTGTCTCTGAACTAGCTGCGAACAGGCAGTCTTCGTCCGTGTTCTGAGGTTAAAACTCAAATATTTGCCAATCCCTGGATGGGTTCTGGCCAATTAGGGTTCAGGGGTGACTGTGTCTCCACCCCTCCCCTAAAATTGGGTTATCTATGGTAATTTAGTTTCCTGCTCCTAAGCAGAGAGTAAATTTAGACCTAATTTCTTACTATAAGGACATGATCCATTCTACAAAGATTTCATTCAGCTCATCTGTTGGATTATACCCATACGAACAAAAAGATATCAAACACGGTGCCTTTTCATCCACTCATTCAATAGTTACATAATTGCATGAATTGGGAGTGATATACATGCATTATAGTCACGTGTATCAGTTGTAAACACACTAACAAGCTATGTCGAAGGCTATGAAGGCTTGAATGCAAGTCCAATAATCAATGAGTTGATGCACTCCATATGTAACAGTTTCTGTGAGTTTGCTTGGAGTTTTAGCTGTGTCACGTGGAGTTCATTTACCGGTCATTGAAAAGACAGAGATCTGGTTTGTTTCTTTGTCTTGTGATCACACCGAGTCTTTTGTCCTCTTTGTCTAAGTTTTGGTCAAAAGTTCATAGGCAATCGAGTAATTATTATTTAAAAGTAGTAGCTCCGGGCAGAATGGAGCCTCCGTCTCTCTGGTGATAGATGGTCGATTTCCTGGGGTCTGGAGCTGAATTGGGCTTTTTAAAGGGGTCATTTCTGATCGCCACAATTCCTACAGACGCTACATAAATGTTGAAATTGGTAGCTTTCAGTTATACTGTAATGTAACATCATTAATGTTTCATAGAGACATCAGTGATACTGGCCTTCATTCATAAAAAACATGACAATACAACACATATTTAAAATATGCTGTCAATAAATTGTTTAAATATATTTATAATGCTTTCCATTTTCAGTGTTAAATAGTCTTTAGAAATAAAAGTTTATTGATCTTTGAAAAGGTGTACCTGCATTATTATGCTATTATCATTATTTTAGATGAAAATGGTCTCAGAACGACAATATTATCGTTTATCGCAATAATTTCTTGGCCAATTTATTGTCCAGCAAAATTTGTTATCGTGACAGGCCTACTGGAATGTGAGTGGCACGAAGCGACCTCAGATGCGTCTGACTCAATAGGAGGAGATGGCGGGCGAGTTGTGACATGCGACGGGAGCGTAGACCATCCTGTTTGTTGATGTACGCAACGGCGGACACGGGGGCCAGTGTTGAAGCGGTCTCATTTGAAGCAATCCGAACTGTGTCACTGAGGCTGTGGATGCCATATGCCCTAGGAGCCTCTGAAAATGTTTCAGTGGTGCCGCTGTCCTGCATTTGAATGAGTTCAAGCAGTTCAACACTGACTGGATGCGCTCCTCGGTGAGGCGCACTGTCAGGCCGACCGAATCCAGCTCCATCCCGAGAAAAGAGATCCTCTGCGTGGGGCAGAGTTTGCTCTTCTCCCAGTTGACCCGAAGCCCCAACTGGCTGAGGTGCTGGAGCACCATGTCCCTGTGTTCCCACAACTGCTCCCGCGACTGGGCAACGATCAGCCAGTCGTCGAGATAGTTGAGGATGCGAACACCACTCATGGGAGCAATGGCCGCCTCCGCGACTTTCGTGAAGACACGGGGCGACAGGGACTTTGAAGGGTAGGACTTTGTACTGACATGCTCGTCCGTCGAAAAGCGTAGGAATGATCTGTGTCAAGGGAGAATCGAGACTGCAAACCAGTCTTGGGGATGGATGCACCTGAAGATGCTTTTCTGCGTTAGCATTCTGAACGGCAGCCTGTGAAGGGACCGGTTCAAGAATCGCAGATCCAAGATCGGCCGTAACCCGCCGCCTTTCTTGGGTACAATGAAGTACGGGCTGTAGAACCTGGTCTTCATATCGGCTGGAGGGACCGGCTCTATCGCGTCCTTCGCCAGTAGGACTGCGATCTCCGCCTGAAGCACAGGGGAGTTCTCCTTTGACACGGAGGTGAAGTGAACGCCCTTGAACTTGGGGGGACGGCGGGCGAACTGAATCGCATAGCCGAGTCTGATGGTACAGCTGAGCCAGCGTGACGGGCTGGGGAGCGCTAGCCAGGCTCCAAGCGACCGTGCAAGCGGGACCAACGGCACCACAGACGTACCCGAATAAGTAAAATTAAATCGCTAGTTAATACCACTAACAAGGCTCAAAATAGCCTCACACTAACACGGTAGCATAATGAGGGTCCCTACAGGCAAACCGAAGCATTGAGAAAATTGTACGAGTACGAACAGTTTAATAAGAAGATAATTTATAAAGACAGTACATTACGCATATACAGACAGAAGCCATCGTGGAAAACAGTCTCGACGAGTCGAACCACGAACGCTGTGCTAAGTTAGCTGGTTGATAGGAATTACGTTTGTGAAATCTAATTACATGGAAATGCATGAATTGTTAATTACCCCTAGGTTCATTTTTCACTGGAGTTGTCCTTTAATTCCTATCGACCAGCTCACTTAGCACTGCGTTCGTGGCTCGACTTGTCGAGACTGTTTTTCCAAGGTGGCTCCTGTCTGTATACGCGTAATGTACTGTCTTTATAAAGTATCTTCTTATTAAACTGTTTGTACACTTACAAAGTTCTCAATGCTTCGGTTTGCATGTAGGGACCCTCATTATGCTAACGTGTTAGTGTGAGGCTATTTTGAACCTTGTTAGTGGTATTAACTAGCGATTTAATTTTACTTATTCTATGCCCCATAGACTAGCGTTATAAGCTAATCTGTTTTTAGAGATAAAACTCTTTACATTCGATTTTCATGAAAACGCATCCCAGAGAACGATCTACTCGGTAACCATGTGTTAATTACCCCTAGGTTCATTTTTCACCGGAGTTGTCCTTTAAGGTCACTTGGCACAGAAATGTACAATTCTCTTGGGTGCATCATGCCTACGGTGGGTTCTCAGTGGAGATGGACAACCACATAGACATTAATCCATTATATGTCCTTCATTCAAACACTCGTGTCCTGACATGAAAGCCTTTGAACCGGACATAGAATTTAGTCCTTTCGGAGAAAGATACAGCTGAATATATGAATCAACATATGCCTGTCTTCCAGACTAGAAATACAAAATATTGCCAAACTCTGTCCCTAAGCATCTGTTAATTTGAGAAATACTAACATGCTTTTTTCCACCTCAGTTCAGGTGATATGGATGGGGTAACAATTATATCCATATTCATTCTGTAGTACAGGGAATTTTAAGGCAAATCAAGCCAGATTCTGCAGTGTGCAATGCATGCTCACATTATTCTAAAGTGCATGTGAATCTGAAATGAATATGTATGTGTGCACATTCTGCACAACTTTCATCCTACAATTTACTATCCCTGTCTCTCTCTTTCCAACTGTCCTTTGCGTTGACATCTCCATTCCTGTCTGTCTCTCTGGAAACTCTTCAAACATTCCTCTATGTAGGCAGAAACAAAGGTATTGCATGCTTTCCTTATTATATCAGTAGGCCTTATTAGCTACTGAAGATTGTATTAGTTAAGTTAGTGAGTCTTTGGGTTCTGGGATATTCTTGTCCAGACAGCCCAGCCATGAACACTGATTATGAAACCAATTTTTGAGGTCAAAAGAGGTAAATCACCTAATGCATGATGATATGAAGATGAATTGGTGGTGTCTGTCTGGAGTGTGTCGATTTATTTAAATAATACTTTCCATTTCTGAGGCGTGTAATGTTGCAGTGTCTTGTGTTTCTGAGGTTCTCGTGTTGCTGAGTCCATGAACATGCTGGATTTTTAAGATGTTAGGTATTTCATTCAGAGAGGGCTTGTGTTTTGGGCTGAGTCAGTGACCCCAGGGACATGTTGAGTGTATTACTACACCGCCGCATATTAATGCTTTAAAACCAGAGACACCGAGACAGAACCTTTTATATAAACCGACCTGTTGGATCTCTTTGCTGTTGTCTTTAACTTTTTATTCACTTTTAGTCGTGACCTTGTGATTTGAGCAAATTCTTGTAGCATTGTGTTGTGTCTACACAATACAAAACAAAAGTAAAATTTTCCCTTTAAATTGACAGAACTTGTCAATTTGTGTCAAAACTGAAATAAGAATTTAACATGCTACGATTAGAAAAGAAAATACAGAATCATTTTATCAATCAATATTATCATTGATGGTCAGTTTTTTGCTAAAACTATAGGAACTTTTCAAAATTGTGCTTTTAATTTAGCCAAAATACTTAAAGATGCTAGAAGTTTGAGATATATCCAGCTGCAGCCCCGCAGGACCGCAGTTTCTGAACAGCAGTTTCAGAACCGCAGCCACAGAACCGGAACTTAGGGGCGAGGCTTCAACAGTCATAGTTGCGCTACACATACTAGTGATTTTCTTTTGTTAAATATAAGCTGTTTTCACAAGGATTGTCATATAATCATATAATATGCATATCATGATGTACAATGATCAAAATTGTAAAACATAGCCTTTGATCATGCTTAATGTCAATGAATGGATACAAACACAGTAGTTTCCTTCATGGATAGAGACTACAACTACTACACACCGTTTTTATTTTATTTATTTTTTTAATTAATAAATGTGTAACATGTTGAGTGTTTACCATTTGACTGTATAGATATACACTACCGGTCAAAAAGTTTTAGAGTGGTAAGATTGTTTAATTGTTTAATGAAGTCTCTTCTGCTCACCAAGGCTGCATTTATGTTATTAAAATACACACACACAAAAAACTGTAATATTGTGAAATATCATTAAAATGTAAAACAACTGTTTTCTATTTGAATATATTGTAAAATGTAATTTATTCCTGTGATCAAAGCTGCATTTTCAGCATCATTTCTCCAGTCTTCAGTGTCACATGATCCTTCAGAAATAATTCTAATATGATCATTTGCTGTTCAACATTTATGATTATGATTATTATCAATTATGAAAACAGTTGTGTAATTTTTTTTCTTTTTTTTCAAAATAAGTTTTTATCTGATCACAGGAATAAATTGCATATATTCAAATAGAAAACTGTTATTTTAAATTGTAAAAATATTTCACAATATTTCTCTATTTCTTTAAAAACATAAAAAAATATTATTGGTCTGAAACCTTTGACCGGTATTGTAGCCTATGTTAGTATTATTTCCTTCACATTCATGTTACAAATAATACTGGCACAAAGTATGACAAGATTTATGGACACAAACACTGTAGTTTACTGTTACTTCAACTATACAACTTTTTTATTATTCAAAAAATATATTAATAAATGTTGTAAAGTGTTTGACTGCATGGGATTTGATGGGATTTGACTGCATATTCAATCGTATTATTTCCTTAATGTTCATGTTGTTACAAATAATACTTAGACACAGAGAATGTGACCAATACATGTCTAATACAAATAACCCTTTAAAGGTGCCCTAGAATGAAACATTGAATTAACCTTGGCATAGTTGAATAACAAGAGTTCAGTACAAACACCATTGCTTCCTCCTTCATATGCAAATCTCATTTGTGAAAAATACCACGAAAAAACAGGCGAATCTGAACATAACACAGAGTGTGACGCAACCGTCGGGATCATTAATATGTACGGCCGCAACATTTGCATATGCCAGCACATGTTCAAGGCCAAGCAGAACTGCGCACCCGAATCATCGGGAGTTCTGCAGGTATTGTGAATAAACAAGCGTCAAGCGAGGATAGTGAAAATGGCAGATCATGGAAATAAATGTTATGTTCCATGCTGTGCAGGGGATGTGAGGATTGTTCATACCCTTCCCACAGAACAAAACTGTCAACAGACATGGTTGATGTTTATCTATAACCGGATACCGCGACAATGTAATTCAAAGTTGTTAGTTTGCTCTGCCTATTTCACTACGGACAGCTTTTCTAACCAGGCTGGGACAATATAAAACGTCTCGGTTACGTATGTAACCCTCGTTCCCTGAGGAGGGAACGGAGACGTACGTTAGCGTTAGTGACTAACGAATGGGTGTTTTGCTTAGAAGCCAATTACCTTCGAGAATATAACAGCACCCAATGGCGTGCCAATGCCATGGGCATGCGGAATTTGCATGCGTAACTCCGCCCCACCTCGTGGGAAGTACGCTGGCAACATCGCATTATGTATCTGCTGCGGAGCCAAGATCTGAACTCCGCTTTCCAGCAGCACAGCTGACGTGGCATCGGAACGTACGTCTCCGTACCCTCCTCAGGGAACGAGGGTTACATACATAACCGAGACGTTCCCTTTCGTTCAGTCACTACGACGTACGTTAGTGACTAACGAATGGGGGTTCCAATATAACAGCGCCACTCAGCTGTCTTCCAGTGCCCTGCGTAAGTGTGAGATCCCGCCATATAAGGGCTGAAGGACTCCCACTTATCACAGGAATACCAAGGTACACTGGGAAGCATATTCCAGTGGAGATATGCCAAAATGCCTACCCGTGGGGAGGACTTAGAGAGTACACATATGACCCGCTAAGGGCTGCATATGGAAGAACTCTAGGGTACCAGCCGAAGGTGGATTTTTAACCCTAGGGGTGGCAGGGACTTGCCAAGGGAAAGACACCTGCTCGCTGAGGAGGCTTACGGTGGAAATACTCGTGTGGGGGTCGCCGGAGGGGAACCATGCACACGGGGCACCTGGCAGGACATGAGGGTCTGGGCTAGAAAGGGCAGACTGAACTGATGTCGGCGTCGACAGTGCTGGAGGAACTCAGGGCTCTCGGGGTGCTCACCTGAGGAGAATATGGCACGTATCCAGTCCGTGGAGTGGAATGGCGAGCAAGTGAAGACACCTGAGCCTGGTCCATTACCGGCCACTAGTAAAGGCGAGTACATAGTCGGACACTGGCTCCACTCGGAGATTGTAGAATTTGGCGAATGTGTTAGGTGTCGCCCAGCCTGCAGCTCTGCAGATGTCTGTTAGCGAGGCGCCATCCGCTAGAGCCCAAGAGGAGGCCACACTCCGGGTGGAGTGGGCCCTGACCCCAAGGGGACATGGTCGACCTTGCTACTGGTAAGCCAAAACAATGGTGTCCACTATCCAGTGAGACAACCTCTGCTTTGAGAGAGCTCTTCCCTTCCGCTCTCCACCATAACAGACAAAGAGCTGGTCTGAGGTCCTGAAACACTGCGTCATGTCTATGTAAGCGGAGAGCGCATACTGGACAGAGCAATCTCAGTCTCAGGATCACGTGAGAGTTAGCCGAAACTCGTTCTAAGGACACTCCGGTCCGTAGAAAACTGAGGTTCGATGCCGGGAAGAGAGTCTGTAAGCAGGCCCGAGTCACTGGGACCCGGAGCGTGCCAGACCACCATGCCCATCTCGGGACTCGATCGCGTAGCCAGTGCTGAAGCGGCCTCATATGTAGCAATCCGAGCGGTGTTACCACGGCTGCAGATGCCATATGCCCCAGGAGCCTCTGAAATCGTTTCAGTGGAACCGCACTCTCGCTCTCGATTTGACGGAGGCAAGTCAGCAGTGACTGCGCTCGCTCGCTTGAAAGCTGCGCGCACATGGCGACCGAGTTGATATCCATACCGAGAAAAGAGATCCTCTGCACGGGGCAAAGTTTGCTCTTCTCCCAGTTGACCCGAAGGCCCAGATGGGCTAAGTGTTGGAGCACTAGATCTCTGTGTTCGCAAACCTGCGCCCGAGAGTGACTCATTATGAGCCAGTCGTCGAGGTAGTTCAGGATGCGAACCCCGTGCTGCCGAAGGGGCGCAAGGGCTGCCTCTGCAATCTTTGTAAAGACGCGAGGGGACAGAGATAGCCCGAATGGGAGGACCGCGTACTGATATGCCCGCCCCTCGAAAAGCAAACCGTAGGAACGGTCTGTGTCGAGGTAGGATGGAGACATGGAAGTAGGCGTCCTTCAGGTCGATCGCTGCAAACCAATCGTCCGGACGAACGCATTCGAAAAGGCGTTTCGCTGTCAACATCTTGAACGGAAGCCTGTGAAGGTATCGGTTCAAGATGCGCAGGTCCAGGATCGGTCATAACCCACTGGTCTTTTTGGGTACAATGAAGTAGGGGCTGTAAAACTCGGACTTCCTTCGCCAGTAGGGTAGCAATCTCCGCTCGCATGACGAAGAGGACTCCCTGAAAACAGGGTGGAACCTGCACGAACTGAATCGCGTAGCCGCGCCTGACGGTCTTCACGACCCAGCGGGACAGTCCCGGAAGCTGAAGCCAGGCTCCCAGGAACTGCACCAGCGGGGTCAGTCGGACCACAGACGTACCCGGTGTGGGGCAGCGATGCAGCGTTACCAGCCCGGACGTGGGAGGCTGTTGGGCGTCCCGGCGTGGGGGCACGGTTAACGGCTGCGTCCTGAGAGAGGAGACCAGGGAAGGACGCACGTTCCACTGGGGTCTGCTCTGCCAGGGGGCTGGCGACAGAGAGGGATGCGAGTGGCGGGACCCGTGGGTGGCGCGCACTGTCATCACCAGTCTCTGCTGGCTCAGGGATGGGAGTGTTAATTCTTTCTTTGACCAAATTAGGGTGCTGCTGACCCGGGGGCCAGCAGCTGAACAAAGATTGTCCCCCCGCCCTCCACCAGGGGAAGGAGTGCTACCATCTCCTGGAAAGAATTTCCCATCCCTGAGCCGTCCGTCTCAGGAACGCCGCTTGGCCTGGCGTTTAGCGGGGCGGGCTGAGCGGACTGGGATGCCTTCCTACGGCGACCTCCACGACCCGGCCCGGGTGAAGGCTGCTGCTGGGGCCGGGCGGGAGGGGCGGGAGCCTTAGGAGGGCATCCTCGGCGGCGAGCAGGCTGAGGCGACTGTGCCGGCGGCGGGGTTGAGGCAGCAGCTGGCCACCGGGGCAGTATATGTTTTATAGCCTCAGTCTGCTTCTGGGCGGTTGAAAACTGTTGAGCGAAGCTTTCAACCGTGCCGCCGAAGAGGCCATATTATGGGGGCGTAGAGGAAATTAGTTCGCTCTCCGTCCCGCATATCGGCCAGGTTAAGCCACAAATGTCGCTCCTGGACTACATTTGTGGACATCACTTGACCCAGGGAGCGTGCGGTCACCATCGTCGCCCGGAGGGCGAGGTCGGTGACGGCACACAGCTCGTCCAAGAGCCCCGGATCAACTCCACCCTCGTGCATGTCCTTGAGGATCCTGGCCTGGTAGACCTGGAGGATCGCCATGGCATGCAAAGAGGCGGCAGCCTGCCCCGCAGCTCTGTACGAAGGCTGTCGAAAAACGACAGGCTTTGGAGGGGTGCTTAGGATCACCTCGCCAGGTTGAAGCGCTCTGCGGACACAGCTGCATCGCTACAGAACGTCCAACTGGGGGACCCCAGTGTACCCTTTGGCCGCGGCCCCATCAAGGGTGGAGAAGGCGGAGGAGGTCGCCGAACGGTCGCGGGAAGACAGCTGGGACTTTCAGGACCGTGCAACCTCCTCATGCAGCTCGGGAAAGAAAGGTAATGGGGGCGGGGACTGACGGGTGTCAGCGTGGGCTCCCAAAAACCAATCATCGAGCCGCGAGCGCTCGGGATCAGGCGGAGGGTTCCACTCAATCCCCAGCCTCGCGGCTGCCCGAGACAGCATGGCTGTCAGCTCTGGGTCCAACTCGGGCAATGCTGGCGCGCCCGAAGGCGGCAGCACAGCCGAGTCATCATCCTCAGAGGACTCGAGCCCACCTTGTGATGCGGTGACCGACATCGCATTGTCTTCCGGAGCGCCAAACGAGATACGCGGGGGGGCCGGAGCAGGCCCCGCAATCTCTGCCTGGACGCTCACGGGTCGCGGAGCGCAATACGGGGGTGTGGCCCGAGGCATCAGCGTCGGGGCTTTGTTCCACACCGTCACCCTCAGGTCACCCTGACCACCAGCCGAAGTACCGCCGCCAGAGGGGACGGTAGATCGGGGTGTGGTAGAGGGGACTCTCAGTTCTTTACGAAGATCATTAAGTCTCGACTGCAGCACCGCGATGGTCATGTTCCCGCAGTGGGAACATGACTCATCCACAAACGCTGTTTGAGCATGCTGAACGCCCAAGCATACTAAGCAGTGATTGTGCCCATCGGAAGGCAACAACGACCGGCCACACCCAGTGCACGGGCTAAACATTCTGAAAAGTACGTGCCATGTGCAAGCTCTTTTATGAGAGGAAGCTTCCTTGGAGACGCCGAAGCGCCCAGGGACCACACACCAGCTGTCAAGCAGACAACTGTGCAGATCAGCAGGCAGGCAGAATGCAATCACTGGAACGCGCCGTAGACCCAACGTCTCTGGAAAGCTGATCGTCTCGAAGGCTGACAAACTCAGTTAGCAGGCTTGAAGGAGTGAAGAGATACTCTTGGCTCCAAAGCAGAAACATAATGCGATGTTGCCAGCGTACTTTCTTATATACCCACGAGGTGGGGCGGAGTTACGCATGAAAATTCCGCATGCCCATGGCATTGGCATGCCATTGGGCGCTGTTATATTCTCGAAGGTAATTGGCTTCTAAGCGAAACCCCCATTCGTTAGTCACTAACGTACGTCGTAGTGACTGAACGAAAGGGAACAGGCTTCGCTCAGCGTTTGATACTGGAGAAGCGGCAATTCAAACTATATTCCCGCAAACAGTAAGTAGTGATTTTATCCACTTATTGACTGTCTAAACAATTTCTGATTAAATCGAAAGTTTCTTAGTGAGACAACATTAACGATAATATCAATGCAAGATGCTAGTACAGTAGGAAACTCCAAGTAGCATACATGTCAAATGACAAAGATTAATATTATTTCCTGCCAGTGTTGTCATATAAATCTACAAAATACAACCGTAGATACATATGGCAAACCCTTTTGTCGGATAGAATTATAATTAGCCTATATTTAATCAACAACACATAACTCAGGAGCTAACTATGTTAGTTTAGATGCTTATAGCTCACTCGATCCTTCTAGCTAACGTAACCTTCTCCACCACCTAAGTTGAAACGATAGTCATTTGACAAGGCATCTAACGTTAGTCAATTTGTTTAAAAAAAAAAAACTTTACTGTACAAACAACATATTTATACGCTAACGTTACCCTGTTCGCTGTTTAGAGTTCGTCAAAGGGAAGAAGTTATCATTGTAAAATCATACAGTGACGCATTACAATGATTAAAATCTTTTCACAATGCTAAAAACAAAGTTGTGACTGCTGACGACGTTATGAGTTAACGTGTAAAGTTAATGTTATATGCTAGTTCACATGTAGGCTGAAGTTATCGTACTGACGTTACGTTTTGCAGGTCTTACTGAAAATAAAGATTAAACTCACCACTCAGAAGCGTCCATTTACAATCTCAAAACAATTGGCTGTTCCTCAAAAAAGGTATCTTCGTCAGAAACAGGATCAAACATATAAGGTTGGATGCATAATCTCTCAATTTTCATGACGGACAGTGTAGATCTGTTTGTTGTCACTGAAGCTACTGAAATTAGCCGTAAGTATTTCTAAAATAATAGGTTTAAAATGTATTTAAACGGTTCTTAATAAAAATAAAAAAAACATGCAAACAACAAATAATCATCTTAAAACAAAAAAACTTGTGACTCTTAAGCCCATATCATGGCATTTCTGCAGAAAGACTTGAAAAGATTAAAGTCTTTTCATCCCTGAAAATGAAATGAATATGTTTTATTAATTAATATCATGAACTAACAACAAATAATGTTTTTACAGCATTTATTAAATGTAGGTTAATGTCAAATTCATGTCCATTCACTTGTGATTCAAATGTTATAAATGTAGAATTCAACCAATTTAATAATTATTCAATATTAAGACAAATATATTTTGACAAATGCAAAAAAGATTTAATGATAAAACGTGAAAGATGTAAACAGATTCACATCATGCTTCATGACAGAAATATCACAGACAACTCAACATATTCTCCTTCATGTTTCTGTTGTCAAATGTCTTATTGGCTTAAATGTGACCAGAAAAGTGACTTTATTTAAAAGTATTGTTGTTAAATATTGTAGACATCGATCCGATTAAAATCTACATGAAAACTGTGTGAAAATAATGTGTAGAGCCGCTCACTTCCGGTTCTGTGGATCTGGTTCTGTGGATGCGGTTCTGAAACTGCGGTTCTGAAACTGTGTGCTGCGGGACTGCAGCTGTATACAATTGAGAAGTTCTGATGCCCCAAATTTACACAGTTATGAATATTAAGATTATTTGTGAAATTATTTTGCTGTTCTACAATAGTTTGCCAATGGATTGCTTTTGAAAATAAAGTAGGATTGCATTTTCAAAGGTTTTTATTTTACAGTTTTATTTTCCTTTTACATTTTAAGTACAGCTGCAAGCTGATTGGCTAATCAACATTCTAAGATGATCCACGGCTGATGATACATTGTAGACATATTTCCTGTCCTCTCTATACACTTAATTCCAATAAAATAGATAAAGAGGCCTAAAAATGTACATAAATTAACAAATTATACTTTGCTAGTAACCCCACACATAGCGGATAATGGAAGAGACAGACAATTTTAACAGTTTTCTTTCATGTACTGGAGGAGGGAAATTAAATCAGCACTTCACCAACCCTCTACTTATGTTTTAGTGAGATGAGAAGAAGTTATTAGCTTAGGTTAATGGCTGAGGATCAGTGTGCTGGTGCTGGGGATGATCAAATTACTGGTGGCTGAAGGTCATCCAAATGGCTTCTGCTCAGAGCTAATCTAGAGCCTGCACAAGACTGGACTGAAGTCTGAAGTGACTGGGGCTGGGTGGGTTAGCTGGCTACTGCAGTGTGAGAGATATGCTATGCGACTAGTCGTCTTTGAGGAGTGATTAGAAGAGTCAGGAGAAGTTCAGCTCTGGTTTAGATAATCTCTGCTTGGAGCTTTAGAGTTTCACTCTTCGGCCCAGTCCTCTTACTAATTATCCCCTGAAAATTCTGCCTCTGAACAAAGACTTTCTCATTTTCTCTCTCTCTTCCTCTGTGCATTTCAGTGCTCTAGATTTCTGGGTAGACTCAAAAAATCCCCATCTCTTAGGGCTGTGATACATTAGATGCATGCACATGCACACACTTTAAACCATGTGTCCCAAAAGACAACAGACCCTCTGAATCATCTTGTAACAAAATGCCATGTCATAGGTTATAGTATGCAGTTTACAGTACTTCTACTGCATAAATAGTATGCCATGTACTGGACAATTTATAAACAAAATACAATTTAGTATACTGGGCTGCAATGATTTTTTTGATAATCAATTAATCTTTGATAAGCCCATTTTTTTATACTTTTTATTTATTTATTCCACATCCTGCCCAATGTTGTCTTCCAAACAATGTGCAAACAGGCAGATATTTTCAAAACACCTCAGAATTAATTGATCATCAAATTTGTTGTTGATTATTTTGATTATAGATTATTATTGATTAGTTGTTGCAGCCCTCTTATGCAGTGTATAATAAACAATGAAGTGTATACAGTGTATAATATAGAGTAGGGTTAAATACAAAAAAAGACTGAAATCCTATTTATGCAAATATTATCAAATTAAATAAAAAGCAGTGTTGTGTAATTCATTCATTTCAGCCTCTGAACTCTTCTATATTTTTTACATTGCTATTTAGTTTTGCTGTAATACTTCTTAAATCAAATTTAGCTCATTTATTTTCAAGTTAATATTCAGAAATTAAATAAAAATACAAGAAGTAGAAACTTGAAGCACTAGAATAAAGATAGAAATTTGTTTAAAATTTAGGTATCTAACAAAAGTATCAAATATTCAAGTAAAGGTTCAGAAATGCAGAAGTACACAAAGACAACATAATTTAAAAGTAATTACCATAATTATTTTTACAGGATTTAGCTCAAACAGCAGATGGCTTGAATACAGTGACTGCACTTAGTAGTTTGTATAGTATATGTGTGGTATATAGTATATACCATAGTTTGTAGCATGTTTTATCAGTGCTCTCATATGGGGTGTAGTAAGCCATTATGTTTTTCCATATGTTAATTTTTTCAGCAATGACTTTTTGCCCTGTGGACATGAACTAAACTCATCTCTGTCTCATTGCTCTAGTGTGCGTCAGTGCTTATGTAACATGGCTAGCACTCAGACACACAATATGCCTTTAGCAACCTGTAACATTACAGACACTCAAACCACACACACACACACACACACACACACACACACACACACACACACACACACACACACACACACACACACACACACACACACACACACACACACACACACACACACACACACACACACACACACACACACACAAACAATGTTTATTTGTGCATTATTCACATATTGAATATTTAATTGCACTGTTATCTCAGCCTCATTGGATAGGATTGTTTTTGTTTAGTTTGTGTTGTGTTGTATTTCTAGTTGACTGTTGTGTCAAGTCACATGGCAAAACATCAAGCCTTGGGAATTAAGTAGTTACCCATCCTGGTCAGAATGGATCAGATGGAGCAGTGTCAGATGTGATCCTCAACTTGATTGCTCACTTCAGTGGGTTTCTTGATGCACAAATCCAGAGCACATGATAGTGTAACACCGACATCCAGACAAATAACACTCTCATCAGTAAAAACTACAAAGATCCCAGTCTCATCCAAATCGGTGCATGAAACCACAGATGTTCTGTTAATACTGTAGTTGTAACAAAAACGTCATTTAGAAAACCAATTATCTCTTAATAGTTCTTTTGGCATCAGTTCCTCCTACTTCACTTTTGGTCCCTCTAGCACTCATTTTTCAGTCTCACTGTTCTCCTCATTTCCTCCCCATGCTCTGCTCAGTCACTGTCTTGTCCAGCACTGGGATTTCTCCACTTATTGATTCCTCGTTCACTCAGCTAATGCACTTTCTCCCTCTCATGAACATCTTTTTAACATCACTCAACGTTCAGTCGAATTTTACTTTTCATCTTTTTCCTCCTGTCTCCCTCAGTATTTATATTTCCTGGTGCATTTGTTTTCTCTTAGAAATTTCATTAGATACAATTCTAAGTTTGACATCGACTAGCAAGTACAAAATCATGGTTTGGTGGCTTGCCTTAGAGCTGATAAATTGTAAATTTGTAATAAAAAAAAAAATGTCTGTCCAAATTCAATATGTAAAAGCAACTATCAAGTAAGCTAATTCCCCCGAAACGTGTGAAAATGTTTTGGTTACTTAAGATATTGCTTCAGTATCAGATGCTAAGAGAAACACCTTTCTACTACTATTGATGAAACCCCATTGAGTCACTGCAGTATATTTCACTATCCAATAGAGCTCAGGCATGCTACTTTGTGTGCCAGATGCAACACTAACCCGTGCTGGACACATCTGTCATCTCAGCTTTTCACATAGAAACCAGGCTCATATCAACGCCCCTCTGATAAAAACTCTGCACTGTCCAAAGTGCTATTGACCACAGTGATGGGCAGATTGTGACCATCTGACCCCAGTTGATGGACTCAGGTGGGTGACAGCAGCTTCCTCCACAGAAGGGATCTTTTCATACCCCTGGTGGTCAGCACTGTCCAACGTAGTAAACACTCTTCTGCTTCGCTCTGAATGGGGCACCGGACTCCACCATGACATGGACCAGTCTTCACCTTCAGAGGTTGCCAAAGACATGGCATCATCCCCATCATGATGAATGTGACCAAACTGTGTTCTCCAGCAGAGGGGTGGAATGTGGTGAGGATGTGGGCCAGTTGAGGATGCAGGATCGGGAGAGTGAGAGGCCATGTGGGTCCTGTACCAGCATGAGCTCATCACTATGAACCTTCTGCTCTTCTCCACTGCTACTTTGTACATGGTTCCTGAGAATGTAATGAAGAAAGGGGTGGGAGACCATATAGTTGCAACCCTAGAGCTCAGCATCCTGAGAATCATGCCCTCAGAGTAAGGGCAGTCTGTCTCATTAAGAGCTGGCTCTGCATGAGAGTGGCCCAGGCAGATCACACAACTCTTGTTCCCATAGACCTTAGTCAGGTTAGACACAAGATTAAATTTAACGCAGATGAAAAAGAGGCTGTGAGGGATAGATTTGCAGTCTTTACAATGGCAAACATGTTATTTTCATTAAAAATGATAATGAATATGTAATATGGTGCATATATTTAGCAAAATGCTATTCTCTAGAGATAATTTTTCTAGCTGACTAACGAGTTTATGGACACTGGATATGTTTTTTCTGAGGTAAATGTGGCGTTACTTGACATTTGTTTACAAGCTGTTTTACTGATGTCTTTCCGTGGTTGAAACACTCCAAAAAGGTTTAAAAGTCAAATCCGAATGAAAATGCTCCATATAAACACCTCAATCGGAATAAAAATGGCCAAACCAAATGAAATTGTAATCGGTTTGAGAGGGGTGGGATAAACCTTTTAATGAACCGATCAAACGAAAAATTCCACCATGTAAACGATCTGATCCGATTACATTGAGTGCACGTCTTTCTGTGACGTGATATACAGCGCTCGCCTCCACAACTGAAGAGCGCGCGCCGCGCTCACACCAGGCTAATGTTGACAAGAGAGGAAAGTTAATTTTTCTGAGGTATCAAACTTTTTATTTCGTAACATGTTATGAACATGATGTTGGAATAATGACACAGACATTGCCTGGCTACACAATCTCATCTTGACAGCGTTTGTCCTAGGCTTCGATAGCTGCGCCTGACAGAAGAATACATTTTTCTGAGGTGATTCTTACACTTTACAACAAATAATTAATAGCTTTTACAAAACTGTATAAGTCCTGGTGGCCGTTGAGAGTTGCCATTGCAACGGGGAACATTCAAGCTGCAGGAGAGGAGGTGTCGACATTTTGTGTCTCGTAAGTTAGATATAAAAAAAAAAAGTTAAACAACTGCTTCAAATTGGTTAAGTAACATTACCCACAGTATACTTTAATTACTTTTGTTAATATTTATACCTTTGTGATTATGGTATCTTTCCTTAATCATCTGAAATATCTATGCGTTTAGTAATAGTATGCGGAGCACGTCTTGAATGCTTTCATTCTTGTTTCACCGTACATCCTGTGTTTTTATTAATAATTTGGGTGCATTTTATAGTTAATTTTGTGTTTTTCAAAGTAAATGAATTGAATTAATTTTGATTCCGCATTCACAACTGTTGAAATAGCCATTGTATAGGACATAATTAGTTTAAACTACTGCATGTCCGCCCACAGAAAAATAAATAAATATAAAAATTACCAACACAGAACTATTGATCCACGATACATAACGAATCTGATGTGGCAGACAAACTGTGTGCGCATGTCACAAAATGATTCCGACTGAAAGTCAGCACTTGTAAACACCAGGTCGGTTTAGATAACGTCTCATGTAAACAGTCCGAATCTTTCAATCTGAATGATTTTAATCGGCATGCCAAAAAAATGTGCATGTAAACGTGGCTAGTGATTGAGTGATTCCATGTGACATGATACAGATTTCGGTACGTTTTTTGGATGCGATTTATTGGATAGGATGCACGGTACAATGTTCTGTTCATTCATCAACTGAAAACAGGATGACTAATCGATTCTTGGGATTTAAGTATCGATATGGTTTCGTAAAAATGAGAATCAATTAAATCGACAAATTAATATTTTTTACCCAGCCCTAATATATACAGTAGTGGCTAAAAGTGATGTCTGGCCTAGGAAAATTTACATATTCACCCTTTATTCAAATATTATTACAAATTTGTTAAATATTTTGTAAACACCATTGTTTTGTTTGTGATGACAATGAAATTGTGCAGACATAATTTTTGTCCAGGCTTTCATACAAAGAAATTATGAAGACTTGCAAAAACAAGAGAGAACAAACGAAATACTAATAAATTAATTGTTGAAGTTAGTTTGTTTTTTTCGGGTTTTTTTTTTTTTTTTGCATAGTATGTGACCTATAAGCCAGTGAATTTCTTCCAGCCCAACAACATTAGCTCAAGCAATGGTATGACTTTGGAGCATGAGCTGGGAAACATGTTTGAGACATTATTCTTTCAAATGCATTGTGATTCTTTTGGTGTACATATTAAACATTTACCTGTTAACTAAAAAATTTTTTTATATAGGATATAAAAAATAGGATATAAGGATAATTTTCTATTTTAGTCTTTATACACCCTACACAAATTATTTATACATCTACATTTGCTCAACAGTTTGTAGCATGTACAATGTGTATATCAATAGGCAAGCCTAAGAGTAGGGCTGAACTGTTGAGCATACAAATGCACTTGTACTGGCTCAGATATTATGCAGATGAGATGCTAATGAAGGCACTGGCCCACAGTGTGCTGCTGCTCAGGGAAGATAATCAAATGCTGATCAGCACACAGCAGTACTCTCATTGGACCCCAATCACCACCTGTGCAGCTCTACAATGTTACATTCCCCTCTCTGCCATAACCTTTAACACACATGAACAACTCAAGACAAAGGACACATGTTTATGTATGAGAAACAGGACTTGTTTGTTTCATGGATATTGTACAGAAAGTTGGATGCTTATCCCGCCCCCGGATTTATCTGATTGGTCAGTTGACTTTGACCCTCTGTGGTGTGCATTAAAAGACGAACAATGTTTAACTTGGCACTGCTTCTTAAAAACAAGGTGCACAGGATATGATATGTTAAAGAAACAGTGAAACATGTTGTAAACGGCATACTTATTCCAAAATTAAAAAATGTAGCATAAGAACACATGATCATGTCCTGTGTAAATGGAGTAGGCCTATGAGAGGATGTGTTCTTAGTAGGCTTGCTAAATATAAACACTCAAACTGCTCAAGATATTACTGTATTTTCAAGGGTCTTTAATTGCAAAAATGACATTGATGCAATGTTCTGCACTGAAAAAAAGAAGTAACATTTCAACAATGTATGAAATTAAGTAAGAATTACTTAAGTAAGTTATGTAAAATTAACAACGAGAATAGCCTAAGTAAATTTAACTAGGCCAGATAGAGTTTGAAATTTTCTTTGTAATACTCTGTTTAAGTACATGAACAGCAATGAACTAAGCCATGCTTTTAAAGTGTTTGCTTTACTTAGAAACATTTAAGTAAACAACACAGTAGATGTCTTGTTACACTTTGTAAGACAGCATATATACACAATTTAGGTAATGAGGTACCCAACCAAACAGATACTTTAATATTTGGTACAAAATAACCGGAAACATACAATGGATAGTTTTTGAGTATGAATGGGTCATTTTGAGTAGAAAATGAACTCCAGATGACACTAAACAACAAGCTACTAAACCTTACAACTAGGACTGGGCGATATTTGCAAAAAAAAAATTATATCTCTGTATTTGTTGTTTGAATAGTGATAGTACATATATTGGTATTTTCTATTTGGATAAATAAAAAAATCTGTATTTATTTGACAAATATTTATATTTTACATTCTGCCCAATGATGTCATACAATGGCATACAATGACAACGGAAGTTTGTGAATTTTAGAGGAGATTCGCTTGCAGAAGGTTTGTCCTCTCCTGGCAGCAAAATGGACATATTTGCTAGACTTTCTAACATTTACATATGGAGAATATACCTGTGAAATGTAGTTATTTCACAGGTATATAGTCATACTTTTTATACCAAGTACCACCTCAGAAAATATTTTGCTCTCCAAGTACCACCATAATGACCAACATTAAAATACAGTTGCATGGTAGGCCTAACTATTCAGCTACATCTCTGCAGAGTTCAAAAACGAGGCAATTTATTCCTAATAAGAATATTTATTGTTGTCCACCACTTTAACATTGTAAATACACAGTTTGTACATTAACACTGCACTGTGCTTACATACAGGTAAATAAAATAATAAAATAATTATTAAATTAAAACTGTACTCTACTTAAATGTAAAAAAACAATTTTTTATTGCGTTTTAACCATAGACTATAGGTTTTAACTTTATTTAGTGATTCCTCTGTGTACCATTAGTGGTACTCGTACCACACTTTGAGAACCACTGCACTAAGGAAAGCACCACATCTCCAACGCATTAAACAGTGCAAGCACATATATCAGTCAGAGCATCTGATGGGGCAAGCCACTTTAAACTATACGTGTTAAAGCCACAATATGTAATTTTTTGCCGCTAGAGGTCGCTTATTCAAAATGATATGGCTTGATGACGGGCTTGATGACGCCTTGATTTTGCGGAGCTTTTACTATGTCGCAGACAGCCGCTTCCGCTTTTTCAGGTCATGCATAAGCAGCACTGTTTTGTCATATTAGATACATTATTTGAGTTATGTTATAACGCTTCCATGTGTGTTCCCTTGGCGACTACTATGAGACACTTGTTGCACACTGCAGTAAGCTAGATCAATATTAGGCATGGTAAATGGTATCCGCGCTAAATTATGAAAACGAGATTTAAACAATAAGACTAACCGTTTTCTATCGATTATTGTATCTAAACAGTTGCCCACCTGTCTAATAAAACTCACAATATATTAAAGCGTCATTGGTGTTGCCATGGTTTCTACAAAATAAAACTGGAAATCGAGGGTAACGCGGGTTTGATGTCATTGATAGGCGATGCACGGACACGGTCTGTGTACTGGTTAAAATTGCTTTAAACATTCTTGGAAACTTTTGGGATAATGTAAGTAAGTCAACAAAATATATAACATTGTTCTAGTGGTTTTTGGATATTTTAATCCAAAAATCTTTCATATTGTGCCTTTAATTATATCTTAACAGTTATTTTGAATCACCTTATATAAGGCATGGCTGTTTAGGACAAATTGGATTATGCACCTTCCCCGCAGCAGATCACTCTGCACCCCCTGTTATTTTTCAGATGCGGTCATATCACACGATACAAACGGTATTCCATATATTTTATAAAAAAGGAAAATATAGTGATATATCATACAAACTTGATATATGGCACAGCCCTTTACTTACAACAAAAGCAACGATAAAACAGTGTAAATACAACTGAAAAACAGAGAAAAATGCTAAGTTATTAATTATCCATGCTCCCAGTGCGTGATGTTAACACCATTATCAGAAAGTTTAAAAACAGCTATGTGACTGATGTAGGTCACAGTATGGTGGATGGTCTTAATCAAATACATTACATACTCCATAATGTATTTAATTTGCATTGCTCTCTTTCCTAACCCCATCATCTAAAGACGTTGGGCAGAAAGTTTCAAATTGGATGGTTTTCTAAAGTCAGCCCCTGAATCTTTTTTTTTTAAAAGAGTCTAGTACAGTCACAGGGATATGTAGATTCAGAACACAGTGACAGATACATATAGACTTATTTTAGTGGTATCCTAATAGGGGCATTTTTGCTCTTACAGCAACCTTAAGCACTATCATAAGGTATTCAGTACATCAGAATGACTTCAAGAGTGCTATTGCTTTCATACAGCAGTTCTTTAAAAAATATCATTACAACACATTTCAGACACAATTTGGCTAGATATCAGCATTCCTGTTCCTCCTTGTGGGATCCTGACAGGAATGCAAAGTTTCATAATTAGTTTTTGAATGAGAGTGGCAGTGGTGTGGAAATTTGCTGAGTTAATCATCCTGTCTTATTCTGCACAATAAAGTGTAGTTTTACTCTGAGTAAGCTAGAGGGAAGGTATCTTTGTTCTCTTATCCTGAAGGTCGTTGATTGTGAATTTTTGTAAAAGTAAAAAACAAAAGATTATGTTTTTTATGTTTATGTTTATTAATATGTTTATGAGGATGGCAGCAGTTGCTTATCTGCTGCATTTACTTAAGTGGGCAAAACCAGCTCACCTGCAGAGTGCAATGAATTATGGAATATTGTGCACAACAATTTCAAGGAGTGCATTCCGAATGGCATAAATGATGCCTATGCAGAACAATCATGGCAACCTTTTTTTCTCTTTTTTTTTTTTGACTGGTGTTTTGCTGAACATTAATTTCATCTGTTATTCCAATGAATAAGGTGTTGATCCGTTATCCCACAATCTGAAGCATCTGAACAATTACCTTACAAAATGAATTTCATGCCATTTTCCAAGTTCCAACACATAAGTAGTTTTTTTCTTCAACATATTACATATTATATTTAAATTCTAACACACTGCATAGCTGCAGGAGTGACAACCATATTAAAATGCAGGATTTAATCCAAAATTGTGATGTCTGAAACAAACAGGACAAAAAATTGGTACTTGCTACTGAAATTGTTGTACCGTGACAACCCTAGTACACTGTTACATTACTGATTTAACCTTATAATATTATTAACTTTTATATTTTTTTCTTTTTAAATAATTTTATTACATTAATTCAATTTATTTTACATTACATACATTTTATTATATACAAAAACATTTAAAAGCATTCCAAATGATGTCAGTCAAATTGGCAAGCCAAAAAATACGATTAAGCACATTCCAAATGACCACACTGTAAAAACTATCCCTGGCAGCTGTGGTGGCCAGAAATTCACTGTAAAAAAATGACAGTGTTTTCAGTTTTACATGATACCTGTATATTTTACAACTAATAACCATATATTTAATTAAGTGATGAAATCTGGGTGTCCACGTACAACGGGCATGCAGTTCGGGTCTGTGGACGGGGCCCTTACTGCACTGGCACATCAACTGCCTCGAGTTGCTAGCAGTTCGTCTTGCACTGAGCCGCCTCAAGGGGCCGCTTGAGCAAGCACTCTCTGGTCCATACGGACAGCACTGCGACCGTTGCGTACACAAACAGGGTGGTCTACACTCCCGTCGCATGTCGCAACTTGCCCGCCATCTCCTCCTCTGGAGTCAGAAGCATCTGAGGTCGCTTCGTGCCACTCACATCCCCGGTCTGCTCAATCGTGCAACTGGCGAGCTCTCATGGCAGCAAGTGTCCTTGGGAGAGTGGAGACTCCATCCCTAGGTGATCCAGCTCTGGAGATGCTTCGGGACTGCACAGGTAGACCTGTTTGCTGCTCCGGACACATCCCACTGCCAGTTGTTTTACTCCCTGACCTGGTTCCCAGAACTACTGCTCCTCGCGGCAGCACCACCTTGGCCCATTCCTCTGAGGAAGGACCTCCTGACTCAGAGACGGGGCACCCTATGGCATCCGCGTACAGACCTCTGGAAACTCCATGTCTGGTCCCTGGACGGGACGTGGAGGTTCTAGGTGACTTACCACAGGCTGTGGTAGACACCATCACTTCCGCTAGAGCCCCCCTCTACGAGGCGCCTCTATGTGTTGAAGTGGAACCTTTTTGTCGAATGGTGTTCTTCTCCACGAGAAGACCCCCGAAGATGTTCGATCAGTTCTGTGCTTTCCTTCCTGCAAGAAGGGTTGGAGCGAAGGCGGTCTCCCTCCACCCTCAAAGTGTATGTTGCCACTATGTCGCAAATCAGGACATGGTTGATGGTAAGTTCTTAGGGAAGCACGACCTGATCGTCAGGATCCTGAGAGGGGCGAGGAGATTAAATCCGCCTCGCCCTTACTCTATACCCTCTTGGGACTTATCTCTGTTGCTAACCGCACTGCAGAGAGCTCCCTTTGAATCTTTGCAGACAGTACTCCTGACTGCATTGGCTTCCATCAAGAGGGCAGGGGACCTGTAGGCATTTTCGGTCGACGAATCGTGCCTGGAATTTGGGTCCGGTAACTCTCATGTAATCCTGAGACCCCGGCCCGGATATTTGCCCACGGTTCCCACCACTCCCTTCTGGGAGCAGGTGGTGAACCTGCAAGTGCTGCCCTCGGAGGAGGCAGAACCAGCCCTGGCTTTTCTCTGTCCCATTCGCGCTCTGCGGACTTACGTGGACAGAACGCAAAGCTCTTCATCTGTTACGGAGGCCATCAGAAGGGAAAGGCTGTCTCCAAGCAGAGGTTGGCCCACTGGATAGTGGATGCCATCGCCTTGGCGTATGAAACCCAAGGCGTGCCCTGCCCGCTCGGGTTGAGGGCCCACTCCACTAGGAGTGTGGCTTCTTCCTGGGCGTTGGCTCGTGGCACCTCGCTGACAGATATATGTAGAGCTGCGGGCTGGGCGACACCTAACACGTTCGCTAGATTCTATAGCCTCCGTGTAGAGCCGGTTTCTTCCTGTATGCTCGCTTCAAATAGCCAGTAACACCGAAGTGCCCGTTCTTGTGACGGCTTGCTTCGCCATTCCCCTCCTCATGGACCGGACACGTGTGCTTATATGCTCCAGTCGAGTTCCCCAACTTGGCGAACCCTGCTGAGTTCCTCCGCAATCCGCAGCAGTCAGATGTGGCGGAGCATCCGACGCCAGGTCTAACACTCGTATGCATTGGTGGAACTTGTGTTAGGCTCCATATATTGTGACCCCCACGGTGGTCCCATATGTGTATTCTTCCACGGTACGGCTCCCTACGGCGAGCCCGTGTATTTTCCGTGTATTTAGTGTATTTCTCTGTGCGGTGTTGTCCCCCGCCTACAGTGGCCGGAGCCACCCCTGGGACTTCCGTATGTTGCACTGCCCATGGCCAGTCCATACGTGTATATTCCACATGATACGTAGGATGTGGCTTCCGCAGAGGCCCCTCGGGGCACACTTCCCAGCGTTTTCGAATACTCTGCTGAGTCGGTCTTGCAGAACAGCAGCAGTGACTCTCCTGCGTGAGTTTCCCGCCCTAAACAGACGGGGTCTGAGGGGCTTTTGCGGGGCGCTGGAAGTGGTAGTCACTGTGGAGTTTTCCATTGGGATCCCAATTCGTCAGTGATGTCCGATGTACGTCGAACGTGACCGACTGAAAGGGAACGTCTCGGTTACGTATGGTAACCCTCGTTCCCTGAAGTAGGGAACGGAGAGGTAAGTCCCGTCGCTACAGTTGCTTTACCATCACTGCATGGCTGAGTCACTAGTTCGGCTCCTCAGTGAAAAACAATGTTGCGCTGCATTCGCCTCCTGTTTATACCCGCGGGGCGGAGTGCGAGATGCAAATCTCGCATGCCAATGGCCATTGGCTCGTTCTCTATATATCGAAGCTGATAGGGGCTCCCAGAAGTGATCCCAATTTGTCGGTGACGTCCGTCGTACGTCTACGTTCCCTCCTTTAGGGAACGAGGGTTACCATACAGAACCAAGACGTTTCTCTGCCGATAACGATTTTCTTAAAGGGGTGGTAAAACACATTCTTTTGAAGGCTTGATTGTGTTTGTGGGGTGCACTGTAACGTGTTCATGCTTCGTTTTAAAAAAAAAATTGCATTATTTTTCATATATTTGACCTTTATTCTACACTGCTCTGTCCCTCCTTGTAAAACGGTCTGATGCTTTCCGGGTTGTATGAAGCCAGTCCCTCAAAAATACGCGATGGGCTCAGATTGGTTAGCTGGTCCAGTTTGTTGTGATTCGCTAACCGCCTAGTGCACGTTTGTCGGAAACGTCACGCCCCTTACCTGGAGGCTGTGCTTTGGTCAGTATTAGAAACAATGGCGTCAATAAAACCATACCAATCTGAGCCCAAATCAGACCCAGAACATTTGAGTGAAGATGATCGAGCAGAACCTGTTCAGTCCTCAAGAGTAAAGACTGCGGATCTTTAGTGATCGCTACTGAATGGCACTGTTACTTTTGTATTTTTAGAACGATTATAGCCAAATATCTGTCGCAAGAACTATTAACCCAAAACGAACACTAAACACTGGCTTTACTTGTAAGTTAGCCAAATCACACACAGAACAATGTTTAGCATGCCTGTAGATAAATAATACATAAAAGCTCTAATCAAAGAATCATTTACACTAATGCCAAGTTCGCTGTTGAGATTTTAACGTTAGTGTTTGTAACGTTAGGTGTTCGTCGGATAACGTTAAGTATGAATGAGCATTTAACAGACTGGTTTGCAGAACAGCGTTGTCATCTGTTTACTTCCTTGCTACAACATACAATTAACTTATTACAGGAAAACACATCGATGAAAAATAAATCAGACTTACAGGTTGTGGCCCGTAAACAGCTTCTGTTTGTAAATCCAGCTTTCAGGACAAGCCGTGGTGCAAATCCTGTATTGAACTCGCGAAGATTGTGAAAGTTTTCCTCCGTGAAATGTGCAGCGCGCGCGTCGTGCATCCACGCACTGGCCGTGTTTGTCTCGCGCAGCAGACGTGCAAATCTTGCATTGAACTCGCGAAGATTGTGGATGTTTTCCTCCGTGAAATGTGTAGAGGGAGCCGAATGTGCGTCGTGCATGATTCACACTGGCAGTGTTTGTCTCGCTGAACCGCTGCTCATGATTTGCAATGGATGAATATTGTCCATTATGTCACATTTTCCAGTCTTCTCCTCCGACCCTGTCTGTCTCGTGCTTTATGATAGGCAGCATAGGCTATATCTGCGACCTGTTCCCCTCTGTCTCAAACACGTGCATATAACATGCTGTATGTTAAACGCACTGCAACGCACCCCCGTCCCTATGAAGGCTGAACAAAGCAAGTACCCCAGACATACAATCCGGATGAAAATAACAGCGTTTCGTCAGCATTGCAGCAACACCACTCCAGCCTAACTATACCACAACAACAGCGAAACAAAATGGCCTCGCCCTCCCTTATTTAATATTCTCGGAGGAGGGGTTTATGTAAATATTGAGCCTGTTGATGTCACCAACCCTGGAGGAATGTCTGTAGTCGCCTGCCATATCTCCCTTTGCTTTAAACTTTGAACGTTGGAACTTTGCAGATGTTGTTTATGCTCAAGCAGCAACATTACACGCTAGCTAAAGTTAGAATAGTGAAATCGTGGTTTACCACCCCTTTAAAGAAAATCAAATCTCTCCCAAATAATGCTGCTAACTATACAGGGAACTCTCTTAATTTTTGTACTTTAAAATTAACAACAGAGCTATTAAATTCAAATGGTATTTATTTTCAGATTTAATAATTACACTCAAATCAAAACTGAAATGTTTGTATGCAACTCGGTTGCACATAACGTAGTTTTCATAAACACTTGTCTTCATGACAAATTTATTCAAGCATACATATATAAATAACAGTACGTAAGTGCCTCTCATATAGCTAACTATGCTGATGTTCATGCATGTTTTTTCGTGCTGTAACTTTCGTGCTGAAAAAAAGATGCTGTGGCTTGCACAGCAATCTGTCACTTCACATTTAAAGGAACACTCCAACTTTTTGGGACTTTGGCTTATTAACTGTATTCTCCAGAAGTTACAATAGATAAGTCCATACATACCATTCTCATCTCCGTTACTGCCATAACTCTGTCTGACGCACCACCCCGCTAGACTGGAGGTATATGGCTCCAGCTAGCATACTGCTCAATAAGTGACAAAATAACGCCAACATTTCCCTATTTACATGTTGTGATGTGTATAGTCACAGCGTGTGCTGAGGGATGCAGCCATCCCATCGATAGTACAGACGGGACAAAGCGGATCACCCGCTGCTGCAGTAAGTGTTCCGTTTATTTTTTTTAAGATGACTAGCCTACTGTAACAGTACCATTAGCTAGATCTAATGTAACGTTTGTGACACGTTGTCTTGACCACATGAATAGGGTGGTCACTACTGTATTGCAGTTTTTCCCGTGCTCCATGTATCCCCTGTAATGTTAGTATTGTGTTGTCACGAACACGCTCTGTCACAGTCACAAATGAGCAGTGCTAGAGGTAATTCTCTGGACTGTAGCATTTACCTTGCTAATGAATTGGAGGGGGGATGGGCAGTTTGAATTTTTGTCTGTGGGTTCATTGTGCAAAAACAGCTACCTAGTCACGCTGGTTTTGTTGACGGAAGTAACAACGCTGCTTCTCAGGTCAGACAGAGTTATGGCACGCACGGAGATGAGAATGGTATGTATGGACTTATCTAACTCTTGGGAATACAGTTAATAAGCCAAAGTCCCAAAAAGTTGGCATGTTCCTTTAACCGTGTAAACATACCATTTATTGTTTGAATTTCGTGATAAAATGGAAAAAATTTTAAAGCTGAAAGCTTTCTTATCAGAAGTAACAAAGCACAAAGCTCTTTTTGATTATTTGATTATTGGACGCTACAAAGAATGTTTTGTGTGGGGAAAAAACGCAGACCTTGCAACCCTGACTTGAACTACGGGTGATTCATAGGTTCAAATAGAGCCTGTTTTTACATTGCTATGTTTTAACTGTTTATGCATTATTGTCATGTAGACAGCCCTAAATTCAACACAAGTGAGATTTTCTTCACACACAGTTGGAGTTGCAGTCGAAAATAATTGATTCTATCAGCCTATACCTATTATTGGCCAATACATCGGTGCATCTCTAGTTAATATACCTACTGTAACTACCCACATATTTTTTACCTTAAAATGTACTGATAACCACCACAATAATACAGGTGGCACAATAGGAAGCCACACAATGAATCTGAGTTCATCGTAAGCGGCCTGTTCATAAAACATGATCAATACTCAGACGGTGCACAGGGTAATTCATACAAACACAAAACACCACCAGTACAGTGTTCATTTTAGGACATCCTCAGACCTCAGGCATATGATGAAAAGGCGTCATGCCTCAGACTAAAAGGCTTCAGTCATTAGACAAAATGGCATCACATCTCAGACTGACATGCTTCAGGTCTCAGGAAAAACATCCTCAGGTGTCAGGTCTCGTACAATTAGGCATCGGACGAAAAAGCCTCAGACTAAAAGGCATCAGACTAAAAGGCATCGGACGAAAAAGCCTCAGAATAAAAGGCATCAGACAAAACAGACTCAAACATAAAGGAATCAATCGGACGAAACGCACTCAGAACGAATGTTTCGAATTGCACCACCTCAATATGATGTCACATACACACGGTTTTGCTGAGATTATTTTGTAAATTTGTATTCGTTTTGTCTAATGACTGAAGCCTTTTAGTCTGAGGCATGACATCATACACCACTATAACAAATATGACACTAAAATAATAATAAAAAAAAAAATTTATGCAATAAACATTAAAGGTGCCCTAGAATGATTTGAAACAACATTTTAAATTGTTCTCTGGTATCTACATAGAGGGTATATGGCTTATTTAAGGTCAATAATTGTCCAGATACGGTTTTACTGGTCCATTTACAACTCTAGAAATCTTCCCCAGGATGAAATCATTACGTCCATACCAGAACTTCAGCCTAAACGATAACTAGCATATAGCATTAAATATGCATATCAGCAGTCACAACTTTTTTAGCATTGTAAAAACATTTTAATTATTGTAATGTGTCCCTGTATGATTTTACAATGATAGCTTCTTCACTTTGATTCACAAACTGAACTGGGTAGCGCTTAAATATGTTGTTTGTACAGTAACGTTTGAGTTTGATTTAAAAGTCGATTTATTTAGCCATTTAGTTATGTATGATACTTGGATTATCCTATTGTTACTGTACTAGCATCTTGCGTTGGATCTAGACAACAACGGGGATATTATCGTTAATTTTGTCTCTCTAAGAAACTTTCAATTTAATCAGAAATTGTTTAGACAGTCAAGAAGTGGATAAAATCACTTACTGCTTGCAGGTATATGGTTGGAATTGCCCCTTTCTTCAGTGTCGGACGCTGAGCAATGCCTGCTTGATATTGTCCCAGGTTTGAAAAACTGTCCGTGGTGAAATGGACTGAGCAAACTAACAACTTTGAATTAAATTGTTGCGGTATCCGATTATAAATAAACATCAACCATGCCTGTTGACGTTTTATCTGTGGGAAGAGTATGAAACGTCTTCACATCCCCTGCACAGCCTGGAACATAAAATTTGTTTCCATGATCTGCCATGTTCGCTATCCTCGCGTGACGCTTGTTTACCTGCAAAACTCCAGATGATACGGCTGCGCAGTTCCGCCTGACATTGAACATATGCTGGCATATGCAAATGTTGGGGGGCGTACATATTAATGATCCCGACGATTGCATCATTCTTGGTGTTATGTTGAGGTTTGCCTATTTTTCCGTGGTGTTTTTCACAAACAAGATTTACATATGAAGGAGGAGGCAATGGTGTTTGAGACTCACTGTATGTGATTTGCATGTACTGAACTCCTGCTATTTAACTATGGCAAGGTTAATTCAATTTTTCATTCTAGGGCACCTTTAATTAATTAAAAACAAAAACAGAACAGAGTAATATACATTACTGATAACAAAAATAACAAGAAACTAAATTATTTATTTAAAAAAGTATCATATGTGATGCGTAAGACGGTGACTTCTGGGAATGTGCTTGAAAGGAATACACATGAACACATATGTTCATGTAGCTTTTTGAAAAGTGACCTGTTTTGAATTTATTTGAGAGAATTTCCTTCAGAAATATGCTACTTTCATCATATCCATGTGGTGTGTGTACATGTGTGTGTGTGTCTGTCAGCATCTGTTCTTACACTTAATCAATATTCTGCTCAAGCATGACGATGCTTCCATGGCAACTCCAGGTGTAGTGGCCCTGGGGCCATGACTAGGAAGTGACATTTCAGCAGAGCCTTCAACTCTCATACAGAAACTTTACACAGCTAACTGTACATTTATCACACTCACTGTGTTGTGTGTGTTTCTGTGTTTGTGTGTGTGTGTGTGTGTGTGTGTGTGTGTGTGTGTGTGTGTGTGTGTGTGTGTGTGTGTGTGTGTGTGTGTGTGTGTGTGTGTGTGTGTGTGTGTGTGTGTGTGTGTGTGTGTGTGTGTGTGTGTGTGTGTGTGTGTGTGTGTGTGTGTGTTTCTGTGTTTGTGTGTGTGTGTGTGTGTGTGTGTGTGTGTGTGTGTGTGTGTGTGTGTGTGTGTGTGTATGTGCTTGTGTGACTCTGATTTCACAGATCAGCGGTGAGATCCCAGCACTCCCAATGTTGTGGCCTTCCTGTGCAGGGGTGGTAAAAGTACTCAAAAGTTATACTCGTGTAAAAGTATATATACCTAAATAAAAAATTACTCCAGTAAAAGTAGAAAGTCCTCCATTTAAACATCCCTTGAGTAAAAGTACAAAAGTATCCAATTTAAAACGTACTCAAGTACCGAAAGTAAAAAGTAAATATTCAAATTAACTGTAAATATCAATAATTAAGCTGATCAATTGTTTTGGGAGTGATATGCAATGCTTTAATTGAACAAATGATAAGATTAGATACTGCAATTAAGAATTTGTTAGATTTGCAATCATAAGAGACAATGAAGCAACTTAACACAGTATAGGGGTTGAACTTAAAATAGACATGCTCCATAACATTAGCTGCATCAAACAGAAGATGTGCAAGATACTATTAACTAATTTAAAATGAATTAAAAAGCCATAACCACAATTACATATTACTTAACAATTAGTTAATAGTGATGTACCTCAACAAGTGAAGTCATGACATAATGAAACCTTTGCAAATCGTTATCTAATGAATAATTAAAGCAGACAACTGGAAGTTGAAATACATGGCTTTGACCCATTGTGATAATTAACAGATTAATTTACATTTATTAGTTAATATAATATGTTATTAGGGAATTAATACATTGTCATATTTAATTAATAGAAATTCATGTATTACTTAACCTATTAATCATATATAATGTTCATTAGTTGCTGATGCAGTAATCATTAATAAATGATTTAGTTCTTCATGAGTCATACATTAACTCTTGATTATCGGTGCATTAGTTAAGCATGAATTAATGCATATTAGTGTACACGTATTGTAAAGTGTTACCGATGCTTTCATAGTGTGCCACGAAAGAAAAAAGTTTGGAAAACACTGAGCTAACGTTAGTGTGGCAAACCTAGTCAGCTTTTCCAAGTCTAGCCCCGACTGGATCATCCATGACCGATTGACAGCATGCATGGAGAACCAGCTTACTAGCTTGATTCTCTCCTGCACCCACGTTTTTTGTTTGTTTGGAAAGCAAGTGTAATAAATACTTGGAGCGGGCATGGGGAAATGTATTGGAGTAAAAAGTCAACTTTGTCTTTAATATTGTAGTGGAGTAAGAGTGAAAGTGAAAGTAAAAGTAAAGTACAGATCCCCGAAAAAAATACTTAAGTAAAGTAATAAAGTATTTTTACTTCATTACTTACCACCACTGTTCATGTGTAATTGGCACACTTCATCATGGCCATAAGTCAGGAGACATCAGCATCATATCAGACCTCCTCCCCTCAATAGAGTTATGATGTTCATTAGCAAACCCCAGGCACCGCACAAATCCAATGGTGTTTTTATCCACTTTATCATGTTACACACTCCTGCATGCTAACAATTTTTTAATACCAACTACACGATTTTGATTTGTGTGAATCCATTTCTCATGACATATTAGAGAAAATACCTCCTGACATTGATATATCTATCTCCTTGTCAGATAACCAAATACTGCCAACTTGAAATTGCTAACAATCAAAGTACCTAAGGATCATGTTTGTTGTTATGAACACAATTACAATCATTATCTTAATTTACATGCTTTGCACTCGGCTTAAAAAGCTTGAAGGTGCTACAGACAATTTGCATCATTTTGCTAACTTCAGCCAAACACACGCTCTCCAAACCCCACATAGCCAGCCCAATTTCGCCAAACCCAAACACATCATGTTAAAAACAGTATAGCTTTTAAAATACCCCACAAGACCTTTGCATGCAGTTTTATTATATTGTTTTTCATTTTGCTCTTTTTGATTGAAAGAACATAAGTTGTGTGCACAACTTTTGTTAGGTTTTAGCACTAGCACTAAGCGTCTACTATGCCAATGAAACAGTGAATCTCAGGAAATGTTGGGAAACATTAGTCCTGTGACTACAGCAGAATGAGGCACGGAGTGCTACATCAGAGTTAGAAGGAGCTCAAGGACGTTGCCTCTCTGGCAAGGTTATCAAAAGGGGCCGTGACTCAGCGGCTCCTAAGGAATCATTTCCATCTGAATTATTCTTAGCCAAGCATGTTGCAGAGAACAATGGGTAGTTGACATGAAATTTCAAGCATTTTCTGCAGTGTATTGCCGTGTGATATGCTATAATTCATCTAAATTTTAAACAACAACAACAAATCCACTGTGCATGTGCACTTGATATTTTTTTTACCTGATTGACTCAGCTTCAAAGGTTTACATGGCTATTATTTTCCTTTTTAAACAGATTATTTAAAGGTACACTGTGTTAGTTTTGGCCACTTTAGTGGTTAAATAACAAAACTGCATGTATTTTGCAGAAGCATTTCCGTTGTGTTTTGGTTCTACGTGACAGTGGGGATGAATGGTTCTCTCTCATAACTGAAAAGAGAGAGAGAGATTATCCTACTGTTCATAAAACATGTACTACTAAGGTTGAGATATAACCAGTTTAGATGGAAAGGATATCAAGCTGACTAGCTGAACATGTTACTGTAGCTATACCCATTAAAGGAGTAGTTCACTTTAAAACGAAAAAGCGACACAGAGATGGCATTTTTATTATTCAACAGGTGAGTAAGGTATTTTATTAGACATATAAATAGCCATATGTAGCTCTCTAACAGAGTTCACTATAGAGCATTAGCTATCGATTTAATTGGTTGTTGAGGGGCTCAAGGAATTCAAGGAAGTACCGTGTCTATTAAAGGAGTAGTTCACTTTAAAATGAAAATTACCACATAATTTACTCACCCTCAAGCGTCAGGATATTTATTAATATGACTTTCTTCTTTCTGATGAACACAATCAGAGTTATATTAATAATTATACTACGGGGCTGTTGAATGCTTGAATCTGATTGGCTGATGAACGTTCTGAGGTGTGCAGTTATTTTCTGGGAGACGCACAGCGAACGTAGTTCCAGGCAGCTCTCTTGACCGCATTACAGTTCCATATCACTGCGCATAGTTAACTGTAATAACGGAAATTACAGGACTAAAAAACAACAATATGACAGACGATTTTCCTAAAGAAAATCTTAATATTTACAGTGAATATAAAACGTTCAACAACTGGGCGGCAGCAGTATTAGACAGTCCAGATGAAAAACAACAAAGGCAAGCTTTTCTGTCTCATTACTGAAATCACACATGCTCGCCACACGCACTACAGTTTGCACAAAAAGCTGTCAGCGCTGCCCTGACGATTTGATCAGTTCGCCTATATAGTGGAGCAACTTAAAGGCTACACGTGACATTTTTTCACTAGCGAGGTAATAACAGCGCTGTTTAGAGACGCACAGAGGAAGCCTAGTTCACACAAGCGCTCTTTCTTTCTCTCTCTCTCTCTCTCTCTCTCTCTCTCTCTCTCTCTCTCTCTCTGTCGCTCTCATTCTCTTTCTAATAACTTTATTAATAACTGCAGTAGAATGCTATCAACGGCTCAAGCCTTCGTTAACAGCTTTAAAATGACGTTTCGGAACTAGCAAAAGAGCTGTTGGATGAGACGCGGAAGAAATAGTCCTACTCACAATAGCGATTTAAGTACAAAAACCGGACGAATCCCATTAAATATATAATCGGATCGATGTCTTGAGGTGTGGTAACCGTAGTATAAGCGGAATAATTGACTCCGGGCCGTTCAATTATTAGAATGATAATGCACACCCGAGGTGTAACGGCCACTCCGCTTCGCGTCGTGACCGCATCACCACCTCGGGTGTGCATTATCATTCTAATAATTGAACGGCCCGTCGTCAATAATTCCTTACATATCCTGTCGCATCCAAGCTTTGTAATGACAGGGGTCCATTGAGTTTGAAGCTCAAAAAAGTGCATCCATACCTCATTAACGTACTCCACACAGCTCAGGGGGGTTAATAAATGCCTTCTAAAGCTAATCGATGGGTTTTTGTAAAAAAAAAATCCATATTTAAAACTTTATAAAGTAAAATATCTACGTAGCTTCAACATACAAAAAAGCGTACCTGGCGAGATGTTGGATGTAGAGTAAGTGTTTTGAACTGCGAGAGTCGTTACACTTTCTGTGCAAGTTGGATACACCTGATCAACCAATGACATGACCATTCATTATAGATAATGCTTTATAATGAACTCTTTTAGAGAGATACATATGGCAATTTATCTGTCCAATAAAATATCCTACTCACCTGTTGAATAATAAAAACGCAATCTCTGTGTTGCATCCAGTGATACTGATTCTCAACAAACCAGTCTCCTGCGTGATGACTCCGATCTTCAACCAGATGGAACTGGACAACTATTCTGAATGTTTCGATCTAATCTGACTTCTGACTTTTAATGTTTGCCTATAAATGATAATCATACACTTTTTGTTAATTGGCCAGAGGAGAACTGGCAGCCCGACTGAGCCTGGTTTCTCCAAAGGTTTTTTTCTCCTTTATGTCACCTGATTGAGTTTTGGTTCCTTGCCACCGTCGCCTCTTTTGCCTTTGGCTTTTGGCTTACTTAGTTGGGAACACTAAATATTCAACTATATTACTGATCTGTCTGCATTGACACTATATGATAATTGAACTGAGCTGGATGACATCGCTGTTTTCTCTAGAGCGGCTGTACAGCCGAATGCCTGTTGCATTATTTTCCTGTTAACACTGTGAATATATAAATAAAGGGGACTTGACTTTTACAACATTTCAAATCCCCCATTTCTTGCAATGTCGGAAAATCCAAGCCAGTGTTGATTCTTGTTTTATACGGCTCCGTTTCATTCTCTTTTTGCCAGCAGACTCTCCTCTATTTGACTTTTCTTTTCTTTTTAACGGGTGATTCCCCAGAGGTTCAAGATTTAGCTGCTCCATGTCAACCTTTCTAGCTTGTTGTGACAACTAAACTATGCCAGAGCAACTTTTTACTATTTACAGATATAACGAGACATCCATAGACGAGTGACGTATGTACACTGTTAGACATTTCTGTAATTTGTACAATTATTTACTATACATCACCCAGTATTATAATGCAAATTCTCTTTACAGTTAATAACTGTGATTCCCTTTGCATCATGGGAATTTTCTGTGACGTCAAACACCACATACAGAGATTTACTGTATTAAAATTTGCTGTATAGTACTGTATTTGTTCTAACGGCCTCTCTGGCACCATTCCATTGTGTTTTTTTATTTTCCTCGTTTTTTTTTACATTTGGATTGACAGGATTTGCCTTACGCCGTGTGTCTACAACGCTATAACAGCCTGAGGCTGTCTACATTGGACTGTTTGTCCTTCATGTCAGTAGTAATAGTGTGAGTGCATCGAGTACTGTATGTCAGAAATATAAAGGGGTATCAGTGACAATTTTGGCAGGGCAAGTAAAAATTTACGCATAACAGTTATCCCACAGACATAATGACTGATGTAAACAGACTACAGAGCAGGAGAAACATAAAACCATCTGATGGTTAGAGAATGAATGGATTTAGAAGCGTAACATGACTGTATTGCTTGTATCTACACATTTGTGTTCATTCCTGCTCAGGGTTATGGTCAGGGTCTCAGAAAGAAAGAAAGAAAGGAAGAAAGAAAGAAAGAAAGAAAGAAAGAAAGAAAGAAAGAAAGAAAGAAAGAAAGAAAGAAAGAAAGAAAGAAAGAAAGAAAGAAAGAAAGAAAGAAAGAAAGAAAAGTGAATATTACAATTTCCTGCAGTTTTTTTTATATATATATCTTTGAGATATTAATAAATATTGCATGATGTAATGAGCTGACATTTGATTGACTTATGTGATGCTGCTTTTCACGTAATGGGTAAATCCTAAGAGACAGACTCACCAGGTCTTGCCCTCAGGCTCAAAGACCTAAAGTAATTGGAGTTGGTTTAATGGCAGAATGAGGCCATAGTAGTGGAACCATAACCTACTGAACTCAGTGTGGAAGACGAGTACAACCAAACCCCCATCCCCCCTAAAAAAATAAAAAAAAATTGAACAGATGGAATCCTTTAGCAGAATATTATATATTCCAGAGGGACCGTTTTGGAGGTGACACACAGATAAATGACTCCATTAGCATGTTTGGAAGAGGAAATAGCTGTGACCTTTTAGGATCACCTTATCATATTTTAAAAAAGGATCCTGCTTGAATGATTTTGATACCTTTGACTTTCATCTCACATGAGCTCATGCTGTTCTGTGTGCATTATGATGCAGCTTAGAAGATATACTATACACATCATAGACTGTAAAAAAATATGAACGTAGTGTGCATGACGTCACCCATAGGATTCTGAAGAGCAGTTTTGAAGCGCAAAGTAGACATGAGCAGACCGTTGCCATCTTGTCAGCGCGTCACTCCCGGATAATAGAAAATGGGCAAAGAGGCGGGACGTGGGTGGAGCTGAGGTGACGCAATGACTAACAGACAGCAGATAAATGGCTATCCACCTGTCACTCAAAGTGGTCACGCCCTTAATTATGCTGGACTTTAAAGCTTTATATAATGTAAACGAATGAGTTATAAAAAAATTCACCCCCCTCACAGTTGTCATGAAGGGCAAAATTAGCCGTATAGACCAAAACCACAATTTGTACCAGGCTATAAACGTGTGTTTTTCTGCTGTATAGTTGGGCATTTTAACATGGGGCTCAATGAGATTCTGCTCCCTTCTGGAGCCTGTCCCTAGTGGCCAGCCGATGAATTGCAGTTTAAGTCACTTCCGTATTGGCTTCAAGCGAAACTGCGGGAGGTTGCCGCTTGGTACACATGTACACATCAGAGTTTTCTTGTTAAGTGTGTTTACATGTATTTGTGCATTAATAAAGTGCTCTACTTATTAAATGGGTTGAACTATCATTCATAAATATTCATTGCATGGGTTGCATTACCATCCGCCATGATTGCTCATTGATAATGCAACAAACACAGCTATGTGTTGTGGTAGATTACTGCATATCTGGAGAGTTGCAGATATTGCATTTCTCATGTTCATCTGTAATTGAGTCAGTCAATTGAGCACTCGTGCCTCGCTCTGGTAGACAGCCGACTGAAGGTGACCCTGTGCTAATGGTGGCCAGTACCCATGCCAGCGTCTACTTCCTTCAACAATGCATCATTGCAAATTGTCAGAGGCTAGCTTGAATGAAAAGAGAGAACACAGGTTCTCTTTTTCCCAAACATAAAAAGTGAGATTTATCTGCAAGTGGTTTTGTCAGTAGAGTATTCCAGAAAGACTGGGGTTTGAGAAAATGGGGGTTGTTGCAACAAAATGGAATTAGAAGTTAAAACACTGATCTATATAAATGACTGGATTGCTCATCTTACTATTCTTTACCGACAGAGGGCATCATTGACATAGAGCTAAAACATTGACCTAAAGTCACACAGGATTAGTTTTACGATACATGTATTTACATACATGTATCGTAAAACTAATCCTGTGTAAAATATTAAAAAATGTATAGTTCAGATGTTATCTGTAATGTTTATAATCTTTTCGGAGAGGATGAGATATTGAAATCGTTAATGAGACACTGCCGACACAGGTAACGTAACTGAACTAACACAAAAATATATTTCTTTATGTATGTAATTATGGAGGAAAATTAAACATTAACGTAATTCTGTATTTAGCAGCAGAAATTGATTTGAATAGCTTATACATGTTAATACAAGCCTCTATATTGCACTATATTGGAATACTACAATTTTATTGTGGGTTGTATTTGAATTTGACAAGGTATGATTAATTTTTTGTGATATTAGTTTCAGAATTACCCATCCCTAAATATCAGTTGACTGTGATTGGTAATTTTTACTCAGATGGTTGGTTCCACATCCACCATGTTGACATTGTCATTTGACCTCGCTGATGCCAGCTATGTAGCTGTTGCTGTACTGTGACGTCTTGGGATAGTAACGTGTCCATTCATTCAGAATGCCAGTGGAAGCAGTAGGTCATTAGCCTTCTTAAAGGGATAGTTCACCCACAAATGAATGTTATCCCATAATTGACTCACACTCAAGCCATCCTAGGTGTATATGACATTCTTCTTTCAGAAGAATACAAGCAGCTAGTGTGGTATAGCTGCACGAAGACAAAGAAAATCCAAACAAGCTATATTTATTCCAGGAAGACAGAGTATACATGCACACACTGGGTAACACATACAATCACCAACAGCGTACTGAACAGAACAGGGAGACTTTATAAGGGAACTAATGAGGGAGACCGTAATCCGGGAGAACAGAAACAGGTGCAAATAGTTAACTGATCAAGAGACACACTGAGGGCAAATTACCTGAACAAGAAAAGACAAACTTTTTTCAATTCAATTCAAATTTATTTGTATAGCGCTTTTCACAATACATATTGTTTCAAAGCAGCTTCACAGAAAATTCATGCGTCTACATTACAATTTAAAGTGATTTGTCCATGTTATGCATTTCAGAAATGCACATATAAAAAGCACACAGATTAGCTAACAATGTGTATTATTAATCAATATAATAATTAAGGCACAGAAATAAGTGAAATAAGAATACATGTTGTTAATGAAAAGGTTACATAGTGTTGATGCAGAGCTGTGTCATCTGAAGTCCTCGCAGGAGTTGAGTTGTCTCTTCACAGGTGATGGTCATCTGAAGTCTATACGAGAAGCTCGATCCAGACTGAAGCTGACGGACTCTCTAGTTACCTCAGGATGGGCGTCCTGAGATAAAACAGAACAGAAAAATAATTAGGGTAGCTGCTGTTCAAAGCATTAAGCAAAGAGAATCATGTGCACTGATATAACTGGAGTACAAGGTTATGAGATGCATCATGTGAATGCCTGGCTAAAGAGATGTGTCTTTAATCTAGATTTAAGCTGGAGGAGTGAGTCTGAGCCCCGAACATTATTAGGAAGGCTATTCCATAGTGTAGGTGCCAAATATGAAAACGTTCTCCCTCCTTTAGTGGACTTAGATATCCTAGGTATTACCAGAAGCCCAGAGTTTAGTGATCTTAAAGATCGTGATGGGTTATAAGGCGATAGAAGATCAGTTAAATACACAGGAGCTAAACCATTTAGGGCCTTATAGGTCAGTAGCAATACTTTATAATTGATACGAAACTTAACAGGTAACCAGTGTAGAGATGTTAGAATTGGTATATAGCTTGTTTATTGATGATGCAGGACAGCCAGCTAGTAATGCATTACAGTAATCTAGTCTAGAGGTCATGAATGCATTAACTAACTTTTCCGCATCAGAGACAGATAGCATGTTTTGTAGCTTAGCTATGTTTCTGAGGTGGAAGAAGGCTGTTTTTGTAGTATTCGAAATATGATTTTCAAAAGACAAGTTGCTGACTAATATAACACCCAGGTCTTTTACTGTAGCGGATGAAGTAACAGTACATCCTTCTAAATGCAAGTTATAATCTAAGAGATTCTGTGTATCAGTTTTTGGTCCAATAAGTAATACCTCAGTCTTATCTGAATTTAGTAGGAGAAAATTACAGGTCATCCAATATTTGATATCTTTAACACACTCTGTCAGCTTGGATAATTTAGAGATTTCATCTGGTCATGCTGAAATATATAACTGAGTATCATCGGCATAACAGTGGAAACTAATTCCATGTTTTCTTATAATATTACCAAGTGGCAGCATATATATAGAAAATAGCAGAGGGCCTAACACAGATCCTTGCGGCACTCCATAATTTACCAACATTATCTTAGACTGTTCCCTGTTTAAATAGACAAAGTGGTAACGCTCTGATAGATACGATCTAAACCACTTTAATGCCTGTCCCTGAATACCAGTGTAATTTTGTAGACGATCTAAGAGTATTTTATGATCTATGGTGTTGAATGCAGCAGTAAGATCAAGTAGTACCAAGTAGTAAGATCAAGTGAACTAGTATCTCAATACTAGTTCAACTAGTATTGAGATACAGCCTTGGTCAGCAGCTAAGAGTAAGTTATTTGTGAGCGCAGTTTCTGTGCTATGATGGGGTCTGAATCAAGACTGACATTTTTCATAGATATCGTTTTCTTGTAAGTAAGAGCATAATTGAGCGGACACAATTTTTTCTAGTATTTTAGACAGAAATGGAAGATTTGAAATTGGTCTGTAATTTGCTAATTCATTTGGATCTAGTTGTGTTTTCTTAATGAGAGGTTTAATAACTGCCATCTTGAATGGTCTTGGGACATGACCTAGAGTTAAAGATAAATTAATAATATTGAGAAGAGGCTCTTCTGCTACAGGTAACAACTCTTTCAGTAGTTTAGTGGGTATTGGATCTAATAAACATGCTGTTGGTTTAGAAGCAATGATAAGTTTATTTAGCTCTTCCTGTCCTATAGTTGTAAGCACTGCAGTTGTTCTTCAGGGGTGATAATTGAGGCTGAATCGTAAACGCTGTCAAAGGTTGTACATTTACAATTGTATTTCTGATGTTTTTGATTTTTTTGTGTGAAGAAATTTATAAAGTCATTACTACTAAACTGTACAGGAATATTTTGTTCAGGTGATTTGCATTTATTTGTTAACCTGGCCACTGTACTAAATAAAAACCTGGGGTTGTTTTGGTTATTTTTTTATCAGTTTATAGTAATGCTCAGCCCTGGCTGCTTTTAGAGCCTTTTTATAACAGGAAGTGCTGTCTTTCCAAGCGATTATAAAGACCTCTAAATGTGTTTGTTTCCATTTGCGCTCTAGATTACGAGTTTCTCTCTTGATAGCATGAGTAATATTGTTGTACCACGGTGCAGTACTTTTCTCTCTAACCTTTTTTAATCTGATCGGTGCAACCGTTTCTAATGTACTAGAGAAAATGGTGCTCATACTGCTAGTCAGTTTCTCTAGTTAATTTGTGTGTTTGGGTACACTGAGCAGCTGAGATAATGTAATGAAAATATTTGTGAATTTATCTATAGTGTTTGGGAGAATTGTTCTACCTGGTCTATAACGCGGAGTAGTATGTAAAATATCAGCAGTGCGCAGTGTGCACGTTACAAGGTAGTGATCAGTGACATCATCACTTTGCGGTATGATGTCTATATCAGTAGGATTGATTCCATGTGATATAATTAAATCTAGTGTTTTCATTTAGTCATCTAGTCATTCTATTCATTTTCTGTCTAATTTATTTAATTTTTTTTTTTTTTTAATTCTGTTCTGTGCTAGATTAACTGAGACTTGTTACAGCACTTGCATTTGTTGCATATTGTTGCCCTTGACTGTTCTAGTTGCTTCTATTGCTCTCATTTGTAAGTCGCTTTGGATAAAAGCGTCTGCTAAATGCCTAAATGTAAATGTAAATGTAGTGTATGATTAAAACGATGAGTGAGTCCAGTTACATTTAGCTTGAACCTAAAGGAGTTTAATTAATTTGTAAACGCAACCCCTGGCGCATTGTTTGTATTATTTACGTGAATGTTCAAATCACCGACAATCAGTGCTTTATCAACAGTAACCATTAGGTCTGATAGAAAATCTGCAAACTCTTTTAAGAAATCAACATAGGGCCCTGGCGGTCTATATATGGTAGCCAAAGAAAAAGATAATAGGGATTTTTTTCTTATATCTGAGAGTGTAACATTTAGCACAAGCACTTCAAATGAATTTAACCTGTTTGTGAGTAACATTAAGAATATCTCTATAGATAGTTGAAACACCGCCACCACGACCAATCAGACAGGGTTTGTGCATATAACAGTAGCCTGGTGGAGTAGACTCATTAAGACTGAAATAATCATTAGGTATAAGCCAGGTTTCAGTCAGACAGAGTAAATCAAAGCTATTATCTATGATAATTTCATGTACAATAACTGCTTTAGGTGTGAGCGATCTAATGTTAAGGAGACTTAGTTTTAGAGAATGTTTTTTTCATTTCTTTTACGATTATCTGGTTTAATAATGATCAGATTTTCTCTAGATCCTATAGGCAAGGCAAGGCAAGGCAAGTTTATTTGTATAGCACATTTCATACACAGTGGCAATTCAAAGTGCTTTACACAGAAATGAAGTTAAAATAGTCATAAGTGAAAAAAAAATAAAAATATATATAGTATAACAGTTATAATAGGAATTAAAAGGAAATAAAAATAAAGATGAAATCAAAATAAAAAATAATAAAAAATAAAAAGTATAATTAAAAACTAGAAATAAAACAGGGTTAAATTGAAACACATAATTAAAGTGCAAGCAGTTCGGACAAAGCACAGAGCTCATTGAGAAAATGTATAAGATAAGGTGCAATCAGTCAGACGTACAGTGGCACAGCTCATTCAGTAAATGCACAGCTAAACAGATGTGTTTTGAGTCTGGATTTGAAAGTGGCAACTGTTGGAGCACATCTGATCTGTTCAGGAAGCTGGTTCCAGCTATGGCTGGCATAATAGCTAAAAGCAGACTCTCCTTGCTTTGATTGAACCCTTGGTATTTCTAATTGACTTGATCCTGATGATCTGAGTGATCTGTTGGGTTTGTATTTAATCAGCATATCTGCAATGTATTGAGGTCCTAGGTCATTGAGTGATTTATATACAAGTAATAGTACTTTAAAATCTATCCTAAATGTAACTGGAAGCCAGTGTAAAGATCTGAGGACTGGTGTGATATGGTCATATTTTCTGGTTCTGCTCAGGATCCTGGCAGCAGCGTTCTCTATGAGCTGTAGCTGTCTAATGGTCTTTTTGGGAAGGCCAGTGAGAAGACCATTACAATAATCCACCCTGCTGGTGATAAAAGCATGAACGAGTTTCTCTAAGTCTTGCCTAGAAATAAAGCCTCTAATTCTTGCAATATTTTTCAGATGATAGTAAGCTGATTTAGTTATTGCTTTGACATGGCTACTGAAACTCAGGTCTGACTCCAGAATCACACCAAGATTCCTGACTTGATTTTTTGGTTTTAGACCTTTAGCCTCAAGATATGCGTTCACCTTGAGAATTTCATCTTTGTTTCCTAATGTAGTGATTTCAGTTTTGTCTTTGTTTAACTGAAGAAAGTTTTGGCACATCCAACTGTTAACTTCATCAATGCATTTACATAGAGAGTCAATGGGGCTGTAGTCATTTGGTGAAAGGGCTAAGAAGATCTGGGTGTCGTCAGCATAGCTGTGGTAAGCCATTTTGTTATTTTTCATTATTTGGCTCAGTGGGAGCATGTACAGGTTGAATAGGAGTGGTGCAAGAATTGACCCTTGTGGGACTCCGCATGTCATGGATGTCCACTCAGACTTATGGTCACCTATACTCACATAATAACCTCTCCCTTCTAAGTATGACCTGAACCATTTGAGGACCATTCCAGAAAACCCAACCCAATTTTCTAGCCTGTCAAGAAGTATGTTGTGGTCAACAGTGTCGAATGCAGCACTGAGGTCCAGTAGTACCAGAATTGATGTTTTGCCTGTATCTGTATTGAGGCGAATATCATTTATAATCTTTATGAGCGCTGTCTCTGTGCTGTGATGCGGTCGGAAACCAGATTGAAAATTGTCAAAGTATCCGTTTGAGTTCAAGAATTTGTTCAGCTGACTGAAAACAACTTTTTCAATGATCTTGCCTATGAAGGGAAGATTTGAGATTGGTCTGTAGTTGCTCAGTATGGAGTTATCCAGATTTCTCTTTTTCAGGAGAGGCTTTACTACTGCAGTTTTAAGGGAGTTTGGAAAAGTCCCAGAAAGAAGTGAGGCATTTACCACTTCTAGGAGATCTGCTTCTAAACAGTTAAACACACTTTTGAAAAAAGAAGTGGGGAGTGTGTCAAGAGCGCAGGTTGATGTTTTAAGGTGCTGTACCGTTTCTTCTAAAATTTTACCATCAATTGCTTCGAAATCAGTCATGATAACTTTCTGAGGTTGTGGTCTCATCTGACTCACCTCAGAGCAACTCAACGATGTGCTGATCGTATTTCTGATATTAATGATTTTCTCGGAGAAGAAGGAGGCAAACTCACTACATTTGCTGTCTGAGAGCATTTCACTGGGAATGTGACTCGGGGGGTTTGTTAGTCTCTCAACAGTAGCAAAAAGAGTGCGTGTGTTGTTTATGTTTCTGTTTATAATATTTGAAAAGAAGGTCTGTCTAGCTTTGCCTAGTTCCACATTGAAAGCACAAAGACTGTTTTTATAGATGTTGAAATGGACTACAAGTTTTGTCTTTCGCCACATGCGTTCAGATTTCCTGCATTGTCTTTTCATTAATTGCACTGCTGTTGAGTTTCTCCAAGGTGCTTTTTGTTTGTCACTCTTTTTTCTGACTTTTACAGGAGCAATATCATCAATTACACTCTTAACTTTTGAGTTAAAAGAGTCAAGGAGAAGATCAACAGAGTCTGCAGATTATGCTTGGTGTTAGAGATATAGCCTTCATGAACAGCACACTAGTGTTCTCATTTAAGCATCTCTTTTTGACAGAGACAGATCTAGTTTCAATGGCAGGAGAGATTGATATATCAAAGAAAATACAGAAATGATCAGACAGTGCCACATCCTTAATAACTATCGATGAAATGTTTAGACCCTTACTGATAAGTAAATCTAGAGTGTGTCCACGATCATGTGTGGGTCCGTGTACATGTTGTGTCAAATCAAAAGTGTTAAGAACAGTCATGAGATCTTTTGTTGTACTGGATTCAGCATTGTCAATGTGAATGTTAAAATCCCCAGCAATAGCAAAACAGTCATACTCAGATGAGATTGCTGATAACAGCTCTGTAAAGTCATCAATAAAGGCCGGAGAATATTTCGGAGGCCTATAAATAATGATAAGCAGGATGCGTGGTGCACCTTTTAGCACAATGCCCAGATATTCTAGAGACAAATAATCACCAAATGATACTTGCTTACATTGATAGACATCTTTAAATAGAGCTGCGACCCCTCCACCCCTTCTGACTGGTCTGCAGACACTCATAAAAGTAAAGTTAGGAGGGGCTGTTTCATTGAGGACTGTTGCACTGCAGCTGTCTTCTAGCCACGTTTCATTTAGAAGCAAAAAATCTAGGTTGTTTGTGGATATTAAGTCGTTGACTAGAAATTATTTGTTTTTAAGTGAACGGATGTTTAAAAGTGCTAACTTAACAGTATTCATTTACATTTTTTCCCCCATAGTAATCTTAGTTTGACAAGTAACAGGCAGCAGATTAGATGGGTTTGCCATACGGCCTGAAAAGGCCTTAGACTTTCTATCACGTAACAGAACAGAAATAGAGAAAGAAGCAGGCACACTGGATTCACGCATGTTTTGTAAACATTTGATAAGGTTGCTGTTGACGTTGCGAGGACCCAGAACACGTCACTGAGAGCTGGTATCAGTTGTTTTTGGTGCAGATGGAGGAGGGTGTGTGCCCTGGCGTTGTGACAGAAGAAATCTCACAGGAGGAGGGACAGAGCGAGCTGGGCCTACAGTCTTTGGTGGTTGTGGGTCTTGACGCCTTTTGGTTGATATCTGGGGGCTAGCAGCGATCGAGTGTGATTGTCTGTTTCCAGTATAAACAAAATCCATTTTCTCTGTGAAGCTCAGAAGCGGGGATGCTGTAGAGAGGAATAACATGTCTGGTGAGGGGGGCTGTTTCTCTGGTGTTACCGGAAGCTGCAATATGTTATCGTCCGGTTGAAGGAGTGACATTTCTTCCAGCTTATTGCTTATATCACATATAAGTTGTAAAAGTTCACCAGTCTCACCCCTGATGGTCCCCATGTTTACCAGTGCCTCCACAGACTCCACAGTATGGGCTGAGATGTTACTGTTTAGTTCCTCGATCTGTGTCACTTGGAGCAGTTCTAATCCGTCACAGTCTGTCTGTGGTGAGCTCTGAGGGCGGGGCTCAGCTGGGAGTGTGTCCATGAGAAGTGGTTGTTGTGGCTGCGTGGTGTTATCATTGTCCTTGTGGGGTTTATCAACCGCATGTCCATTCAGATGCTGAAATGAAGTCCTGTGATCGTCCATACTCTGTACTGGTGTTTGTGTGCCATCCAGGTTGAGTGGGTTAGCATACACAGCTGAAGGATGATGAAGGGAAAAATAAATATTGTCCTTTAGCACTCTTGCACCGAGTTTGTTTAGGTGGAGGTCATTTGATGTAAACAGTTGTCTCTGACTCCAGAAGAGATTAAAGTTGTCGATAAAGTTCACTCCCTTCATGTTGCAGGTTTTTTGCAGCCATGTATTAAGCCCAAGTAGCCGTGAAAACCTATTTGTTCCTCTTGCTGGAAGTGGTCCACTGATGAACGGCTGAACTTTCAGTTTTCTAAGTGTTTCGAAAAGTTCATTGAAATCCCTCTTTAGGAGTTCTGACTCCTCTCTCTGAATATCGTTCTTTCCCACATGAATGATAAGTCGATTTGCAGTCTTATGTTTCATCAGAATGTTCTTAAGTTCCCTGTTTACATCAGAAACTGTTGCTTGTGGAAGGCAGCATGTAGTTGTATCCCTGCTGCTAATGTTTCTGATTGTTGAGTCGCCCACTATCAGAGTCCTGGGCTCGGCTGCGCTCTGAGCTGAGGGCCGCTGTCTGCTCGACCTTGAGCGCCTGTTAGCATTAGTGTTAGCTGCGGGCTGATTCAATCTGTGTTCGGTCACATTTATCACGTTTGGGGTTTCCTCACCCACATTCATTAGCACTTCAAATCTGTTTTCAAGATGTATATTTGGTGGTAGAAAACTAGTGTTTGCAATCCTTGTGTCTGGGGTAGAGCATGCTACTGCGGCAATATGTGATGCTCGTGACAATCTGATGTCTCGAGTGCCTTTTGGTCTTGCTCCCTGTTTGTTCCATCGATAAGTGTGTTGATCAGTTACTTGTTTCTCTACATGTTGAGTAGCACTACATTTATGGGACTCACCGGCAGTGTGCAGAGGGCGATCATGATGAAGCTCTGCTGTGTGATTCGTCTGGTTGGATGGTTCCGCAAATAACTTTGTTTCAAGAACTGCAATCCTTTGTAAAAGTCTGTGGCAGTTTGTGCAGCAAGTAGATTCTAGAAGAGGCATTTTCTTATCCTTTTGAATGTAGGCAGCTGTGTTTTCCCTTCTCCGGAATGTAAGCTGGAGGCAGTGGGAGGCTGGTCGGTTGAAATATTCCGCTTTTTGTTTAGGAATTCAGTCACCAGAGTTTCTAATTTTATCATTAGAGTGAAGCTTTGTCGTTTGAGCACTGTGCTGATTTGCTGAAGTTGTAAAATATAGAAGCGATAGAGCAAAGCGCGGAGCAGTAAGCAAGAGCGTCCGAACAGTAGCGAAGCAGGAAGCAGAAATAGAGGATTTTGACCTAAATATTCGTGGAACAGACACAGTTTCTATACAATGCATTACAGAACAAGAACTGTCAAGTGTAGTTTGACTTACTTGTCATACGGTGCGTAGCGTCTTGGAGATGTTGTTGGACAGAAGATCCGCTCCTGCTGGGGTGCAGGCCATCAGCACGGAAAAGCCTAGGCCGCTCCCAGAAAAGATTCCAAGTATTTACAAAGAGCAGCTTCTGTTCATTACACCATGACATTAACCATTCATTTAGAGCAAATAGTCTACTGAACCTTTCATGCCCTCGTCTGTATGTGGGAAGCGGTCCGGACACGATGATCCTCGTCGCGGGTGATGTTCTGCATACAGTCTCGATCAGGCTCCTGAAGTCCGTCTTCAGAACCTCCGACTGCCGCAGCCTGGTGTCGTTCACCCCTGCGTGAAGCACAACAGCACCGATGCTCTCGTCACCATTCAGAATCGCCGGTACCTGAGCAGCGACATCGAGAACACAAGCACCAGGAAAACAGTGACTGCGCACCTTACCTTTAGCTGAGGTAGCATGTTCATGCTGGACAATGGAGTCACCGATGATCACAGCGTCACGTTCAGTCTCGAGAAGAGGGGAGAAACGGTTTCGGGTGGAGATATCGAATACCGGCGGTGGAGGAGGAGAGGTCCTCGCCCGAGTCTGATTCGCGCCTTGCGCTGCTGAATCACCCAGGGCCCGCAGTGTGTCGGTGCCGGAGTGAAGGAGGCCTGGGATGATCGCGTTCTGGGTGCTCGTGCCCTGAGCAGGGAAACACAAGGAGTAGAAGACATCGGAGTGATAACATTACTTACTACGGACTTGTGAACGCCAGCCCGCGATGTCTCTAGCGCTGATTGTTGGTCCCTGAGATCGGCCTGTCTCTTCAGGAGGTTGTCGATCTGCTTCTCCAGAGCCTCCAGCTCCAACTGTACAGCGTGTAGCTCGAGCGTGTCCTCACCTGCACTCAAAGGTAGACATATATCCAATGCATTCGCCATTAGAACAGATATACAGTAATTTCTCGATTTTTAAGAGTGTAAACAAAGCGAGGGATATGAGACCACACTGGTGATGCTAGCGGGCTAAGGCTAGTAGCAGATATTCGGAAATATTCGGAAATCCGATTGTTTGAGATATAGAATACTATCGAGGATATGTTCACCTGCTATAAAATTAGAAAATATATTGAGTTGATATAAGAAGAAAAATCGAGTATATAGAGTCAATGAGGCGGAGCTCCATATTCAAACCACGCGGCAGGCACAAACGATCAGACAACAATCATGTGCAAACTAAATGAAGACATAACGAAAGTTCATAACTGTTACAACAATGGCAGTGAATGGCAGCCCAAAATTTTAAGCCCAAAAAGGTGCATCCATCCATTTTGAAAGTAATCCACGTGGCTCCGGGGGGTTAATAAAGGCCTTCTGAAGCTAATCGATGGGTTTTTGTAAGAAAAATAACCATGTTTAACACGTTATAAAGTAAAATATCTAGCTTCCGGCAGACCACCTTCCGTATTCAACTTACGCAGAAAGTTTAACACCTCTCGCCGTTCAAAATGCTTACGCTACGTCCAACCTCATCTTCAGTAGGCATTTAATTTTCATATTGCAATTTATTGCTGAAGCTTTTTTCACGGTATATGGTATTATCACAATATTTAAATAAGTTGCAAAAAAAGTGTTGTCATACTATAACAGGTTTAATAAATGTATTATAACAAAAATAACTGAACATTTAAATACAATAAAGCAATACACAAAACTGTATAAAGTAAACAAATATTTCAAACCGATTAAAGTGCAAAAGAATTATAAAGAACAATAGGTAACACTTTATAATAAGGTCTCACTAGTTAACGTTAGTTAATGCATTAGCTAACATTAACAAAGAGCAAATAGATATTTTTTTTACAATTTTTTTTAAGTTATTATTCTAGTTAATGTTAGCTCAGGTACATGAAATAATACAGTTACAACTTTTGATTTTAATAATGTGTTATTAAATGTTGAAATTTACATTTAACTAAGATTAATAAATGCTTTAGAATTATTTTTCATTGTCAGTTTGTTAACTAGTGGTAAATAATGGAGCCTTATTGTAAAGTGTGTGACTGAACAATAAAGAATCAGAACATATTCAAACAATATCTAGGACATGTAGTCCAGATTAGCATATAAAAATGTTTAAGTTTGAAAATAAATAGCCATAAGTCTATAAGTATTAAGTATTTGGTTATGTGATGAGCACATCAACGGATACAGAAATCTTAATGGCTGTTTGAAACATTTAAATACTGTTTATTAGCGTGAGTCTGCTTTGTTTATGAGGGTTACCGGGGAAACGACTGCATTTCTGCTGTTCCATCTGCGCCATCTGCTGTCAGAGAGTGTGTGTAGATCTGAAAATTCAGCTTTTGTCCCCGTTATGATCGAATCACAGGACCGGAATACCAGTAATTTGCCAAGAGATCTCTTTTTATTATTTTATATATCAGACATAGTTGAGACATTGAAAAGTTATTGTCTCATGCCAGCTATATGTTTCTCCATTCCTCCATTTCTCTCCCCTCTCCCTTCTTCATCCTCTCCTCGTCCCTCGTCCATCTCTCATCTCGTCTCGTCTCTCCTCTGAGTCTCCTCGTCTCTCCTCGTCTCGTCTCTGAGGCTGGACACTCAATTTGAATATTATATATACTACTAACAGAGGATCTCACTTGGAAGAGACTTCCATAGAAGGAAGAGAAACATGCGTCCTATGTTTAAAATAGAGCGTATACATCATGCTTACATCAGTTGCACAATCCACTTTCCTTATAAAGAATCAGTTTACAATACATTATAGAACAGATGCATGCTACTGTGTGCATCAGTGGAAACATGTTCTATAAGTATGCACATTCCTGTAACAGATATAGCTCATCCAAGTCTCTCCTTGGGACACAATGTTCAACACTGTCTGACTTACATTGTACATTATACAAATAATTATGAAAAATAATAAAACATAATAATACTAAATAAAAATAACATTAAACAATAAAATTTCGATCTTCAGTCCCTCCTCTGGAACTACGACAGTCAGTTCCACACCGTCACCCCTCCAGTGGCCATCTAGTGGAGCAATAGTGAAGAAAAGGAAAGGCAAAAGAAAGGAAAACAACAAACAGAAAACAAACAAAACAAATAACCCAAACCCATGATATGTCCCCGCATACTATGTGTCTTTTATCATCTATGTGTATGCATTTAAAATGTACCCCATACATCTAAGAAAGGAAACATTAATAAAATCTTCGCCAGTACCTGAACTCCTTCGGTAAAAATACCTGAATTCCTTCAGTTCCTGGTTCAAAATAACAAACTAAAACAAACGTTGATATTAAAGAATCCTATCCCTTGGGGTTGTAAATCAGTAAGCAGGTGTTGATTGTTTGTCAGTTGTGTTTTATAAGTATAAAATCTATCTTCACCTCTTATCAAAGCATGTCTTGAAACATGTCTGTTCATTATTCATTTGTTTAGAAAAGTCAACTCAGTTGTTTTGTATTAGAATGATTCCAACAATCTAAAATAACTTATGCTAAGATCTTGCTAAGGTTTTCTTAGTTAAAAATGTTAAATTCACTTAACCTTTGTTATCCAGAACTTCTCTTAAATCAGCAAAAGCAGTCTTCATCTTTAACCACCACCATGTTTTGGAATTATCCTGTCATGTCTTAATGATCTACAGGAGTGAAAACTATGATAGAGACATGTTAGTTCAATATCACACTTTCAGAGATTTCCCATTATGCTGAATCTGAAACTTCTAAACAATAATTGCACATAAGGCAACCAACTTCATGTTCCTAATATAAATTAAGAAGTTCTTATGTTATGGTCTCCAAAGTAATTAATTACAATCCCTCATGGTCTCAGCTGGTTCTTGAAAACCCATTCCCCTTATCTCTTTATGAATGATCATCTTTCCCAGGTGTTCCCCTTGCATAGTCACACCATCCAAGGAATGTGGTTGCTGGTGATCTGGTATGGAGGAGTTCCCATTTCTAGGGCAGACTACTGTAACTTCTCACAGCTCTCCCTTCAATGATGCTGTTGGCCTTACAAACATCTTCTCACTCTCATACACATCTCACAATCACACCTCCCTTCAGGAGATGCCCAGTAGCGGCGGTAAAATCTCTGCCTTAGATTGTCCCCTTTTTGGCCATAGAGGATCTTATCCGTCATTGAGAAATCACCTCATGCTCACTGGTAACCACTCTTTCCATTACGAAACCTTTGACAGGCATTTTCTTCAACAGAATCAAGGAATTGCATTCAAGAGCCATCAGAACCATTTGGAATGCCTAATAGTTTCAAAACATGGAGACAGATTAATAACAGCACTATTAATAACTTAAATCAATTAGTTATTACAACAATCCGTTCAAAGTAAAGTTCTGCTTCCTCTGTAACCGGAGCCATCTGCCCTGTACATGGTGAAGACAAAGATGAGACAAAGAAGTTACTGGTCATAGAGTAACTAATCCAAAATGATCACTTATATCATTCAAGGTCTGTATTCATTTAAAAGATTGAGTGAATGAGTTTTGCTTGAAACATTTAATTACCAATTGCCTAGTATAATTTCTTTAACATCTCTGTGTCTATGATTTTCAACTGAAACACTGTGCTTTACTATAAATAACGTATCACTCATAGCACAGGCTCAAATAGCATTCAGCTGTCTATGAATGAGAGAGAACCCACTGAGGCAAAGTCCACAATACCCCAGGACTGCATTTTCATAAACTTTTAACATAGTTTCATACTACAATTTTTTCTCTGGCTTAACCAGAAATTGCATATTTTCGATTGCATCTTTGTTTATATTTGTCTTTTCTCTTTTTCCTTTTTTTTCCCTTTTTTTTATATATTTTATATATATATATATTAACACCAGACATTTCTGTCATTTGATCTCATCTAGAAATGTATCTTGCAGATGCTTTCTTTGTTTGCAGCCATTTTGAAAATAATTTGTATATTTCTCTATGTGAACTAGAGAAACAGCAGGCTATCTATTTATAAGTGTGTGTGTGTGTGTGTGTGTGTGTGTGTGTGTGTGTGTGTGTGTGTGTGTGTGTGTAGAGAGAGAGAGAGAGAAAAGAGAGAGAAGAGGGTACAGGGTGAATTCCAAAGAGAGGGGCTGCTCTCCCTTATGAACACTTGAGAAACTTGAGGAAAGGAAAAACAAACAGTTAAAAGTTAACTCATATATTTTCAATTGTATTTTACTTTAAAATTCAATTTAACTCAAATAAATCCTTTCTCTTTTTTTTTCTTTTCTTTTTTCTTTTCAGTTGAACTCAGATCAGTCTCCTCCCCAAATATTGAACAGCTTTACTGTCAAAATCAGAAGGCCAACGATTCTAGCCACTTTTATTCATCAAGGCGCCTTATACCTTTAGCGTGTTTAAACGTTTTAGGGCTTTCTAAAGCTGCGCAACCTTCAGCGCAGACCCGCCACTTTAAACCGCTTTAATCTCACAGTTCGTTGCACCTCCCCGTACTTCTTCTAAGCACGGTTCTAAAGCGAGGACACTTTAGAGATTTTCTCTGCCCAAAAATAACAAAATTTAAAAATAAAACAAAACTGCAGTCTCGCCGTGTTCCGACCACCTTACAGTCACAACGAACTAATTGCTAAATCGCATTACGGATTAATCTCCCGAAAATTTGACAAAGTAGTCTTTTGCACAAAAGAATCCACTTTAAACCCAGCTTCATTCAATATTTTGGAGGTCAGAATGCTGATCAGAACAACTCAAGTAAATCACATCCAATTAAATTACTTAAAATGTAACTATGTCTGACACATATTCATTGGCAACACAACTGGTATTTCAAAATAACACAGTTCTTTTTAGCAGTTTCAGTCACTGTCTCAACAGTTTATATATCATCAGGCAGACTTAGAATCTTTAAGAAAAAGAAAATGTCTTACCTGATGATAAATGCCTGAAATGCAGATCCTGTTCGTGTGACGCCAATTGTAGATCTGAAAATTCAGCTTTTGTCCCCGTTATGATCGAATCACAGGACCGGAATACCAGTAATTTGCCAAGAGATCTCTTTTTATTATTTTATATATCAGACATAGTTGAGACATTGAAAAGTTATTGTCTCATGCCAGCTATATGTTTCTCCATTCCTCCATTTCTCTCCCCTCTCCCTTCTTCATCCTCTCCTCGTCCCTCGTCCATCTCTCATCTCGTCTCGTCTCTCCTCTGAGTCTCCTCGTCTCTCCTCGTCTCGTCTCTGAGGCTGGACACTCAATTTGAATATTATATATACTACTAACAGAGGATCTCACTTGGAAGAGACTTCCATAGAAGGAAGAGAAACATGCGTCCTATGTTTAAAATAGAGCGTATACATCATGCTTACATCAGTTGCACAATCCACTTTCCTTATAAAGAATCAGTTTACAATACATTATAGAACAGATGCATGCTACTGTGTGCATCAGTGGAAACATGTTCTATAAGTATGCACATTCCTGTAACAGATATAGCTCATCCAAGTCTCTCCTTGGGACACAATGTTCAACACTGTCTGACTTACATTGTACATTATACAAATAATTATGAAAAATAATAAAACATAATAATACTAAATAAAAATAACATTAAACAATAAAATTTCGATCTTCAGTGTGAATGTGCATTTTCATTCATCCCGTCTCCTTCCCTCGTCCCGCCATGTGCTGCTCATGTGCGTTGGGTTTGTTTACATCAGTGCACGTTCCTCTTTGACATAGCATACAGCTGTGCTGTTCATTTTAAACGGTTTATGGGTAAATTATTCTTAAAATGCATTCTAAAAATCAGAATAATTCGTAATAAATAATTACTCACAGTATTTTGAAGTGCCCACAATAACAATATCGTGCATGTTCATTATCGTGATATATCATATTACCATATACCGGCACATGTCTACACGCCAGTTGAATATGGAAGACGGTCCGCCGGAAGCTAGATATTTGACTTTATAATGTGTTAAATATGGATTTTTTTTCTTACAAAAACCCAGTGATTCGCTTCAGAAGGCCTATATTAACCCCCCAGAGCTGTGTGGATTACTTTTATAATGGATGGATACACTTTTTGGGCTGCCATTCACTGCCTTTATACATTTTTTTTATATAACTCAGATTGTATTAATCTGAAAGAAGAATGTCATACACACCTAGGATGGTGAGTAAATGATGGGATAAATATTCATTTTGGGGTGAACTATCCCTTTAACTTTGAAGGGATAGTTCCACAAATGAAAAATTCTGACATCATTTACTGCTGTTTCAAAATTGCATGACTTTCTTTCTTCTGTAGAACATAAAAGAAGATATTTTGAGAACTGTCTGTTTTTTTTTTTTTATCCATACAATTGAACTCAGTTGTAACCAAAATGGTTTGGTTATAACTTATCACTATTCTTCAAAATATCTTATTTTGTGTTCCACAACATGATGGAGAGTAAAGAATTTTCCTTTTTTTAGTGAACAACTCGGCATTACAGCTAAACTTTTCTGGCAATGTGCTTATTCAACAGCTAGACAGCTAACTAGTATAAACCTTTCTGGGCCAGCAGGGACATTTATACTGGTATAAACTGGTCTATTCCACATGGTTGAATCATGCAATACATCTCTTTAGTTCCAAAAATAGTGAGTTCACTGTCCATGGGGCGGTTTCCAGTAGAATGTTCAAGAAAATATGGGTTCGGACTCCTTTATGTGAATAATGAGGCGTTACATTTTTGCGGTTGGAATGTTGCCAGTTATCCATGCTGGCTTGCTCATTCCCACTGGGGTTATACGGTGTATAGTGTTAGACCTGCTTTGAGCTAGCAATGACATCACTGTGTTTTCCGCATAGAGAACTAGATCTACTGCATGGGGAGGCCAAGATGGCGCTGTGATAGGTGGACGCGTTCATAACATCTCGTCAGGAAATTTTGAAATAGGACGATTATATAGCCATTATAATAAAGACATTGCTATTTATGAAAGTGTAAGTGATTGCTCTCTTCACTTTACCCCCCTTGTGCCAACTTATCTATGGGTAGAAGGACAAATAGAAAAACTTTCAACGTGACAGCAAATGTGCCTATGTCAACTATTGAGCCTGTTCTAAATGCTGATGGAAATGATAACACCGTTTCCTCTGTGGAATTGATTTCGAATATTGAGGATCATAACTGGTTCGATTCACGGCCAGATTTGAGTGATCTCCTTGCTACTCCCCTGCCTGAAACTCCCTTAAAACCCCTGTCAAAGAAAACAAAGCGGGAGCACATGGAAGGTAACGACTCTTCAGCGGATATCCTGAAGGCCATTCGCGAACTTTCTGACAAATACGACACAATGTTTCTGAAAATCGACAAGAAAATCTCTGCAATTGATGCAACGACTGGATCTACTGCTAAGCAGATTGAGACTTTGTCGTCAACTGTTACTCAACTTGTTAACGAGGTAACATCGCACAAGGAGTCTCTGAAAGTTGTGACGACGGAGATACAGGTGCTACAAAAGGTGGATAAAACCCTGAAGGAAGAGGTGTGTGAATGTAAGCGTTACACTTGGAGATGGACATTAAAGCTACATGGTGTGAGAGAGAAGGATGGTGAGGATGTCCGGAAAGCTGCTATCGAGGTCCTTAGCAACGTAGTTCCTGGTGTCAGCGACAACCTTGAGGATGCAGTTGACATTGCACATCGTCTTGGCCAGAGAAGAAAGGATGGTTCCCACAGATCCATCATCATTCTTTTTGCTCTGTGTCGTTTTCGTGACGTCGTTTGGCAGGCTGCCAGAGGATGCAAATTTCTCACTGAGAACAAGTTGCGACTCACGGAAGCCCTTTCACCAGAAGATAGGGCTGCCAGAGAGAAACTTTGGCCCCTTGTGAAGAAAGCCAGAGAAGAGGGAAAGAAAGCATCTTTTCGTGGTTCGTTTGCCTTAATCGACGGGAAAAGATTCAACTACTCTGATGTAAAATAGTCAGTTTATGCGATAAGCCTATGTTCCTTTAAGGGAATATACTGAATAGCCTATATAAAGGACTATGCTGTTTATTCGTTTTACGTATAGGCCTATGTGACCCACGTTACACTCAAGTTTATATAATCGACTCTTACTTTTTGCTCCTATCCATGAGCAACGAATTTTGTGAAAAAAAAAAAAAAAAAAAGTTTTGTTCCTCCTCTCGTTGAATCGCTACTTTTGTTGGACCGCTAATTTTGTAATATAGCCTACATAACTACGGCTCGCTATACAGTGAAATTTTTCCCCTTTTGGTTGCCAATAAATGTTTCGTGACAAGCAAGGCGGTGAAGTGAATTTTCTCGAATTTAACGTTTGTGAATTATCTTTGGTTATATATTGTTCCTATTTCAAAAATAGATTTTGTTAGTGTTTGTTCAGATATAAGAGGTACTAGATCTGTTTTCTGTGTTTAATGGACTTTAAGTTTAATTCCTTTTCTGTTGTATCCTTAAATGTTAGGGGTTTACGTGATGCAGTAAAGAGGAAAGCTGTTTTTTTATTTTGTAAAAGCAGCGAGTCGGATATAATTCTTCTTCAGGAAACACATTTGTGTGAAATGGATGTAAAATTTTGGAAAAATCAATGGGGAAATACAATTTACTGGAGCCATGGCTCTAATCATTCTGCTGGAGTTTCGATTTTGTTGCACAAGTTTAAAGGGCACATACTAGGAGTGAAGTCTTCCGATGAAGGCAGATGGATTATTTTATCGCTTCAGCAGGACAATTCAGTATTTACTATTTGTAATATTTATGGATGTAACTCCCGTTCTGCCAACAAGTCTCTCTTTTCTCAGATAACCTCTAAATTGAAAGAAGTACTTACTAATTATCCAGACTCTTTTCTGATTTTGGCCGGGGATTTTAATGAATGCGTGGATGACACCTTTGACAGATTTCCTCCCAGAAGCAACGATAGCTTGCTATCAAATATTAATATTTTATCATTATGCACAGAATGTTCTCTTACAGATACAGATACTGCAGGAATTTACTTGGTCTAATAGTAACATGTCCTCCCAATCGAGAATTGACCTCTTCTTGATCTCTTCCTCACTTCTTCAATTTGTTAGAGATGTCTCTCATTCTTTCGCACCCCTCTCAGATCATAAACAAATAAGTCTAAAATTGTGTAGTAACCAGGGCTTAAAAACGGAAAAAAATATCAATCGGTTCACTCCGAGCAGAATCGATATTTTTTAACGTTTCCGTTTTTGCGTTCCTCATTAAACATTACTGTTCCGAAAATGGTTTGATTTGAAAAAATAACGGTTAATAACGTTATTTTAATTTAGCCTATACTTTAAACAAATATGTATAAATAAAGACTAATTTTCACTCAATAATAATATAATGCATGATAATTAAACTTGAATATTTATTTCATAACATTTTTAAAACCACAACAGAAATACATGCATTAATTACAAAGCATAAACAGTGGGACAAATATTGACCTGTTTTAATGGAGCGGAAAGTGGCCCTCTATATGCCTAATTCTTTTCAGAAGAGTGATAACATTCTTTGTACATAACTTTTTTTTCAACACGACTTGTTTTAAAAATTGCATGAATAAAGAATAAATAAACTGGATAACCATTGGTCTTTTGCGCAACGCTGCGCAACGCGTCCTTGCATCACATAATCAAATTCAGTAAGCTAATAACGCTTGATCATTTAATGCAATATAACATACCATTTAATACGAAGCATCAACCGTCTATATAGAAAACATTGACCTGTCCTGTATTGGCAATCTGAAAGACTATAGGAAAAATGTTTGATAGATGCTAGTAACCTACTTGGATAGGCTTAAACAAAATCCACAAACTAGCCTAAATCAGACTATTTTAGCTCAAAGTCCGTACTGCTTATTTAAACATACGAAAAGAATGTCATCCAATACCTGCGCTTTCATTGTAGACCTCAGTGGGGAAAGAAATGTACTTGAGGCATGAAAATGCGCGCTCTACACTGACTTGCGTTACTGGTAGATTCATAGATGACTGGTGTGCAGGCATTTCACTCACGCTTGATCCGTCAACTTCACATGCTGTAGCTACTAGCCTACTCTATTCATTATTGGTCACTGCCAAATTAAAATATTAAAGAGAACGATAAAATAACGTTATTAACCGGTTAATGGTCATTTCAAATTAACGTTTTTGTTCAGAACGATTCAAATTGATTTTGATTTCGTTTTTGTTCCTCTTAAAATTTCGTCATGAACGTCATGTTTCCTGGAAACGTTGTGCAACGGTGTGCAACATGTTATGAGATGCGTTTTATCTCATTTGGTGGGTGTATCAAAAATTTCAGCCCAATCAGCAGCAACATGTATATAAACCACGCTGTATTAAAGAGACTGCTCGCACAATGGGTCCAAGTAAAGATGTTTACAAATGGATAAAGATGTTTACAACAGCTCAGTATACGCAACAATTGAAGATATTAGAAGACATGATTGTCGTAAAAAAAAATATACAGCGTATATATCAACATGATGATGTATTTATTTATATTTTTAGCTTCATTGCAAGGCAAATTTCATATATGGTAATTAAGTGCTTTACATAAAAATGAGAAAGAAAATACAAGCTATTAAAAAAGTAAGAACTAGAAATAAAATAAAATAAAATTACCAGGAGATTAAAAAAAAAGTTTAATTAAATGGGATTGGGATGTTGTCTTTTATTCTGGACGGTAAGGGCAGTGATTGCATGTATTTTACAGTATTAAACACGTATTTATATCGATTTCATCATGCTCCAAAAATTCCTCAAAAAGAACACAAAGAGTGGCCTTCTCAGCTGCCATTGTTGCAACTCTTGCGTCTTCAGAACAGGGTGTTCAACGCAGCACCGTTTTCGTTTAAAAACGTTTTGTTGGGGCTGAACGCAGCCCTGGTAGCAACAATGATAAAACTTCAAAGTTACGTGGTTACTGGAAATTTAATAACTCTCTCTTAAAAGATGCATCCTTTAATGATGGTATTAAGAATTTGTTTTCAGATATATTTTTTGAAAATTTTTTGTGATGGTTATAAAACAAAATGGGAATTCTTTAAATATAAGGCTAGGCAGATTGCCATTAAGAGAAGTAAAGAATTAAAAGCATCAAAAATTAAAAAAAATAAATGAAATCAATATTTTATTGCAAAAAACATTAGATCAGGAGGAAGAACTGCTTTTGAGAGAATTAAGTCTACAAATTAATCAAGTTTACTTGGATTTGGCTAGAGGGGTCTTTATTAGGTCAAAAGCCAAATGGCTAGAGGAAGGAGAGACTAATTCCAGTAATTTTTTTGCGTTAGAGAAAAGGAATTGCAGGAGAAATTCATTGACAGCTTTAAATATTAATGGTGTCAAGTGCACTGATCCTACCCTGATCTCTAAGTTTATTACAAGCTTTTATGACAAATTTTTCACACCCGAATTTAATATGGATAGTTATAAGATTTTTGTTGAAACAATTAAAAATGATATTCCTATCATTGATAATGATTTTAAAGACCTTTGAGAGTCTACTTTAACAATTGAGGAAATTAAATCTGCACTCTTCTCTATGAAGAGAGGAAAATCCCCCGGTATTGATGGATTTTCTGTAGAATTTTACGTCCATTTTTGGGACTTAATAAAATCCCCTCTACTTTGCATGTACAAAGAATGTGTTGCTCAGAAAGAAATGACTACATCAGTGAAACAGGGTATAATTTCTCTTATTCCAAAACCTGAAAAAGATTCCCTCTTAATTAATAATTGGCGACCAATTACACTCTTAACAGTTGATTATAAGATTTTGGCCTTGATATATGCTAATCGATTGAAATTTAAGCTTAATCAAATTATAGCAGAAACGCAGTCAGGTTTTGTCAAAGGTAGACATATAAGCAATAATATAAGACTTGTTTTAGATTTATTAGATTATGCTGATTTTGTACACTCTAAAGCCATTATTCTTTTCTTAGATTTTTACAAGGCTTTCGACACCATTGAACGTCTCGGTTACGTATGTAACCCTCGTTCCCTGAGGAGGGAACGGAGACGTACGTTAGTGACTAACGAATGGGGGTTTCGCTTAGAAGCCAATCATCTTCGAGTATTCAACAGCGCCCAATGGCAGTGCCAATGCCATGGGCATGCGGAATTTGCATGTGTAACTCCGCCCCACCTCGTGGGTATATAAGGAAGTACGCTGGCAACATCGCATATGTTACTGCTGCAGGAGCCAAGACTGAACTCCGCGTTCCAGGCAGCACAGCTGACGTGGCAAGGAAACGTACGTCTCCGTTCCCTCCTCAGGGAACGAGGGTTACATACGTAACCGAGACGTTCCCTTTCGTTCAGTCACTACGACGTACGTTAGTGACTAACGAATGGGGGATCCTATACAACAACGCCACTCAGCTGTCATCCAGTGCCCTGCGTAAGTGTGAGTACCCTGTCGTAAGACTAGTACGGACGAAGGACTCCCACTTATCACAGGATTACCAAGGTACACTGGGAAGCATATCCCAGTGAGGGAATGCCAAGATGCCTACCCGTGGGGAGGACTTAGAGAATACACATATGACCCGCTAAGGGCTGCATATGGAAGATCTCTAGGGTACCAGCCGAAGGTGGATTTTTAACCCTAGGGGCGGCAGGGACTTGCCAAGGGAAAGACACCTGCTCGCTGAGGAGGCTTACGGTGGAAATACTCGTGTGGGGGTCGCCGGAGGGGAACCATGCACACGGAGCACCTGGCCGGACATGAGGGTCTGGGCTCGAAAGGGCAGACTGAACTGATGTCGGCGTAAGCAGTGCTGGAGGAGCTCAGGGCTCTCGGGGAGCTCACCTGAGGAAAATATCGCACGTATCCAGTCCTGGGAGTGGAATGGCGAGCAAGCGAAGACACCTGAGCCTGGTCCATTACCGGCCACCCGTAGGGGCGAGTACATAGTCGGACACTGGCTCCACTCGGAGATTGTAGAATCTGGCGAATGTGTTGGGTGTCGCCCAGCCTGCAGCTCTGCAGATGTCTGTTAGCGAGGCGCCATGCGCTAGAGCCCAAGAGGAGGCCACACTCCGGGTGGAGTGTGCCCTCACACCAAGGGGACATGGTCGGCCTTGCTGCTGGTAAGCCAAAACAAAGTGTCCACTATCCAGTGAGACAACCTCTGCTTTGAGAGAGCACTTCCCTTCCGCTCTCCACCATAACAGACAAAGAGCTGGTCTGAGGTCCTGAAACACTGCGTCATGTCTACGTAGGCGCGGAGAGCGCGTACTGGACAGAGCAATGCCAAGGCTGGGTCTGCCTCCTCCAAAGGCAGCGCTTGCAGGTTCACCACCTGATCTCGGAATGGAGTGGTGGGAACCTTGGGCACATATCCGGGCCGGGGTCTCAGGATCACGTGAGAGTTAGCCGGCCCGAACTCAAGGCACGCTTCGTCAACCGAAAATGCTTGCAGGTCCCCGACCCTCTAAGCGAGGCCAATGCGGTCAGCAGAGCCGTCTTCATAGACAAGAACTTAATCTCAGCCGACCGCAAAGGCTCAAAGGGAGGCCTCTGCAGAGCACTTAAGACTACTGAGAGGTCCCAAGAGGGAACGAGAGGAGAGCGAGGAGGATTCAGTCTCCTCGCCCCCCTCAGGAACCTGATGATCAGGTCGTGCTGCTACTTACTTTTTTGTCTCCCAGGAGATCGTGGTAGGCAGATATTGCGGCCACGTACACTTAAGGGTGGAAGGAGACAGCCTTCGTCCCACCCCCTCCTGGAGAAACGAAGCACAGACCCGATTGGGCATTTCCAGGGGTCTTCCTGGCGGGAAGAGCACCATGTGACGAAGAGGTCCCACTTCAACACATAGAGGTGTCGTGTAGACTCTGCCCTAGCGGAAGTGATGGTAGCGACCACCGCAGGTGGAGGGCTACTCAAACCAGCCGCGTCCCGTCCAGAAGCCACACGTGGAGCTTCCAGAACGCTGGACGCGGGTGCCAAAAGGTGCCCCGTCTCTTAGTGAGGAGTCTCAGAGGAATAGGCCAGGGAGGGGCTGTCGCAAGGAGTAGCAGTTCTGAGAACCAGGTCCGGCCGTGCCAACGGGGCGACCGACATGACCTGCTCCTTGTCCTCCCTGATCTTGCACAGTACCTGTGCGAGAAGGCTCACTGGGGGAAACGCATAATAGCGTAGCCCCGACGACCAGCTGTGCGCCAGTGCATCCGTGCCGACCATAGGTCAGGGAATAATACAGGGAGCAATGGGAAGAGTCCTGGGAGGCAACAGGACTACCTGTGCGTCGCCGAACGGTTCCCATATCAGCTGGACCGTCTGGGGATGGAGTCTCCATTCTCCAGGAAGTGGCTGAAGCCGTGAGCTCGTAGGCTGCACGGTTCAGGACTCCCGGGATGTGGACAGCATGAAGGGACCTCAGATGCTTCTGACTCCAAAAAACGAGATGGCGGGCGAGTTGAGACATACGGCGGGAGCGTAGACCGCCCGGCCGTGTCGTCTGTCCTGACTAGTACATGTTGACCCATCAGCAACGCTCGGAAGCGGTGCAGGGCGAACCGTACTGCCAGCAACTCGAGGCAATTGACATGCAGAAGGCGCTGGGGTCCTATCCAGGAGTCCGTGGCTGCTTGTCCATTGCACATGGCACCCCAGCCCGTGGATGATGCATCTGTTGATACAACAAGATGCCTGGAAACTCGTTCTAAGGACACTCCGGTCCGTAGAAAACTGAGGTTCGACCACGGGGAGAGAGTCTGTAAGCAGGCCCGAGTCACTTGTACCCGGAGCGTGCCAGACCGCCATGCCCATCTCGGGACTCGATCGCGTAGCCCGTGCTGAAGCGGTCTCATATGAAGCAATCCGAGCGGCGTTACCGCGGCTGCAGATGCCATATGCCCCAGGAGCCTCTGAAACTGTTTCAGTGGAACCGCACTCTTGCCCTCGACTTGTCGAAGGGAAGTCAGCAGAGACTGCGCGCGCTCGCTCGAAAGCTGCGCGCACATGGCGACCGAGTCGATCCATACCGAGAAAAGAGATCCTCTGCGCGGGGCAAAGTTTGCTCTTCTCCCAGTTGACCCGAAGGCCCAGACGGGCTAGGTGATGGAGCACCAAATCTCTGTGTCCGCAAACCTGCTCTCGAGAGTGACCCAGTATGAGCCAGTCGTCGAGGTAATTCAGGATGCGAACCCCGTGCTGCCGAAGGGGCGCAAGGGCTGCCTCGGCAATCTTCGTAAAGACGCGAGGGGACAGAGATAGCCCGAATGGTAGAACTGCGTACTGATATGCCCGCCCCTCGAAAGCAAACCGTAGGAACGGTCTGTGTCGAGGCAAAATGGAGACATGGAAGTAGGCGTCCTTCAGGTCGATCGCTGCAAACCAATCGTGTGGACGAACGCATTCGAAAAGGCGTTTCGCTGTCAACATCTTGAACGGAAACCGGTGGAGGTAACGGTTCAAGACGCGCAGGTCCAGGATCGGTCAAGCCCACCGGCCTTTTTGGGTACAATGAAGTACGGGCTGTAAAACCCGGAATTCACCTCGGCTGGAGGGACAGGTTCGATCGCACCCTTCGCCAGTAGGGTGGCAACCTCCGCTCGCATGACGGGGGCATTAGCCCCGATCATAGTGGAACGGACTCCCCGGAAGCAGGGAGGAACCTGCGCGAACTGAATCGCGTAGCCGCACCTGACTGTCTTTCGCGACCCAGCGGGACAGCCCTGGAATATGAAGCCAGGCTCCCAGGAACTGCACCAGCGGGGTCAATCGGACTACAGGTGTACCCGGAGTGGGGCAGCGATGCAGCGTTACCGACCCGGACAAGGGAGGCTGTTGGGCGTCCCGGTGTGGGGGTGCGGTTAACGGCTGCGTCCTGACAGAGGAGACCAGGGAAGGACGCGCGTTCCACTGGGGTCTGCTCTGCCAGGAGGCCGGCGACAGAGAGGGATGCGAGAGGATTTTCCCCCGGCCCTCCACCGGGGGAAGGAGAGGCCCTGCTACCATCCCCTGGGAAGAACTGGAACCCATCTCTGAGTTGTCCACCTCCAGCGTGGCGTTTAACCAGTCTGGGGAGCGGACTGGGCGACATCCTCAACCACCTCCACGGCGCGGCCCAGGTTAAGGCTGCTGCTGGGGCCGGGCGGGAAGAGGGAGGGCGCCCTCGGCAGTACGTGTTACAGCCTCAGTCTGCTCTGGGGCGGCCGAGAACTGTTGGGCGCAGTTCCCAGCCGCGCCGCCGAAGAGGCCAGCCTGGGATATGGGTGAGTTGAGGGGGCGGGCCCACTCAACGTCCTCCAAATCACCAGGTAAGGCCAGGTGTTCTCCCGGACCACAGCTGTGGACATCTCCCGACCCAGGGAGCGTGTGGCCACCTTCACCGCCCGGGGGCGGGATCAGTCGCGGCACGCAGCTCAATGAAGAGCCCTGGGTCGGCTCCACCCTTGTGCATGTGCAACGGGGCGGCGGCCTGCCCGTAGCTCTGCAGGACCACGCCACCGAAGTAGACGAGCCCACAGGCTTTGGGAGGGTGCTTAGGACAGCCACACCACGCCACGTCAAGCCCTCTGTGGACACCGTAGTGCGCAACAGAGAGTTCAACAGTGGGGGTGAGGGGGCCCCAGTGTACCCTAGGCCGCGGCCCCATCAAGGGCAGAGAAGGCGGAGGAGGCCACCAAACGATCGCGGGAAGCACGGGGACTTCCAGGACCGCGTGATCTCCTCATGCACCTCGGGAGCGAAAGGGATTGGGGGCGGGGCCCAACAGCTGTCGGGTGCCGTCCCCAAAAACCAATCGCGCAACCACGAGCACTCGCGACTGGGCGGAGTTCCACACCAGCGCGAGACTCGCGGCTGCCCGAGATAACATGGCTGTCAACCTTAGGTCGGATCAGGCAGCGCTGACACACCCGGAGGCGGAGCACAACTCCTAATCGTCATCCCCAAAGGACTCCAGCCCACCTTGGGATGCGGCGATCGACATCTCACTGCTATCTGGAGCGTGGACGAAACGAACGAGGCGTCAGAGACGGGCCGCTGTTTCAGTCCAACACTCGCGGGTTTAAGCAACGTGCGAGAGGGGGCGTGGCCCGAGGAATGATCGTCGGGGTTCTTAATACCACGGCACCGCACTCAGGTCACCCTGGCCACCAGCCAAAGTTTGGGGGGTGGCAGAGGGGACTCTCTCTCCTCACGGAGATCACTGAATCTCGACCGCAACATCGCGATGGCGCGATGGTCACGTTCCCGCAGTGGGAACATGACGCATCCACAAACACTGCCCGAACGTGCTGAAGCCCAAACACATCGAGCAGTGAATGTGCCCATAGACAGCAACGGAGATCGATCGCACCCGGAAGTGCACGGGCGAACCGTCTTGAAAAAGACGTGCCACGCGCAAGCTCTTTTTGTGAGAGGAAAGCTCTGCAGAGTGCCGAAGCGCCCAGGGAAACACACACACAGCTGTTGCAGATCACTGCACAGATCAGCAGGCAGGCAGCATGAGATCGCTGGAGCGCGCCGTAACACCAACACCCTGGAGAACCGCTGGTCTCGAAGACTGAAGAGAAGACTTCAGAATTCAGGCTTGTAGGAGTGAAGAGATCCTCTTGGCTCCAAAGCAGAAACATATGCGATGTTGCCAGCGTACTTCCTTATATACCCACGAGGTGGGGCGGAGTTATGCATGCAAATTCCGCATGCCCATGGCATTGGCACTGCCATTGGGCGCTGTTGAATACTCGAAGATGATTGGCTTCTAAGCGAAACCCCCATTCGTTAGTCACTAACGTACGTCGTAGTGACTGAACGAAAGGGAACATGGATTTCTCCTGCAATCACTGGTTTTGGGGATTCTTTTGTTAACATAATTGAAATGTTTTATAAAGGAATTAGTAGTTCCGTCATAGTCAATATGCACACCTCCCAAAGATTTGTCATAAGGTGTGGTGTCAGACAGAGTTGCCCGATTTCACCCTTTTTATTTATTTTGGTTACGGAGTTATTATCATTGAGTATTATGCACAATCAGAACTTAAAGGGTATCTCCATCTTCGATAGGGAAATCAAAATCTTGCAGCTGGCTGATGAAACCACCCTTTTTCTAAAAGATAAAAGTCAAATCTCTAGCGCCATTCAGATCTCGTTCTCGTATGCTTCTGGGTTAAAGTTAAATATGTCCAAATGTGAGATAATGTCACTGCATAATTGTGATGACACAGTAATTGATAGTATTCCGGTCAAAGACACAATAAAGTATTTAGGTATTCATCTAACTAAAAATCTAGTTACCAGACAACAACTTCATTTTTCTAGTAGGATAAAAAAAAACAAAATATTTGTAATCTCTGGTTACAAAGAGATCTATCTCTCTATGGCAGGGTTCTCCTCTCTAAAGCAGAAGGTCTTTCTCGCTTTGTGTATCCTTCCCTTTCTTTATATGTGACTGATTGTACTGCTAAAGGAAAAACGTCTCGGTTATGTATGGTAACCCTCGTTCTCTGAAGGAGGGAACAGAGACGTACGTCGGACGTCACCGACGAATTGGGATCACTCCTGGGAGCCCCTATCAGCTTCGAGCTATATAGAACCGGCCAATGAACATTGGCGTGCGAGATTTGCAGCTCGCGCTCCACCCCGCTCTGCGGGTATAAACAAGGAGAGACAGCGAATGCACGCTGTTTTTCACTGAGGAGCCGAACTTAGTGACTCGGCCCTGTAGTGATGGTACAGCAACTGTGGCGACAGGACGTACGTCTCCGTTCCCTCCTTCAGGGAACAAGGGTTACCATACGTAACCGAGACGTTCCCTTTCAGTGGGTCACGTTCGACGTACGTCGGACGTCACCGACGAATTGGGATCCCTTTGAAAAACGCCACAGATACTACCACTTCCAGCGCCCAGCGATGAGCCCCTCAGACCCCGTCTGTTAGCGGGCAGGGAAATTCACACAGGGAGAGTCAAAAAACTGCTGTTCCGCAAGACCCATTCAGCTGACTTTATTGGATAACGCTGGGAAAGCGTGCCCGTGAAGGCAGCTGCGGAAGCCACATCATGCCCAGAGGGAGTTACCATGTGGAGAAATACACGCAGGGCCGGCGTTTGCTATAGACGAGCTAGGCGGTTGCCTAGGGCGACAAATGTGTTCGGGGCGCAGCCAGGCGCCCTCTTGTGGCGCCCTTAAACTTACTTCCCATTAAGCATAGAATTAAAACAAGCGAAATAAAACATACTGTTTATTAAACATGATCATCCTTGGGCGCCCTCAGCCGCACGTTTAATTACTTAACCTGATTATTAGATTGAATTGATAGTGAGTATTGTCGAACACAGGCGTTCAGGCGGTTGGTCAGGCATGTGATCATCACTGGCGCGTTCTTCAAAAATGAAGCGGTCTAAACCCTCGAGTGCACAGGGACGGAAAAAGAGAAAGGCAGACGATCACAAGAAAGCCCAGTATAGAGGTAAGTCTTCTCATCTCAGCCATAAAGGTGTCAAACGAAATAAATTTACTTCGTATTATCGATATTATCAACTAATATTGGACGGCATTGGACGTTTTATTGCTGTCACTAAGCTATCACTAGCTAGTTAGTTATCTACATATTACTACGCATTTCACTGACAATAAGGAAATCCAGACGAGCCAAATTTTAATGCTGCGTCAATTTTGAAGGTGAATAGAAATGCCAGAAACAACTGTTCATCTTTTATTATTTAAGATAGAGATAGAGCTACAAGAACTTATATATTTTAATTTTGTAGTGGTAAGTACAGTGTATCCATAATAGCACTTTTGTTTGTAGAGGGTATAGTTAATCCAGTTTATGGGTCTTAATTTGCTTAAGTGTCTTTACAGGTGCTTAAGAGAGTTTTTGCACAGTTTATGGAGTTAATATTTGGTAAATATCCTTGAACATTCTTTCTAGCATTTGTGTATGAACAATTTATTGCAGTTGATCCTTCAAGTCTTAATTTTCTTGATTAAGTGTTGGAGTGACTATAAAAGCCTTTTTGTTTGTTCATCCATAGTTTGAGTCATAATTTGTTAAATATCCTCCAACGTTCTTTGTAACATTTTTGTATGTGCAATTTATTAGAGTGTATCATTTAAGTCATAATTAGCTTTTTAAGTCTTGGAGTAACTATAGGAGCATTTTTGTTTGTATAGGTTTTATAAATACTTAACCCATTTGTGCCCAATTTATTTTCCCCAGGTTTTTGTATTTTTTCTTGAAAATCGTATTTGAATCTGTGGCAACTATAGTTGCCGGTGGGCAAATATGTTGTAGCCTATGCACCCCTTCAATGTCAAATATGTATAAGAGGAGAACATTTAGCATCTAAATCAAAATAACTGCTTTCAACAGATCAATCTGTATTCATAATCAAATGTATTATGTTTGACTAAGTATACTAAAAAACTATAGATCTGTTGTAAGATTTGTTATGTTTGGATGATTCTAGAGACCTTCATGATTATGTTGATATATGTCAACAAAAAATACTTATTAGTAACATGAAAATATCCTTTCTTTGGGAGGGTTTGCCTTCGTTGTGCTCCCTGGAAGTAGGGGTAGGAAGCAGGGACGTCGTTAGGCCTATTTTAGGGGGGCTGAAGCTACCCCAAAATGTTCCTAAGCCCCCCTAAATGATCATAAGAACAACAATATCAATTTGATTTATCAATAACCGTATCCTCATTCATATTTAGACGCAACAAATGATATATATCCACCAACAAAAAAATAGCCGAAAAGTCGGAAGTTGGATAGAAGTACAAAGAGTCGTTGTGCTATCAAGATGATGCACCGCGTCTTGTTGCATTGGTGTGAACTGTGACAGCTTTCAGAGCGTTGCAGACCGGAGCGCTACTGCGCTGGGAAGTAACTGGATGATTCATCTCGTCTCGTCGTTACCAAGGTTATAACCGTTAAAGAAAATGAACGAAAACTAGGTGGGTTGTCGTTAACTGAAATAAAAATAAAAGCGAGGCATTACAAAAAAACGATAACTAACCAAATCTGTAATGTGTGTTTGGCAAAACTAAAATAAAATTATAGATTAAATGTCCTTAGTTTTCGTCTTTATCAATGTCTTTCATAGAGCAAATAACGTTCAGATGCATTCCTTTCCCTGCGTCTCTCACTCACACTCTCTCTCACATACATACACGTGCGCCACACACACATACACACACGCGCGCGCGCACACACACACCGCCGTCTTCATGAGAACGATAGAGTGTTCGACGTTGAAAGCAAGTTCGCGAAAGGTTGGTATCTCGTGAACACCTTTACACAATCACACATTAAAAAGTGGAATACAAATATTTTAATTCAGAATATAATTTTGTCAGAGTGTTAAAGTCGACCCGAGAAGCGATGGCTACTTTAGAAAGTTAACTAGTCGCAAGTTTGAGGTAAAATGCACTTGGGTTGTCGATGTCAAAACACTATAGAAGCTGTGATTAAAATATTAAATAATGTTATGTCATTAGGCTATTGTATAGGGTAAATTTAGTATAGGGTGTGAAAATTGTACAGCTGTGGTATTTGTAACCTATAGGTTTAGCTCAATTTAGGTTTAGCTGTAGCTTATATTTGTATTTTAGCTCAAAAATGGGTTGAATATATGCGGTTCGGTGTAATTAAATAGCATTCAGTGGACAACTTATCTTATATAGAGAGGACTAGTATGCTATTACTTTATCATACATTTACATGAGCAGACAGATAGCATTTAAGTCATTGCTTAGTAACTCATAAGTGTAGCTCTAGATGTGAGTGCAAAGCTTTTGCAAAAGCAAGTTACAAATACCCTGGGGGCTAAGCCCCCCCTGTCTTCCAATCCTAGTGACGTCCCTGGTAGGAAGTGGGCAGTCTCATGTGACAGGAAGGAAATTAATACTTTTTTTTTTCTTGAAATCCTTTATTTGGTTGTCTGCTTGTGTGTCATTAAGATATAAAACATGGATAATATCTAGAAAAATACTTACAGAAGGAAAATGACAACTATACACTGGCAACTATAGTTGCCGGTGGGCTTAACAATTAAGGAGGGGGGGGGGGGTCGATCTCGCCTAGGGCAACCAAAGAGCTAGAGCCGGCCCTGAATACACACATGGGCTGGCCGTGGGCAGCACAACATACGGAAGTCCCAGGGGTGGCCCCGGCTAATTAGAGGCGGGGGACAACACCTTACTGAGACGGCAGAGTGTACTATGCCAAGGGAAAGACACGGGCTCGTCGTAGGGAGCCGTACCGTGGAAAATACACACATTGGACCGCCGTGGGGGTCACAACATATGGAACCCAGCCTAACACCCGTTCCACCAATGCATACGAGTGTTAGACCTGGCATCGGATTCTCCGCCACATCCGACTGCCGCGGGTAACGGAGGACTCAACAGGGTTCGCCATTCTGGGGAACTCAACTGGAGCGGTTTAGCGCACGCATCCGGTCCTTAAGGAGGGGAATGGCGCTGCAAGCCGACACAAGAACGGGCACTTCGGTGTTACTGACTATGGGAAGTGAGCACACAGGAAGATACCGGCTCTACATGGAGGCTATAGAATCTAGCGAACGTGTTAGGTGTCGCCCAGCCCGCAGCTCTGCAAATATCTGTCAGCGAGGCGCCACGAGCCAGCGCCCAGGAAGAAGCGACACCCCTGGTGGAGTGAGCTCTTAACCCGAGCAGGCAGGGCACGTCTTGGGACTCATACGCCAAGACGATGGCATCCACTATCCAGTGGGCCATCCTCTGCTTGGAGACAGCCTTTCCTTTCTGCTGTCCTCCGTAACAGACGAAGAGCTGCTCTGAGGTCCTGAAGCTTTGCGTTCTGTCCACGTAAGTCCGGAGAGCACGGACGGGACAGAGAAAAGCTAGGGCTGAGTCTGCCTCCTCCGAAGGGAGCGCTTGCAGGCTCACCACCTGGTCCCAGAAGGGAGTGGTGGGAACCTTGAGCACATATCCAGGCCGGGGTCTCATGATCACATGAGAGTTACCAGGCCCGAATTTCAGGCACGATTCGTCGACAGAAAATGTCTGCAGGTCCCCTACCCTCTTGATGGAGGCCAATGCAGTCAGGAGCACTGTCCATAATGACAGAACTTTCAACTCCGCTGACTGCAGGGCGCTCTCTGCAGTGCGGTTAGCACCAGAGACAAGTCCCAAGAGGGTAAAGAGGGAGGGCGAGGCGGATTTAGTCTCCTCGCCCCCCTCAGGAACCTGACGATCAGATCATGCTTACCTAAGGACTTTCCGTCTACTAGATCTTGATTTGCGGCGATAGCGGCAACATAGACTTTGAGGGTGGAGGGAGACAGCCTTCGCTCCAACCCATCTTGTACAAAGGAAAGCACGGAACTGATCGAACACTTTCGGGGGTCTTCTCGGCGAGAAGAGCACCAATCGACAAACAGGTTCCACTTCAACGCATAGAGGGGGCTCTAGCGGAAGTGATGGTGTCAACTACCGCTTGTGGTAGGTCACCTAGAACCTCCGCGTCCCGTCCAGGGACCAAACATGGAGTTTCCAGAGGTCCGGACACGGGTGCCATAGGGTGCCCCGTCTCTGAGTCAGGAAGTCCTTCCTCAGAGGAATGGGCCAAGGAGGTGCTGTCACGAGGAGCACTAGTTCCGGGAACCAAGTCCGGTTGGGCCAATACGGGGCGACCAACAGGACTTGCTCTTTGTCCTCCCTGACTTTGCACAGTGTCTGTGCGAGAAGGCTCACTGGGGGAAACGCATACTTGCGTAGGCCCCAGGGCCAGCTGTGTGCCAGGGCATCCGAGCTGAGGGTCCCCTCGGTCAGGGAATAGAACCACTGGCAATGGGTCGTGTCCGGGGAGGCAAACAGGTCTACCTGTGCGGACCTGACACGACTCCAAATCAGCTGGACCGCCCGGGGATGGAGTCTCCACTCTCCCGGGAGCACTGGCTGTCGTGAGAGCTCGTCGGCTGCACGATTGAGCAGGCCCGGAATGTGAATGGCACGAAGCAACCTCAGATGCTTCTGACTCCATAAGAGGAGATGGCGGGCGAGTTGTGACATGCGACGGGAGGGTAGACCACCCTGTTTGTTGATGTACGCAACGGCCGCAGTGTTGTCCGTCCCGACCAGAACGTGCTTGCCTCTGAGCGGCACTTTGAAGCGGCTGAGTGCAAGACGAACTGCTAACAACTCGAGGCAATTTAAATGCCATTGCAGTTGAGGCCCCGTCCACAGACCCGAAACTGCAAGCCCGTTGTACGTGGCACCCCAGCCGGTGGATGAGGCATCCGTGGAGACAACAGCATGCCTGAACACTTGTTCTAGGGGAACTCCCACCCATAGAAACGAAGGGTCCGACCACGGGCTGAAGGTTTGGCGGCACCTCTGAGTCACTTGGACGCGGAGGGTTCTGCTGTGCCACGCCCATCTCGGGACTCGGTCGTGTAGCCAGCGTTGAAGCGGTCTCATATGAAGCAATCCCAACGGCGTTACTGCGGCTGCGGATGCCATATGCCCCAGGAGCCTCTGAAAGTGTTTCAGTGGTGCCGCTGTCCTGCCTTTGAACGAATTCAAGCAGTTCAACACTGCTGTCATGGTGACCGAGTCTATCTCCATACCGAGAAAAGAGATCCTCTGTGTGGGACAGAGTTTGTTTTTCTCTCAGTTGACCCGAAGCCCCAACTGGCTGAGCACCATGTCCCTGTGTTCGCACAACTGCTCCCGTGACTGGGCAAGGATCAGCCAGTCGTCGAGATAGCGGAGAATGCGAACACCACGCTCTCTCATTGGAGCAATGGCCGCCTCCGCGACCTTCGTAAAGATGCAGGGCGACAGGGACAGGCCGAAGGGTAAGACACGGTACTGATATGCCCGTCCCTCGAACGCAAAGTGCAGAAAGGGCCTGTGTCGAGGGAGAATCGAGACATGAAAGGCGTCCTTCAGGTCGATCGCTGCAAACCAATCTTGGGGACGGATGCACCTGAAGATGTGTTTCTGCGTTAGCATTCTGAACGGCAGCCTGTGAAGGGACCGGTTCAAGAATCGCAGATCCAAGATTGGCCGTAACCCGCCGCCTTTCTTGGGTTCAATGAAGTACGGGCTGTAGAACCAGGACCTCATATCGGCTGGAGGGACCGGCTCTATCGCGTCCTTCGCCAGTAGGACTGCGATTTCCGTCTGGAGCACGGGGGCGTTCTCCTTCACTACTGTCGTGAAGTGAACGCCCCTGAACTTGGGGGGACGCCGGGCGAACTGAATCTTATAGCCGAGTCTGATGGTGCGGAGGAGCCACCGAGATGGGCTGGGAAGAGCTAGCCAGGCTCCCAGACACCGCGCAAGGGGGATCAACGGCACCACAGACGTACCCGCAGCGGGGCAGCGGGGCAGCGAAGCGGCATGCAGGGATCCGACTCGGACGGCATGGGAGCGGCCCGAAGTGGGATCTAAGTGTGCTGTGCAACACTTACCTGCTTCCGCTGAGGGGGCGTGCGAGTGTGGGAAGGCCGCTTGAGTGCTTCCCCACAGCCGGCGCTCCCTGCTGGCGAAGGGAGAGGCGCCTGAGGATGGAGAGGCATGGGAGCGCCGACCACCACCAAGCGCGCTCTCTTGGCACCCAGAGATATCGGAAACTGCTCTTTTATTGAAGTTTTGGGTACCAAAACAGAACAGAAATTAAATGAGAGCAAAAGATTTTCCCCCGGCCCTCCTCCGGGGGAAGGAGTGGTGCTGCAGCCAACTCCGGGAGAGCAGTTTCCTCTGGGCGAACCGTCTCAGGGTCTCTTCCGACGGCGCTTGCCACCTGGCTTGGCAGCGGCCTGAGCGGGCTGGACGTCCTTCCCACGGCCGGCCCCACGCCGTCGGCTGGGTGTAGGCTGCTGCGGTGCCTTGGCGGGGGCGGACGTCCTCGGCGACGAGCAGACGGAGGCTGAGCCGCCGGCGGCGGGGTGGAGGCAGCAGCAGTCTGCTTCTGGGTGGCCGAGAACTGCTGGGCAAAGCTCTCGACCGCATCGCCGAACAACCCGGCTGACATAATGGGGGCGTCCAGGAACCGATACTTGTCGGTCTCCCTCATGTCGGGCAGGTTGAGCCAGAGACGGCGCTCCTGGACCACAAGCGTGGACATCGCCTGACCAATGGAATGGGCGGTGACTTTCGTCGCCCGAAGGGCGAGGTCCGTCGCCGTCCGGAGCTCCCGGAGGAGCTCTGGGTCAGGCCTACCCTCGTGCATGTCCATGAGTGCCTGGGCCTGGTGGACCTGAAGCAACACCATGTCATGCAAGGCGGACGCAGCCTGTCCACAGTCAGACTGGAAGAGAACTTACAGGCCCGGGACGGGAGACGCGGGTCACCGCGCCAGTTGGAGGCGGTCGCCGGACACAGTTGCATCGCGACGGCCCCCTCCACTGGTGGGATCCCCACGTATCCTTTGGCTGGCCCGCCGTCAAGGGTAGTGAGGGGGGAGGAGTCACTCAGTCGGTTTCTGGCAGAAAAAGGTGCCGTCCACGACCTCGTGAGCTCCTCATGCACCAGCGGGAAGAAAGGCACCGGGGCGGGACGCTGAGAACCAGCGCGACCCTCCCCGAGAAACCAATCATCCAACCTACAGGGTTCGAGACATGGTGGAGGGGTCCACACAAGCCCGACCCTTTCGGCGGCCCGGGAAAGCATAGAAGTCATCTCGGAGTCCGGTGCGGCCGTTGCCACTCTTCCAGAGGGAGGCAGTACAGCCGAACCTTCATCCTCCGAAGACTGAAACTCCCCCTCCAATGCAGCGATCGACATCTGTTCGTCCACCGGAGCTCCGAAAGTCACCGCTTGCCGCCCATGAGAGGGGCCAGCGGGTTCCCCCAGGAGCTCTACCGGCTGCGGAACTGAGGGAATAGGGGCCTGCGGAGACTGACTCGGCGGGAGTGCCCTAAACGTGATCCTCAGGTCACCCTGGCCATCCGAAGAAATAGGTCTATTCTGGTTAGAGCCGGACTTTCGTAGAGTGTTCCCCGCAGTGGGAACATGAACCATCCACAAACGCCGCCTCAGCGTGCTGTTTGCCCAAACACGTGAGACTGCGATTGTGACCGTCAGTGGGCGCCAGGGAACGACCGCATCCAGAAACGCACGGGTGGAATGACATCTTGAAAAAGACGCAGCGTCACCCGTGTACTCTTTTAGAGGAAACGCTCTCTCGTGCTGAAGCACTCAGGGGGAAACGCGACAGCGCACAGGGTTTAGTGCAGCCTGTGCCTGTAATCAAATGGGAAAAAACGCCCTCACTGAACCAACAGGTTGCTGTGAAAACAGCAGTTTTTTCACTCTTTTTTGAAAGCAGCTGTGAGCACCGCAATCCCGCTGAAGTGTGCCATCTCTCCAACACCGCGTTCCACCTCTTCTCCGGTTCTTCAGAATAACTGTAACTCTTGCTGATAGCAGCTGTAAACTCATATGAGTCCTCTTCAAACGGCGTTCGGCTCCGAAGTGAATGACAGCGTGCATTCGCTCTCGCTTCCTGTTTATACCCGCAGAGCGGGGCGGAGCGCGAGATGCAAATCTCGCACGCCAATGTTCATTGGCCGGTTCTATATAGCTCGAAGCTGATAGGGGCTCCCAGAAGTGATCCCAATTCGTCGGTGACGTCCGACGTACGTCGAACGTGACCGACTGAAAGGGAACAGGTCTCATAAACTTAAAAAAACAGTAATTTCCAATATTAGAAGTGATGGGGGACTAGAAGTGTTAAATTATCATAATATTATTAATGTGTTTAAAATAAACTGGCTTAAAAGATGTATAATAAATCCAAAATCTATATGTTTTTTTATTCCTAATTATATCTTTAATAAAATTGGAGGCCTACCTTTTATCATAAAATGTAATTATATGTATAATAAACTCCCGGTTAAATTATCAAATTGTCGTCAAGAGGCTCTTCTTGCATGGAAATTGTGCTACATCCACAATTTCTCACCGCATAAAGAACTTCTGTGGAATAATATGAATATAACCATTAGAAACAAATCTATCTTTTTCCCTAATTGGTTCAATAGAGGTTTAATTTATATACTTTCTTTATTTGATAAATCTGGTACTATCTTATCCTATGAAAGCTTTATGACTGTTCATGACTTCCCTATTCCTTTTAAAGAATATAATACCGTGATTAAGGCTATTCCCTCTGGTCTAGTGCAACTGGTTAAGAGCCACATTTTGTACAACCAGAAAGATACAAAGGAGTCGGCTTTGTTATTGGATGGCATTAGCATTTATGATAAGAAATGTAATAATAAACATATCCGACTAATTTTTCAGAAAAGAGACCAAATTCGCCCTAGAGGCAGATCTCATTGGGCTGCCCTAATCGACAATATAGACTGGAGAAAAGCATGGCTGTTAGCATATAAATATTTTATTCCTAATAAGACTAAAGAAGTCCACTTTAAAATATTACATACGATATACCTGGTTAATTTAATAATATCCAAATATGTTGATATTCTTAGTACTTGCTCATTCTGTGGACATGAAGATGAAACATTGATACATTTATTCTATTATTCCCATTTAAATAAAACTCCCATTAATACACAATCTTTTAATTTGAAATATGTTATTTGTTATTACACTGACTCCAACAAATCTAAAGAATATATTTTAAATTTGTTTTATTTTGTTAGCCAAATATTTCATCCATAAACAGAAATTTATGAGCTCACTTCCTACTTTTTCACATTTTTTGATCGAGGTAGACTCGCTGCTTAAATCTTTTAGGTTAACTAGCAATAAAAAATGTGATCGATTCCTAAAACAATATGAACAATTCTTTTATAATGAATCTGATGTTCAAGTTTAACCAGCTTTCTCATGTATTGACACCCCCCCCCCCCTTTTGTATTTTTATTTTAATTTTATTGATTTACTTTATTTTATTTACTTATATTGTCCCTTGTCTTTATATGTCTTTTTCATATGTATGTAAAGGTTTTTTTTTGTTGCTTCCTTTAGATATTTGACTCTACATACAAATGTCTTTTATGTCTTAACTCTAATGTTCTCCTGAAGGTATTTGTATATTTGTACGGTTCTTGAATAAAAAATAAAAATAAAAAAATAATAAAAAAAATAGATCTACTGCATAGATAGCTCAACATATATGCAGCTCTCTCTTGCTTAACACCCTCCCCACCCCCAGTCCATATTCCTGAATGAGCAAAAGCTTGTCAACCATGTTTTTAGTTCCTTTTGTCAATTTTTTTGTGCTCATACTTCATAGACTTTACAATACAAACCATGAGTAAGAGTGCCGACACGGATGTATACTGTTTTAATGCTGGTATCTATTGTGTACTATATGAGGGGGTCTGACTGCGAGCTCTGCCCTCTCTGTCAGTTAGGCAGTCATTGAATGACTGACGTCGTCTGGCTCTTCACCTCCCTGCCACCCTGCCAGAAGTTTCTATGGGTCTGTTAGATGGTTAAGTTGTGGACTTCCTAGTATCAGTCTCAGACAACATGCCAGCAGATTGCCAGATGCACAAGTTTTTTCAAAACGTCAAGATCCAATTTAATTGGCTGGCTTTATGCAGTTTTCTGAAATCAGGGTGTACAGTTATTATTATTATTATTGTTATCAGTTGTGTCATGAGAACTCTTGGAGGTTTGGCATGGTAATGGATATGACAATGTTAATATATTTGGTCTTGGTGGAATAGATCTGCTAAACTGCTGCTGTTATTGCTGCTGCTGCTGCAGAGCAAGTGCGGGACTTGCTACTGCAAATACGTATATGACACACCTCTGTGAGCAAGTAAGATATACTGTTGCTGTACAATAACATACATGAATTACCCGTAGCAGATTTATACAGGTGGAGTTGGGGGAGGTGGAGGGTTTCTGAAAGCGCGCTGCAGACTGCTACAGCAAACGCTGACCAAGTATTTAAAAGTTGAGCAGCAAGCTCATTGGCTGCTGGTGAAGCAGGAACCAATCAGCTACACCATCCTATAGAGGATGATGTGATTGCAAGCAGATTGAGTTAAGGACCTATTAGCATATGCCATCTAGAGTTTCATAACATAATTTTGCATTAGAATGTCATGCTCTAGGTTTCTACTAAACTTGGAATGACATTTAGCAACTGACTAGCTAATCTTGTTTTCCTGGGCTGGTTGGGAGGCTCAAACATCCTTTTGAGAATTGAGAATTGATGTGATCTTGTTGCTCTACCTGCATCAGCAAAGTATTCGCAGAAATTTTAAGCAAACAAGTTTAATTTTGCTTGTTACTTGTTTATTTACCTTCTTTTTTTATTTAGGCTACTCATTTAGCCTACTTAATAATTTTGTTATCACAGGAAATGATGCACTCGAAATGTGAATCATGGTTTGTCCATCTACTGTTCTTCTAACTCAAACCTAGTGTGCATAAGGTTGAAATGTCACATTAGCCAAAACTACATCCTCAAATTAGCACATGCTAATGTTAACTAACGAGTACACACTTTTGTCTCGGCAGCATTGGGCAGATGATAAGTGAACAATAGATTCACATTAATACATTTTCTGCTTGATGATTTCCACTGGTGTCTCTTGTTCAACAGAGCACAGAGGATTTTTTTCCGATTTGAAACATTCCTTCCTATCTGGTGACATTAAGGAGCTACTTGCTAACTCTTTGTTTTTTGTTTTTTTCGTTTGGCTCATGACTGATTTGGCTCATTAAAGAAAGAGAATGGGAACTAATTAATGTCATTAAATGAAGCATGCTGAACCCTCCACGAGCTGTGAAGTGAAGTATGGAAAAGGAGAGCGAGGGATGGAAGAAATAAAGAAACTGATGAGTAGATAATTATTTCTATAATTATTATCATTATTATTAGTATGATCCAGTCTATGACATTTCTGGATGAAACAATGTTTTAATATTGCAAAATCACTGTATTATATAAAATGGATAAAATTCTGTATTCTTGGAAATCTACACAGAAACAAAGGTTTCTCACTGTGTAGGTGTGTGTAAAGATTAGAAGTTAAAGGTTATTTATCTTTCTTTTCTCTGAACATCTCTTTCTCATACTCTTTTTCTGCCTAAAAAGCAAAAGACAGCATGTTTTATTCAACAACCAATGTGTCTGTCTACAATGGCAGAAAAACAACCGTGTGGCAGAACACAATCAGAACATATTTGATGTTTAAGGTTATGTGAAGTAAACTGTTGGACCAGTCAAACTCTACTGTAGGCGGGGCTACCCGATGTGATGCAGAAAAACAATTTATTACAGATTCACGTTTTTTTTTAAAGTTTACATGAGCAGGTATCGCTTCAAAACTATTTCAAAACCTGTTTCAAGGTTTGCGTTCTCTAGCCGCCGTGCGCTGTTGCCGTGCGGATGAGCTGAAAGAAAGATGAAGAGAAAGCACTCTGACTTGCGCCTGAGGGCAAAGTCACTCAAGAACATCCCCAGCAATTCAGCTGACCTGCTTTCTCGCCGTACTTTTTTGTTCTTACCCGGAGTGGCATTTCATGTAGGCTCCATCATTCTTCTTTTCTTTTTTGGTCTTGTCCAGGAAGAACTGTTTCTCATCCCCCTCCCTTCCCCCCCCCTCACTCTCTCTCTCTCTCTCTCTCTCTCATCTGTTTCTCAACTAACCTCACGCTTCCTAATCATTAAACCTCTCAGGAAAAATCCACTAAGAATGAATTGCGCCTACTGATAGCGTCATTTATTTGCGCACACTGTCTACATTATTATTGCATGCGATTCATTAAATTAATTATGCAAATCAGATAACAGTAAAAAACTATGTATAAAAAAACTTTGCTGAATGTAATATTCACAGAAAATGTTCCATGTTACACAAACCGTCTTCTTCCTTTTTCCCTTTTTAGATGGGCAACAACCAACGTTAAAGTGTAATTCTGACAGCTACTGTGTTAGACTGTCAAATGGCGCTTGAATATTCACAATATTAACATACATGTAGCATTAACAATACCGGTATATTGCGACACTCTTATTGTGTGATATAAAGTCACAGTTATGATAAATAAAGAAGTAATTATGAGAAATTGTCACAATTGTGAAATATAAAGTGAATTGTGAGATATAAAGTATATAAGTATTGTGGCAGGGTGAAGAATCACACAACACGGTGCTAGGTGAAAAGCCCCCGGAGGGTGGGTTTATTGTGGTCAAGTGAACGAACAGTGAGGTAGTGAAGTCTTTGGTGCGCGGTGCTTCCTTCTTCCCGGTAGTGCAGTGGTGACTCGCGGTGACGTCAGAGGGACTGGGTGGCCGGAGTGTCACAGGCTGCTGTCTGAGAAAGAGAGAAAGGTTAGTGCGCTGCTTCATGGAGTGTTCGTGCTCAGCCTGGTGTTCCCATGTGCGGTGCTTTATGTCGTGTGGTGATCGCCTGCAGCTGTGCCAATCCGGTCCGTGCTGAGTGCCGGCAGGTGATCAGTGTTTGTTGCCAGGGCGACAATCACCAGGATGTGTTCATGTCCACGGGCAGACTTCGGCAACGGCCCCACCAGGTCCATTCCAAGTCGCTCGAAAGGTACCCCGATGATGGGCAGCGGTATGAGCGGACTGGGGGGAGGTGCTCGTGGCGCGGTCCTCTGGCAGGTGGGACAGGCTTGGCAGAACCGCTTCACTTCTCCATCCAAGCCCGGCCAGTGGAAACGGTCCCGGATGCGCTGGATGGTGTTGGCGGTTCCCAGGTGGCCGGCCATCGGATGGCTGTGGGCTAGCTCCATGACCATTTCCACATTTGGTTTGGGAACCACGAGCAGTTCTTTTACCTCCCCCCTTCGCTGGGCGACACAGTACAACAGGCCGTTCCTGACGACGAAGTGCGGGAGAGGATGGGGTGCTGGTTGGTGCTCGTGGCCATCCACTGTCCGGACCTGCGACCAGCAATGCTTGAGGCGGTCATCTTCCAGCTGGGCCTTCGCGAACGAGCCCCCTCCCTGGACCTGTTGGAAGACATCAAAGAACACATCAGTAACCGGGGAGGGGGACTCACCATCTCTCCCGCTGTCTGTCGCCAACAGGGCGGTGTTGTGGCTCCTCCTCCGGCGGCGATGACTATGGGGGCGGCTCCCGGCCCGGCTGGCTGGCTGCGTGGTGGCCCGAAGAAGCTCCTCGAACCCCGGCCAGTCCCGCCCAAGAAGCACAGGAACCGGAAGATCTTTCAACACGCCGACCTCCACTGGCCAGGCGCCAGGGCCCGCTGATATTGTCACTCGGCGGGCCGGAACATGACGAGTGTCGCTGTGAACGCAGGTAATCGGGAGCTGTGCCTTGACGGCCTTCTGCGGTGGGAGGACGGTGGCTTGGACAAGACTGACCGAGCTTCCGGAATCTAAGAGGGCCAGGACCGTCCGCCCATTTACCTTCACCTCCGCTCGCGGAGCCTCGCGGGGTGGGTCCTGGTGTAGGCTGCAACCAGCCAGCCATGCGCGTGCTGGCGGGGCAGGTTCCTCCGTGGGTATTGGTTCGTGGACGGGGCCGGGAGCCGCTGGCCTGTGCACTGGTCGCGGGGTACCTTCCGGCGTGCGTCGCTCCTGGACCACCCTCCGAGGGAAGGACGGCGCTCGCTCCCCGGGCTCGCGGTGCATCGCCGCCTCCACCAACTCGATGGCTTCAACGAGCTCGGCGATGGTTGCCGGATTTTTCATTCCCACCGCCCGCCGGGTGGGCGGTGGGAGAGCTCGGAGCATCCGGTCCACGGTGATGCGCTCCGCAACCTGACCCGCGGTGGGTGTTCCCTCGAGCAACCAGTGTTGTGCGAGCCGTGATAGTTCTGCGGCTTGGGCGCGGGCTGGGCGTCGAGGCTTGAACTCCCACTCATGGAACAGCTGGGCTGCGGAGATGGCGGATAGCCCAAGGCGTCCGAGGATCTCTTTCTTAAGTTCATCATAATTATCAGCCGATTCAGCGGGAAGAGAAAAGTACGCTCTTTGAGCCTCACCAGACAATAGGGGTCCCAGGACCCGCGCCCACTCACTTCGTTCCCAGCCTTCCCGAACTGCCGTGGTCTCGAACATCTGCAAATATAGTTCAACATCATCTTGTGAGGTCAGTTTTGGCAGTAGTTGGGTTGCTCGGACACGCGGATCAGGAAGCGGAACGTGATGGGCGGCGGAGAGGCGGAGGGCGGCGAACTCTTCTTCTATAGTGGCTTGACGGGCTGCCAGGTGCTCAGTGATCTGCTGCTGACGTGCACTCACTTCCGTTAAGCATTTGAGCAGGTCTTCCATGACGGGGAGAAGCGCCGCCCTACTTCCGGGTTCCGTGAGTGACTGGGGAAACAGAAAAAAAAACAAAATAAAAGTCTGGGGATGGTTGGTGATTCTTCACGCTCTTGCCCGTATTCTCCACCACTGTGGCAGGGTGAAGAATCACACAACACGGTGCTAGGTAAAAAGCCCCCGGAGGGTGGGTTTATTGTGTTCAAGTGAACGAACAGTGAGGTAGTGAAGTCTTTGGTGCGCGGTGCTTCCTTCTTCCCGGTAGTGCAGTGGTGACTCGCGGTGACGTCAGAGGGACTGGGTGGCCGGAGTGTCACAGGCTGCTGTCTGAGAAAGAGAGAAAGGTTAGTGCGCTGCTTCATGGAGTGTTCGTGCTCAGCCTGGTGTTCCCATGTGCGGTGCTTTATGTCGTGTGGTGATCGCCTGCAGCTGTGCCAATCCGGTCCGTGCTGAGTGCCGACAGGTGATCAGTGTTTGTTGCCAGGGCGACGCTGACGAGAGCTCTGGAGACTTGTCACAGTATACATAAAGTATGAAGTCACAATTACCACACAATTACCCTTCTATATTTATACCCATAAATTTACACGTCACAGCAACACACACCATACTATACCAGCAACAAATCAAAAGCACCAAAAGCTTTTGTGACCAGTAACAGAACAAAGTTAATTGTGCAAGGTAAAGTTTACTGAATTTTGTGAATAAGGCTCAATCTTTAATCAGCCTCATTTGCATAGAATGAAGGTGTGTTTGTGCCTTAAATGTGCAGTGGGAATTTTAATGGCATCTAGCCAGGATCTAGAGGATGTAAATTGCATCACCCACCGCTCACCCATGCCGTTCGGAGCACATAGAGAAGCTACGGGGGCCGACACAGGACAAAAATGTTGTCATCGGAGAGAGCAGAGAGTGACTAGCGCTCTGTAGAGAAGTTTGTCCGTTTAGGGCTACTGTGGAAATATGATGGCGCAAAATGGCGATTTCACTGTAAGGGGACCGGCGGTATGTAGATAGAAAGGGGTTCATTAAGTAAGGTCTTTATACTCCACTGAAAACATAGTTATATATATATCATATTGCATTTCTGTCCATAGATCCTAATAAATACTACACACTGAACCTTTAATACTGAAGAAATACAGCAACTCTTTAGCAAAATGTTTTCTCTCTTTCCTGCTATTTTGCTGCCCCCTCTATCTGTTTTTCCCTCTTTCTGTCCCCTTTTTCGTCTTTGTCTGAGTGATGGGTCAGCTTGTGTTCTGTACTTAAATGGCTCTCTAGTGACTTGTTCAGAGTTTGCAGTCGGCTGTTGATAGCTGTGGTTTAAGAAATGCAAAGCTTTAAATAAATATGGAGACATGAGATGCGTTTCTCCCCTCAAAAAGGTGGTTATCTACTTTTAACCAGTTGCGACTTTGATTAATCACTGTGTTTACCCTCGGCTGTCCTCTCTGTCTTACCAAGATGCACCACAGCCGGTTTCTCTCACCTCTGCATGATTCATCCCTTATCTTGGAGAAAGGAAATGAAAGCATGTGGAATTGTGCTTCTAGAACGCCTGGTTCTTTTTAAAAGTAGACATAAATGTTGTCAATTTCCATTGTAGTGACTCAAAAACCATTAACCACTTTTTTTTCCAGAAACAGTATGCAATGTGCAAACAACCATAATTCATGTCCTACATAAATTAAATTGGTAATGCACACCTTAGAGAAACTAGAAGTTCTTCTTAAAAACTTTTTTTAGTTTTTTTTTAACCAGGAAACATTTGATATGACAAAGCTACTCGTGAGAAATTGCCATGTTACTGCATCATTTTCCCAGATTAAATCACTTCTTCACTGTATTTTTGTGTGGTTATTAAGTATTTTAAGAATATACACTGATGAGCCAAAATATAATGACCAGTCACAGGTGAAACAAATATTGTTGATCATCTCCTAACAAGGCCACATATTAAAGGAATAGTTCACCCAAAAATGAAAATTATCCCATAATTCCAGTGGTTCAACCTTAATGTTATGAAGAGACGAGAATACTTTTTGTGTGTTAAAAAAAAAAAACTGAAATAACGACTTTATGCAACAATTTCTTCTAGTCTGTGTCATGCGCATGTGTGTGATGCTGATGCTGCACTGTATTTACAACATACTACATATACTGAGTTGGAGACTGACACACTGACTAGAAGAAATTGTTGAATAAAGTCATTATTTTTGTTTGTTTTTGCGCACAAAAAGTATTCTCGTCTTTTCATAAAATTAAGTTTGAGCCACTGAAGTCACTATTTTAATTATGTTTTTAATACTTTTCTGGACCTTGAAAGTGTTAATTAAATTGCTCAGAGAGCTCTCGCATTTCGTCAAAAATATCTTAATTTGTGTTCCGAAGATAAACTAAGGTCTTATGGGTTTGGAACAACATGATGGCCATGATTTTTACTTTGATATATTGTATTTTGAATCTACATATTAGTTGTAACACCTCAATAACACAATGTAGACAATTTGTATTTGCTTTAAAGTCACCATGAAGTAAAAATGAATCATTCTTTCAAGATTCAGATTCAGATTATTTTATTTAATGCCATGTGAGCATTCAAAGCTATTTTCATGGCAAAAATTCAACTACAAAAATACTGTTTATTACAAATGATTTATGCATGGACATTTTTATTAAATTTTTTACGTATTTGTCCTCATAATATTTAATCAAAATATCTCCCCGAACCCCCCTTGAAAAACAAAATCTCTGATGACTTGTTTACTGATGTTTCACTCATAAATATGTCAGAATAGGGAAGAACAGACTTGTAACTTTTGTAAATTCTTCACTTTTCTGCTTTTAAACCCCCTAGAATTTCTGCTGCATACTTCAGTGAATCTTAAATTGTATTCAACATAATATTCCTTTATTTGTTAATGATTAGGTACCTAAAGTCATGCACTTTAGAATTTCTTCTGTTTTTATACTCTTGTTTGTTGCTACTTTGACCTTCACATGTGATGGCATGTCAAAAACCAGACTTATTGTTCTCTGATCCAATGGCAGAACAAAGAACACACTCTGGGAACTGAACTCTCCAAAAACACCCTCACACTTTGATCTCAGTTCCCTGACACCTCTGCTGACGCTACAGCCCTGTGGAGTTCACAATCCTTCTCTCTCTAGCAGTTTAGGTGCTTTTAGATCACTATATATTCCATCCTACAGACATTTTGAGAACACATATGTTGCGTTAAGGTATGCATTTTGTAAAAGAGCTGATATAGCTTTCACCATAATAATCATATCATATGGAATTCAATTTTCCTCATTTGAGATAAAATATTTAAATGTACTATACATACTATAACTTCCTCTCCAGTAAAAAAAATTAAAAAATTAAACTAAGCTGCAAAAATTCTGAAATCTTTTATAATCTCACAAAATCAACACATTACCATTCACATATACACATCAACAATACCTTTTCAATATTCAGTCCACCCAGTAACAATGAGGTTGTAAGTTATTTTCTACTATTTGACATAGTAGAAAACCTACAGCTTGCAGTAAAAAAATTAAAAATAATATGATATGACCCATTTAGTTATGTATAAACTTAACACCTCCCCAGTACAAATTGTGACAAAATATGAGGCAATAGGATAAATATTATAGGAGGCAATAAATTAATAGGAGGCAATATTAGGTACGTTTTGGGTATTGAATACAATTGCTATTCAAAGTGCTTTATATAGAAATAAACAAAATAAAATAAATACAAAATCTTGTATTTATAATGGTCAAGTAAAAAAAAAAAAAATCATACTAAAACAATGGTTGAAAAATGTATATAATATTTCAATAAATAAAAACTGCTGTACTGTATTGCCATATTTGCATTGCTTTGCTTTAACAGCAGAATACTTTTGAAATATAAATCATCCTAAAAAGATGCTCGTTTTAATGCATTCATGGAGTAAAACTGCCTGTTTTGATAATTTCTGGACATCAAAACTCTTTCTCTTGTAGTGGTCTCTGCGTGAAACTCCCTCCTCGCCCCTACATTCTGATGTTGTCAGGTAGCAGGTGGGGGAGATGTGTTTGCAGGCTGAACTCAGCAGCAGGGCTTTGAACAACGCAGCGGGCTCTGTCACAAACATCGCCACTAGTTGGGAAGGAAGATCCATTGTTGTGTTTTATTTTCCTTGTCAGAGTTGTGACAGGTGTGTTTACGTATCTGAGGCCGGAGCAATGCGTTCTGACAGACAAACGGGGGTGTTATCTGCTGTTGTCACACCTGATGGTCGGGACCAAGGCAGAGCTGGTTGGTTTCATTTATAAAATATATTTTCAATCGGCTGTCACCATGGGAGTCTCAGAGAGTGAAGGTTGTAAGATCTAAGTGCAGCTTTAGTTGTTGAAATCAAACTACAAGAATCCAAAGCTTGACAACAACTAACACACACAATCACAATAAATCAGGAACCACAACCCAGCAAACAAGGTTTTGAACAAAACAAGCAGCAAGTGCTTTAAAATAAGAGCGTAACTTAGAAAAAAATCTATTTTTGGTTTTATTCATCAGATAACCATTTGCTTCAACACAATCACTATTCGGACAGGACTAGTTTTCTAAACGATGTTCTAGTTACAGTTCTTATTACTCAACATCTGTGACTTCATGTACCGAATTAGACGGGGTCACTATAGAGGTGGGAGTTTGTGTTTTACAAACTCTTACCTGACACAAATATTAAAATGGGCAGTCTTCACAGTTTCCGCAATTTAGTTCTATTTATTAATTTTATAATGCAATTTTTTCGTCGGATACCATCCATATTGAAAATAAATAAAAGCATGCTGAAGATTGGTAGCTCACTTAGATCGCTCCGGTAACTCAGGTAGGTCAAAAACACATGAGAAACATTAGGAAAATGCATCAGCAATCACAGATAGTAGCATTCGGACGGGATTAGATTTCATTAAAGGACAACTGAGTTTACCGATAAACATTAGGTAATTTGCCCTGGAATTTTTTTACAGAGGTTGTGTGAGAAAATCACAGACTTGGCAGATTGGGGTGGGATTTAAATCTCAAAGTACGTCTGTGAAATGTGAATTTCTTTAACGTCTCCCTGGAAAACTTGTCCCGTCCTAATAGGGTTTACTGGGAAAACGTGCCTCTACCAACATTTTTTCACTCCAAACACGTACGAATACATACAAAGCACTGCAGTTTCCAGCTGAAATGAACATTAGAGGCAGTAAAATACCATCTTTTATACCTTTTCACACAAAATTATTATTACAGGGGCAGATTATCGATGAATGATTTTCGCCCAGTTCCTTGCACATTACATAAATACTAATACATTTGCATCACATAATCATCTCCATATGTGTGGCTTTTTCTGATGTTGCAGACTTGCTCACTAGCTCACCTGGTAGATCATTGCACTTTTGATCGGTTTGAGTCCCATGAAACACGAAAATGGCATGGTTGCTTCAGCAAATGTATTTTTATCTCATGTTTGCTTTTGTTAACATCATCAGTTTAGGATTTAGTGTAGGTGGTACATTATTTTCAAACAGGATAGAGCATTTACCTTTTAGTGCCACTCTCTGCACAATTAATTTCCGTACAGCAATCAATGTCATAAAATGTTGCCAGATTCATGTTTATCTATTTAAAATAAAACTAAATTTTAGCACCACTCACTGGGCATTTCACTTTTGAAAGTGTCACAAAACATGAAAGGCAATGTAACATCATTATTAGAGGTTAAATATTATTAAATTACAGTATTGATTGTATATAAGTCATGAAAAAAATATATATCTATATATTTTAAATCTTGGTCCTAAACATAGGCTTAATTTTCTAAAATGTATACTTTACCTGACCTTGAAAGGATTGCTTTGAAATTCACCCATATAAAACTTTTGGGCACTACATAATTCCCATACTGTGCCATTCCCATTTGTGTTAAACAGTTTTTGTTGGGTTTCCATTTTTATGGGGACTTTCTATATACACAATGATTTTTAAACTGTAGTGAAGTGAAGTGAAGTGACGTGTGGCCAAGTATGGTGACCCATACTTGGAATTTGTGCTCTGCATTTAACCCATCACACACACCGTGAACACACACCTGGAGCAGTGGGCAGCCATATTGCTGCGGCGCCCGGGGAGCAGTTGGGGGTTCGGTGCCTTGCTCAAGGGTCTCACCTTAGTCGTGGTATTGAGGGTGGAGGAGAGCTTTGGTTATTCACTCCCCCCACCGACAATTTGTTTCACTATATTAGTGAGGACATCACATAGACTTCCATTGTATTATAGCTATTCAGGCTAATTATATATTTTTAAAGATAATGTGAACATAATGTACACATATAAACATTATTTAGTCAGTTTATAAGCCTTTTTAATAAGTGAGGTTCAGCTCACAAGCTAACGTAAATGAAGTGAACTGATGGCACCTGAAGTGGCCAGTGCCAAGTCTAATCAGCAAGGTGAATGTATTCCCCCCTCTCAACACTATAAATTTTGACAAAAGGAAATGCCGCCCTTATTCTGACAAAGGCATAATTCATGTCAGATTGCCTGAACCAAATTACATTCCACATATTTCAGCGTACTGCCTGCTGACTTTCTAAGGAAGTGGATTGCCCAATAAAACCTTGATTGTTTTTAAGTTGGTTTCAAATTGTGCTTATATACCCGCTGTTTACATCATCATTTTGCAGGTGTCTTGCAATACAGGAATAAAGAATTGAGGGCATGACACATGATGCATGATACATCAAAATAAGCATGTTTTATTTTATTCGAGATAAATAATTGAATATGTAAGGATGGACTGAGAAGCAGACAGAAGAAACATTTAGTGGAAATCATGATCATGACATCATCCGACTCTTTTCAGTCTCAGTGTGGTAGCACATGGGTTCACTAGCTTAGCATACAATCATAAATTCATGATTGTGCTGTCAGCAGGGATGTGATGTGATGCCCAGTCAAACCTTCATCTGTGGATCTGGCTGCATGATGAGGGGAGTTGCGTTGCTCCAAACCCCAAGCAATGCTTCTGTGCCAGAACACATTAGCACTCTGTCATTCATCTTCTGTACCAGCACTGTGCCCATGTCAGAGAGGCAATGCTTTCTGCAAGACTCGTCTGTATGCACCAATTGATCTGAGTTCAGTTTGATGATCAGACATGAAGCAATGTTTCATCTTAAGACTGTTTAAGGGTCAAATCATAAAACATTCTCTGATCTTTGTAATGTCAATGAGTAGCAGGTGAACCCAATGCTCATAGAGAAAGAATAACAACTGAACTGACTTTTTGTCTGATAGGATAAATTTTCCTCTATCCTATCAGTTCTGTTATTCTTTCGCCGTCTTTCAGAAGCTAGTTATTTTACTTAATAACGTTTTAAATATGGATATTTTTCTCACACAAACACATCGATTAGCTTCAGAAGGCCTTTATTAAAGGGATAGTTCACCCAAAAATGAAAATTATCCCATGATTTACTCACCCTCAAGTCATTCGAGGTGTATATGACATTCTTCTTTCAGACGAATAAAATATGAATTATATTAAAAATGTTCTGGCTAATCCAAGCATTATAATAGCAGTAATAGTTGCTCTGTTTTTGAAGTCCATAAAAATGCATCTGTCCGTCAAATAACGTGCTCCACGCGGCTCCGGGGTGTTAATAAAGGCCTTCTGAAGCGAATTGATGCGTTTGTGTAAGAAAAATATCCATATTTAAAAATGTATTTAATTTTTTTCAATGGCTCTGCATCAGCCGTCCCCGCGCCATCACTTCCGGCGAATAAGGTCAAAATACATGCAAAATACTGGCGCGACCATAGATATATATATACATAGATTCATCATTAGTGTCTGCGTGGATCAGTCGAATGAGGCATCTACGTATATAAATCTTTGATTGCACGAGCCTCATGGTTTAGTAAGGATTCGTATGTCTATGTGATTTTACTCTCATTGCTCCCATACTCTAAAATATCCTCATTGACATGCATTATACGACTATCACACTGTAACGGTTGGAGTTAAAAATCTTCATATGTGTTCTAATAAAGAAACAAAGACACCTACATCTTGCATGCCCTGGGGGTAAGCAGATAAACATTAAAAAAATCGTTTTTGGGTGAACTATTCCTTTAATCCCCCCGTTAAAATATGTCAGTGACATTGTTTTGACTCAAGATGCACAACAGTTATGTTTTTATCAGAGGCATGTTAATAAAAGCTACTTAAATGTCCTAATTAAACTAAGGCCTAATCCTGGCTTAATCTAAGCCCTGTCTGTGGAACCAGGCCATTATGTCCAGCAATTTTAACTTAACCATCACTGACAGAGGTGCTTGTTTATGTTTGAAAGACTGCTTCACAGGTCCCTCTCTTGCATTTTTGCCAAGTCCACTTATTGTAAATGTCTTTTTGGGCTTGTTGTTTGGGGTTGGCTTAAAAAGCGAGCCACTTTATGGAGTTAATAAACTGGGCTGCGTTTTCATTTAACAATGGATATTAGCACAACGAGCATTTTCTACGAATGGTGTTCATGTTTATTTCATGTGTGTTTTACAAAAATGCACAAAACGATCGCATGCAGCAAGTGCTACTTTAGTGTTGCTGTCCCTTTGTCAAGTGCTTAAATATTACCTAATAGAATGGCTCGTAATTGTAGCACACGCTTGTATTTTGAAATGTTTAGCCTAATTATCATTTGCTATGAGGCCAAAAATCTATATAAGCACATAGACTACCTACGGGTGTAGACATAAACAAATTGGCTGAAACGAAAACAAACTATGAAAAGACATTTTCATAGTATTTCGCATATTTCGCCATAATTCTTTATTGCACAATACAGCATTTGTACTTGTTTAGGTTTATTTTAGGCTAATTTTGTTTGCTGTTTTTTCTTAAGATCTTGCAACACTGTCTCTTTACATCCTCGATCACAAAATGTGCGAATGATTTCAAGACTTGTTCCTCTTTTCCTGGGATTTTCTTGCACCGCACATACAGAAGAGAGACACGTCTCTTATTACCAACTAGTTGTTCAGTTTGGTTCTTTAAATACTCTGTAGAATTTAGGTAATTGCAGTCAATTCGGTAAATTTTTCGGCAGTTAATCTGGTTAGAATGTGGTTGTCACTCCCGTAAATCATTGAACTGTGTACAGAACAGGATTAAGCACTAAATGGTGAATTGACATCCAAATTTAGCTGTAGCCAAGTTAATTTACAAGAAGGGCAGTATATAATAAAGTAAGTAGATTTTGCAATTAACAGCATTTGTATTTAGACCACTGGGTTGGGTTGCACTATTATTTAAATTGGAACTTAAAGTCAAGACCAGGGGCTTAGTAACTACTATCTAGTTTGTAAATAATTCTGTACTTACAGTAATTTAGATTGCGCTATTTGTTCTCAAAGGCCTTCTGAAATCCAAATTTAAATTGTTTTGCTTTTAGTATGAATATGTTATGAATAAGCTGGTGTGTTCCAAAACAATGACAAAATTCACATTTAGGGGATATAAGCATTCAAAACTTACAGTCTCTCACTTCCGCTAAAATGGATCACAGATTTTTATGACATCACCGCAGACTTCAGCTTCTCATCAGATTTTCTGTCCAATCAAACTCTCTATAGAATCTGAAGCATCCCGCCCCCTAAATAAACAGTGAAACTGCAGCTATAAATCGGTAACTTGTTCACACATTTACAGTTTTTGTAAATATAGATAGATATTATCATATAGAGACTGTGTCTGCTCCCCGAATTGGTAAATACAAAAAAAACATCAAAACTATTCAACAGTAAAAATGTAATTGATGTCCAACAAATAAACAACAGATATAATACAGATGAACAATTGATAAAGCTCGGGTTGCTGAATATTTGATCCCTTTCCCCAAAAGCGCTTATTGTTAATGATATCCTTACAGATAATAATCTAGATGTGCTGTGTTTGACAGAAACCTGGCTAAAACCTGACGACTACATTACTTTAAATGAGTCCACCCCCCAAGATTACTGTTATAAACACGAGCCGCGTCTGAAAGGTAAAGGGGGAGGGGTTGCTGTAATTTATAATAATATCTTCAGTTTTACTCAGAAGTCTAGTTTCAAATATAATTCCTTCGAAGTTTTGGTGCTTTATGTTATGTTATGTAGTTTAAATGATAAATCCCGTTTAACATTTGTGTTAGCTACTGTATACAGACCACCAGGGCACAATAGAGACTTTATCAAAGAATTTGCTGATTTTCTATCAGAGTTAGTACTGGCCGTAGATAAAGTACTAATGGTTGGTGATTTTAATATCCATGTATACAACAAAAAAACGCATTGGGATTAGCATTTAAAGACATTCTAAACTCAATTGGAGTTAGGCAACACGTGTTAGGGCCCACTCATCGCCATAATCATACTTTAGACCTAATATTGTCACATGGAATAAATGTTGATACCATTGAAATTCTGCAGCAGAGCGATGACATCTCAGAGCATTACCTAGTATCATGTCTACTTAATTTAGCTAAGGTTGCAAAGCCGCCCGCTTGTTTAAAAAATGGCAGGACAATCACTCACTGCCGCCACTAAAGATTGCTTTTTAAGTAATCTTCCTCAACAGTATCATCTCTTCAGCATCCCAGGTAGCTTAGAAGAACTCGATGTTGCAACAGAAACTATTGACTCTCTCTTTTCCAGTACTTTAGACACAGTTGCTCCTCTGCACTTAAAGAAGATTAAAGAAAATAGTCCAACGCCGTGGTACAACGAGCACACTCGGGCCCTTAAAACAGCAGCCAGAAAAATGGAGCGCAGCTGGAAGAAAACAAAACTAGATGTCTTTCGTAATTCGCGGAAAGAGCACATGATCGCATACAGAAAGGCTGTAAAAACTGCTAGCTTTGCTTATTTCTCGACTTTTTTGGAAGACAACAAACACAACCCAAGGTATTTATTCAATACAGTAGCTAAATTAACCAAAAATAAAGCTTCAACTTCTGATGTTTGTAAACAGCACAGCAGTAATGACTTTATGAACTTCTTTACATGTAAGATTGATAATATTAGGAAGAAAATGTTAACCATGCAGCCATCTACTATAGTATCACATCAGACAGAGCATTGTTGTGTCACTGAGGGAAAATTACACTCATTCACTGCTATAGGAGTAGAAGAATTGGCTAAACTCATTAAATCATCAAAATCAACAACATGTATGCTCGACCCTGTACCGACTAGGCTATTAAAAGAGATGCTACAAGAGGTCAAATATATCCTCTTTTTAATATCATTAATTAATCTTTGTCATTAGGATATGTACCGAAAACTTTTAAGTTGGCTATTATTAAACAACGTATTAAATAAACGCAACTTGATCCTACAGAATTAGTCAATTACAGGCCAATCTCAAATCTACCCTTTCTATCAAAAATACTTGAAAAGGCAGTGTCTTCACAATTACTGTCTTTTTAGAAAGAAATGGTATCTGTGAGGATTTACAGTCAGGATTTAGACCGTATCATAGTACTGAGACTGCTCTCATCAGAGTTACAAATGATTTACTCTTATCATCCGATCGTGGCTGCATCTCTCTATTAGTGTTACTCGATCTTAGCGCTGCATTCGATACTATCGACCACAACATTCTTTTGAATAGACTCGAAAATTATGCAGGCATTAGTGGAATTGATTGTCATGGTTTAAATCATGCCTATGTGACCGTTATCAGTTTGTAGCAGTAAATGAAGAGATGTCACACCGATCACAAATTCAGGAGTACCGCAGGGCTCACTGCTAGGACCGTTGCTTTTCACCCTGTACATGCTACCACTGGGAGATATCATTAGGAAGCATGGCGTTAGTTTTCATTGTTATGCTGACGATACTCAGCTCTATATTTCTTAAAGCCTTGAAGAAACTTACCAATTCACAAGATTAACGAAATGCATAGCTGATATAAAACATTGGATGACCAGTAATTTCCTGCAACTCAATTCAGAAAAAAATGAATTTTTAATTATTGGACAAAAAAGCTCCACAAGTAGTAACCTAGAATACTGTCTAACACTTGATGGCTGCTCTGTCAAGTCCTCGTCGTCAGTGGGTGTACCTGGGTGTAATCTTTGATACCAATATTTCGTTTGAAATCCACGTTTCTAGCATCTGTAAAATTGCATTCTACCAACTTAAAAATATATCTAAATTATGGCACATGCTCTCAATGCAAAATGCTGAACAGTTAGTTCATGCGTTCATGACCTCAAGGCTAGATTATTGTAATGCTCTACTGGGTGGTTGCCCTGCTTGCTTAATAAACAAACTCCAGCTGGTCCAAAACGCAGCAGCTCGAGAACCTTACTAGAACCAGGAAGTATGACCATATCACCCCGGTTCTGTCAACACTGCAATGGCTCTTATTAAACATTGCATACATTTTAAAATCTTGTTTATTACTTACAAAGCACTAAATGGTTTAGCTCCCCAGTACTTGAGCGAGCTCTTACACATAAAACACTTTTTCAATTAAATGATTGTTAGGATGCATTAACTAGGTCAGCAGGAACCGGGAACACTTCCCATAACACCTGATGTATTCGTTACATCATCAGAAGAATGGCATCTACGCTAATGATAGTCTCTCTGTTTTATCCCGAGGTTTACTGCAGTCAGCCGGATCCGGGCCGTATCCAGATCAGTGGTGGACTTGTGCTCAGACAAGACCAACGCATGACCCTGAAGTGTCTGCAGAGACCGCGTCAATTAGACTCCCCCTGAAGTTGCCTCGTCGACACGGCATCCTCAATGAACCCGTCTCCGGCGTGATGGCTCCGATTCGAATATTACAATTTAATAATTGTTAAATCGATATGTCATCCTCAATAAACCTGTCTCCGGCGTGTTGCCTCCGATCCTTCGAATATTGCACTTTAATAATTTTTTAATCAACACATCACCCTCAATAAACCCGTCTCCGGCGTGATGACTCCGATCTTTCGAATATTCCGATCTATTATGACCTCTGACCTGTAAAGTTGCCAGAATAATAATCATACACTGCTTGTTAATTGGCCAGAGGAGAACTGGCACCCTGACTGAGCCTGGTTTCTCCCAAGGTTTATTTTTCTCTATTAGGTCACCTGGTGGGGTTTTGGTTTCCTTGCCACTGTTGCCTCTGGCTTGGCTTGCTCAGTTGGGGACACTAAATTTTTCAACTAAATATCCAAATAAATCTAATTATTAAACTAAATTAACCATATAAACTAAATTTCTGATCTAATTACTGATCTAAAGCCCACACTGTCACTGTATGATAATTGAAATTAACTGATGACATCACCGTTTTCTCCGGAATGGCTATACGGCTGAATAAAATTCTGTTGCATTATTTTCCTGTTTAACACTGTGAAGCTGCTTTGAAACAATCTGCATTGTTAAAAGCGCTATATAAATAAAGTTGACAGTTTTCTACATGGTGAATGGACACATAGTGCACTATATAGGGGAAAGAGAACGATCCAGACAGTGTAAATATGCTTTCAGTTGAGGCAAATGAAGTCTGGTTTCTCGTTAGTTTCACGCACACCGCTGCAGCGCATACACGCAGTCTGCTCCGGTCCAGAGACACGAGAGCACAGAGCGGATCATATGCACGAGTTGGTGTATGCTGTATTTCAAAGCGATATTGGATGTTATAAAAAAGGGGAGGGGCTACTTGTTCCGCCCTGTCTTCCTGTTTCAGGGGAAATTATGTCAACACATTGAATAATGCTACGCGTTTAAAGGCACTTCAGTGGGCCTTTAAGGTGTATGCAGATAGTTAGTCATAAGCTCTTAAAGTAATACGTAGTTGCCTAATTTGACGTTCAATGATTTAATAGCAACCTTCAAATTCATGAGTAGGAGTTCTGTTGAAACGCCAACATTTGTCCTGTTAAGGTTGATTCTTATTTTTTTGCCTCACATAATTAACAGTAAAAATAAGCTTTCATTGACATTTTTTTTTTTGTTGGCAAAATGTTCTCTTAAAAAAAAAAAAACATCAATGTAAATATCATCATATACAGTATGTACAATATATTGAAGTTTGTTGAGTAAATCTTAGCTTATTGATGCAATTTAATCAATCTGCTGTTTTATTCCAACGGTTACTCCTGGTTAGAGGTTTTCAAAAAAATCTAGTTTTGTTCACAGTTAGTTTCAAGCTTAATGGTTAAACACAGAAATATTTAATAGTGTCCAAGTTTTAATCTTTATGTCACAACCAGGCTAAGCTAGTGCAGTGAATTTTTATTTTGACACATTGCAGCCATGTCCTTTATATGGTTGACACAGATTTGAATCTGTCCTCTCTTCTTTTTGCTTTTTTTGCTTTTTCTCCAATCATTTTCTCTTTTGCATCTTTCCTATAAAGAAGGAAAATCCATAAAAATGCTATGCCTTGTGCTGAGATAAGTGCAGTTTAGTGTGTCTATAAAGCATCTGATGTCATGTGTTGGAAGTGTTCCTGACATGGAGGAAAAAGCCTTTCTTTCAGCCTCTCTCTCTCGTGCTCATTCACTTTCTGTCTAAATGGAAAGCTGTGTCTTTTTCATTAGGAACCTCCTACAACAGATGGATTAAATGCCCTCCATTTCGCTGCATCACAGCTGGGAAGGCTTTCCAGAGGGCTCACTAATTATCTGATGAGACTGAGTCGCTTCCACACTTGCATGCCATCAAACGCGGTTATGTAGGTAGAACATGCTAAGTAAAGCACTTAAAAAAAAAAACTGTTTTATAACATCGTGGAAACTCAATATTGGGTTATGAGGATACCAATGCATGTTTAGCACCTATATATTCAGAGCTCTTCAGTATTGACTTAAATGCATATATAAGTTCAGCTTTGCTCTCGTCTGCAATGAGTAAGATTTAGTAAGTACAGCAGGCGCTCAACAGGGGAACTATCCAGGGTGCTGAGCCACGGAGGGCGGAGGTGTTTCCAGAGCAATGATGCTGTCCTTGGTGCTGAATCTGGGGATTCTCAGTTGTTCCATTTTAGTGCACAGTAATGCATCCAGATTTGTGGCATAATCAAGTGCACTTGATTTTTCAGTTCAGTTGCCTGAATTGCAGTTACGGAGCGATGCTCTGCAGTGTGGTCTGCAAAAGTCTTCAGTATTCTACACAAGCTAGCCTTCAGAACTGGCCTGCAAGATGTTTGAGTTTAGGAACTGCAAAACTGCTGTACATATTTTCAAAACCAATGGTGGATTGCCTGAATGACCAGTGGATTGATCAGTCCTATGGTAGCCATCTATAATTACACCGATTTCAGGCTCCCTGGACTGCGCTTAAATGTTTTTCTTAGGAGATGTTTACTTAAGTCTTGTGGTTTAAAAACAGCTAAACTGAGTGCTTGTCTGATAGGATTTTACTTTGCTTTAGTTTAAATCAGCTTTGCGTTACATTTCTATGTAGCCTATCTTACTCACAGGAGGAAGATGGACTTCCTCTAAGGGCTGCACTGGCCTGAATATGATTCCTCCTCCTGCTGCAGTGGTGTTCCAGATGAATATGGGGTGTGGATGTACTTTCTAGTGACTGCAGTTTGATTCTGTGTCCAATGATGGTTTGACGTGGTGTAATCCTCTTTTCTTGATCTCTCCCCTCCATCTGCTTGATCCCCACACCCAACCCCCATCCTCTCCTACTTCATCCCTCTCTCATCCATCCGATTACACTGTGAATCCCGTCCCAATGCCCATCAGTGCCGTACATAGTAATCACTCGACCACAGTCCTAACACGTCCTCCATTTCCCTGTCCACCAGCCAACGTTCATAGTCTTTTTTTGTGTGTGTTTTATGGGGCATGCATTAAAATACTCTGGACAAGTAGAGGTCTGGGCCACTCATGTTCTTAATCCCATGAAGATTGTTATTCCTATGTTAATCTCACTGCAGCTCGGCTGGATGACCTCATTCCTAGCAAACATAGGCAACAGCCAAATTCCCCTATTTTGAGAGCATGTACTGAATTTGATGATGAACTTACTTTTTCACTGTTGATAAAGTACATTCTTTTGATCTGCGGTGTAAATACATTACCAGATATTCTACAATCTTGGCATTGTCCTTTGGGTGATCTTTGACCTACTGTACGATGTACTTAAACAACTGAAAAATACCTTTGTTACCCATAGCACTTATAATTGGAGTAAAAAAATCCTTGATTCACAGTTCTCTGCAATTTTTTTTCCAAAGAGTCCACTCATTCCACTCTTCAGAATCTCAGCAATATGTTATCTGGGTGTTGTTCACCTAGTGTATCATGAATACTGAGAATCCTATTTGACATACTGATTTGCAACAGGGAAGCAGTGTTGCAGTACTCAAGATTTGAGTCTGTCTTGAGTCAAAGACCATATTTTCTTGGTCTTGTCCTTGTCATGGACATTTAGCTCTACCCGAACTTAACCATCTTCTAGTCTCTGCTTTGACTCAGACTAAAACTATTCATATTTTGTCCTGGGCTCAAATTAGCTGTTCTCTGCTACAACACTGCATATTCACACTGTTTTTTAAGACTATGAGAAACGGAATGTGGACTGGAATAAAAGTGGTCACAATTGTTTACTCTCATTATATACACCTGACTGTACCTGTATCTGGCATGCTAGCATTGAGTCAGATGCTAGCTTTTGAATTGTTCTGTTTGTAAATCTGTATGCATTTTGTAGCTTTAATTATGCATGTGCTGGAGGAAACGACTTCACGTACATCAGTTTTGTAAAATTGGAAATAAAAGGGACAGGGGTGTTACGCAGACCCGGAGGCAAATGGTTCCTTCCGTTAATACTCTGGCAGCTTGCCAACAGAGTAAACACCAGTGCAGTATGCAGTGATAACCGCAGTGCCTGGGACACAGGAAAGGTGGCTTTTTACATAAAACACATGCCTTGCCTTAAGCAGCACCACGGAATCCAGGTCAGTTCTCAGCTTGTTTCTCACCTGGAAACATTTGCTAAATGATCAACATGTGCTGTCAATGCTGTTTTTTGCTAGATGCTAGGCAGACATGTGGATGTGTACAAATAACGCATTTCTTCACACATTTTCACCACTTATATTGCTAATGCACATTTGTAGAGGGGCAAAAAAGTGTTGGGCTGTTCCATAGAAACATCCGCTTCCCTCGTCCCCTGACTGATGCTGTGGGAACACTAAGCGGGATTAGAGATGGTTAAAAAGCTGATGTGAGAGCATCTCTAATGAAGATTTGTCCTCCAGGAAAACAAGGGAGAAGAATTTTTTTTTTACAGTAGTTATCAACTGCTGCTACCCAGAAACTAACCAAATAATAGGATTTTATCAGCTTTTTAAGGGAGGAGAGAACCATTTCTGTGTCTTTTGTTGTTGATTTTAAAAGTCAACTAGTCATCCAATAAAACTCATTGCCATTTTGAAACAAATACATTGGTACTTTGGGAGAAGCTTTGCAGATTAGGAACTGTAGATGCTTATGTGGACATGTTACGGGACATCCACTTATCCTCAAAAGAAAGAAAGAAAACTGAATGAAACATGGTAGATACAGTACGATCCAGACTACACTGAAAAAAAAAAAAAAGATTTTTGGAGTACATTTTATATTAAAGTACAATTTCAGTTATTCTACTTCAAAATGTCATGTTTATTTCAATGTGTAACTTGCAGTTTCTTTGTAATTAATTGTACAATTTGCTAGCAATTGTGAAAATGAAAATTGTTTCCAATTTGTTTTTAGTGTACAATTGCAACAGGTATACATACCGCATTGTTATTGTCAACCACAATAATAGTAATAAATTACTGACACTCAAAATTTAAAGACAAACCTGTTTAGTGTTAATTGTTCTGTTAACAAACACTAAAATGTATAAATATTGGGACATTTTTGTTTACATTTGTACAGTAAACAATTTTGATACTGTGCTGGGTCACCATCTTAGTCCTGAGAAGCACCGGGTTAAAGCAGTTTGAATTCTAGATTTAATTTCCCTTTTATTCTCCTTATCGCTTCCTTGCACATTCCCCTTCTGATTTCTGAGCCACATGGATTGTAAATGCAACTTCTAACTTCTAAAAAACTATATATCTGACTAAAAATTATGACATTATCTCCCCGCCCTCATGTCATGAATAACATAATTTCCTTGTGAAACACAAAAGAAATCAAGGTTAAAACTGTTCTTTTTCCTTACAATGAAAATGTAAGCCAAAACTTTACCTCTTGACTTTACCAATTATATTGGTCTGTGCAAATATTAGTAAATAGCATTTTTTTCAGTTTTTTTCTTATATGTCAATGGATCAAAGCGAGTCATGACTGCCACCCAAACAACAAACACATACAAATAGGTACATGACTCTTTTTTTTGTCTCTTGCAACTTTTCTGGTTCCCTTTCGAGGGAACTTGCACTGCGTCGGAACGACGAATTTGGGGGATGCTCCCTTAGCAACAGCGTGTCTGAAATATGAATGAAACTATTCCAATCCTGATTGGTGTTGCGTCATGACGTAGATGTGACGGCAAACCCGGAAGATACATAAGGGGGGCCGGCGCATAGTAACGGCAGTTATCGCTCTTCAGCATAGCGCTCTGTGTACAAAACTGTCTGTCTATTTGGTGTTGTTTGTCACAAAAAAGAATATATATATATATATATATATATATATATATATATATATATATATATATATATATATATATATATATATATATATATATATATATATATATATATATATATATATATATATATATATATATATAAAAGTGAAAAGGATTGCGACTCAATACTAGCGTTGTGTGCACCAGTGTCCCTGTTATATGTAAAAGATCAGGCACGGACACACGTATGCTTTGTGTACAGTGCCTGGGCGTGCAGCACGCCAGGGCGGCTTTCGAGGAAGCCGCCTGCGGCGATTGTGATTAGCTGCCACCCAGGGTGCTTCGCTCGCGGCTGGCCGTGTTCAATGAGGCCGACCAGCCTCGTGAGCCCGATGATCGGGTCCCGCATCCGCCGAGGCGGTGCGGCGAGGCCGGTCATGGGGCTCACAGATGGACGTGTCAGCGAGATTTTGGACTGCTGAGGCATCTTCGTCTGAGGAATTAAAATTATCTGACTTTGAGGAGTTAGATATTATAATTCAGCCTATTCAGACCATGTTTCACTGGTTGGGTGTTTATGGCTACATTTAATTCTGAGGAATTAAAATGAAATATTATCTGACTTTGAGGAGTTAGATATTTTAATTCAGCCTATTCAGACCATGTTTCACTGGTTGGGTGTTTATGGTAGCATTTAATTCTGAGGAATTAAATGGCATTTTATCTGACTTTGATAAGTTAGATATTTTAAATCAGCCTGTCATCCAAAGTGTGTGTCACATGAATTTTCATCTAAGAGTGGGAGCATAACATGCATGGCAGTTCCTGAGGGGGCTGTTTTCATGCATTGTGAGGTTTGCTCCTCCTTGGAGCCCTCAGGAAGCTGTTGTTCTCGCCGCCCTGTGGCCTGCGGGACACATCAATTTTCAGCAATTGCTAATCACAGTGTCCGCCCTAGTTGTTGCGGCCCTGTCAAGCTGCTCCCTTAGATGAGGCCCCTACTGGCCAGCCCCCTCTCCCAGGAAGGAGCGATCGAGGTCGCCTCCGCTGTGGAGCTTTCGGGAATCGATGTTGTGCTCCCGCCGTCTAGTACGCTTCGGGCCACATCGTTTTCCTGCGAACGCACGCTGCTCCATCCGCCTCTAGAGAGACCTGTGACTGGCAGCGAACGTGTCCGCGCACTGAGAATCATTCTCGAATGCTCCCTGCCGGTCAGCCGCTTCAGGGGGTCGTGAGTGAGGCTCTTGGGAATCGATGTTGTGCTCCCGCCGTCTAGTACGCTTCAGGCCACATCATTTTCCTGCGAACGCACGCTGCTCCATCCGCCTCTAGAGAGACCTGCGGCTGGCAGCGAACGCGTCCGCGCACTGAGAATCATTCTCGACTGCTCCCTGCCGGTCAGCCGCTTCAGGGGGTCGTGAGTAAGGCTCAGTGGACACCCGAAGCCAGCCTTGAGAGGCTGGTTCCCTTAGATTATCTTGGTGCATGGTTATGCCTCCGAATATTTCTGCATGGGCCTGCGACTGTAGAAAAGGGGATACAGACTGCAGTTTGGTTACCTTCCCCCAAGGTTCAATGGGGTGGTCTGGACGGCAGTGGTCCCTGGGCAGGTTCGGGTAATGGAACAGGAAGTTCACTCCCTGTTGGTAAGGAGGCCACAAAACGTGCTCCTCCGCCAGACAGGGAGTCCGGGTTCATTAGCCGGTTCTTCATAGCTCCTAAGAAGGATGGCGAGTTGTGTCCAACTATAGATCTGAGGTACTTAGATCATTCTCTGAGGAGATTCAGATTCAAGATGCTTACAATTCCTCCATCGTGATTCAGATGCAGTCTGAGGACTGGTCTGTCACGATGGATCTGAAGAGGACGCATACTTCCATGTATCCATCCTTCTGTGTCACAGGAAGTCCCTGAGGTTCGCTTTCGGGGGCGAAGTGTACCAATATCGGGTTCTTCCATATGGCCTGGCTTTCCCCTCGCACGTTCTCAGGTGCATGGATGCAGCTCTGGCTCCAACTGAGCTCTGGGGCATCCGTGTGCTGAACTACATCCACCTGGCTCATATTGGCCCAGTCATGAGTAGCAGCAGTTCGGCATTGAGGTGTCGTCCTTGGCTGCTCTCAGTGCTTGGGGTTGAGACTCTACATGCAGTAGTGTGTTGACGCCTTCTCAGAGAACCATGTTCCTGGGAGTCATATGGGATTCCCTACGTTGTGGGCACAATTGTCTCCCACGCGTATCGAGTCCATACGGGCGGTGGTCTCTAAAATGAAGCTAGGCCACAGCATCACTGTGAAGCAGTTTTAAGGACTGCTGGGGCTCATTGCGGCTACGTCCAACAGAATATCTCTTGGCCTGCTGCACGAGACCCCTACAGTGGTGGCTGGGAATCAGGGGGTTTTCCTCGAGGGGAAAACCATTCTGTATGATCAGGGTAACGCGCAGATGCCTTCGTTCTCACGTTATATGGGAGAGACCTTGGTTCCTGTCCCGGGGGCCAGTGCTGGGAGCATCATGTTGCCGGGAAACCGTTTCAACTGATGCCTCCCTCACTGGTTGGGACGTGGTCATGGACGGCGCTTTGCGAGAGGTCCGTGGGAGACCCAGCATTCCTCCTGGCACGTAAATTGCCTGGAAATGCTGGCAGTCTACAGAGCTCTGAGGAGCTTTTTCCCGGACCTCTGCGGCCACCATGTCCTGATACGAACAGACAATACGTCTGTAGTTTCGTATCTGAATTATAAGGGGGGTCTGAGGTCGCGCCCTCTATGCCGATTGGCTCACCAGACCCTCCTGTGGTCCCTGGGGAAACTGCCGTCTCTCCGAGCGATGTATGTGCCCAGGGATCAAAACCAGGGAGCAGATGTCCTGTCGAGGCAGGGGCTGAGACCCGGGGAGTGGCGACTACACCCAGAGGTGGTGGAGGCCATGTGCAAGAGATTCAGCCCAGTGGGAGTGGATCTGTTCGCGTCTCGAGAGACGTCCCACTGTCCACTGTGGTTTTTCTCTCAGTGATGCAGATATGGCCGAGGCTGCGTCTGTATGCATATCCCCCGATCACTCTGCTCCCGGGAGTCTTGGAGCGGGTCAGCCAAGAAGGGATCAGCCTACTCTTAGTAGCACCCTGCTGGCCGACCCGGGTATGGTTCTCAGACAATGTAGCACTGCTAGACGGTCTCCCGTGGCAGGTCCCTCTGAGGAGGGATCTGCTGTCTGAGGCAGGGGGCACAATATTTCACCCCTGCCCAGAGTTTTGGGACCTCTGGGTCTGGCCCCTGAGGGGGCCCGGTACCTAGAGGCTGGACTGTCAGCAGATGTGGTCGAGACCTTGCTCAGCTCCAGGGCTCCTTCCACCTGGAGACTGTACAGCCTCAGGAATGGGTTTTCCACTTGGTGCAGGGAGCATGAGGTGGACACAGTTAACTGCCCAGTGGCTTCAGTGCTGGAGTTCCTCCAAAATCGCTTCTCTGTGGGTCTTACCCCGTCCATACTCAAGGTGTACGTGGCTGCCATTGGGGCTTTCCACGCTCCTGTGAGTGATGGGCCTTTGGGTAGGCACCATCTGGTTGTACGGTTCCTCCATGTGGCTCGGAGGATGAGGCCTACGGCTCGTTCCAGAGTTCCAACCTGGGATCTGGCAGTGGTACTTGAAGGGGTGGCTGAGGCCCCCTTTGAGCCACTGGAGTCGGCTGAGGCAAAGAACCTGACCCTTAAGGGGGGCTTTCTCCTTGCTATCACTTCTCTGAGGAGAGTGGGGTACCTCCAGGCCTTGGCAGTGACGCCGACTTGCCTGGAGTTTGCCCCTGGCGGAGTTAAGGCCATCTTACATCCTAAGCCGGGCTATGTACCCAAGGTGCCATCTAGTGTGGCCAGGTCATTGGTTCTTCAGGCTTTCAATCCTCCACCTCACATGATGGCGGAAGAAGGGAGACTTCACCTGCTCTGCCCGGCAGAGCCCTAAAAATATGTTTGGAGAAGTCTGCGCAGTGGAGGAAATCAGAACAGCTGCTAGTGTGCTTTGGTTCACCCAAGAAAGGGCTGCCTGCTTCTACTCAGACAATCAGCAACTGGATTGTCCAGGTTATAGCCACGGCTTATCAGCTGCGCAATTTGCCTTCACCGATGGCCTTGAGGGCTCATTCCACCAAGGGCATAGCCTCCTCATTGGCCCTCCTTTCTGGAGTCCGATGCAGGATATCTGCGAGGCGGCTGGGTGGGCTACCCCCCACACTTTTATACGATTTTACAGCTTAAACCTCCCTACAACGCCCGGCGCTAGGGTGCTCCAGTCCTAGTTGTGCCTGGTCTCCAGCTTCACACTAGGGCAGGCGTGACCCTCGGTGTGGCCTAGTGGGTACTCGTTCCCCAAATTCGTCGTTCCGACGCTGTGCGAGTTCCCTCGAAAGGGAACGGCTCGGGTTGTCTATAACCCTTGTTCCCTGAGAAAGGGAACGAGCACTGCGTCTCGTCGCCACACCTCGTCACGCCTGGAGCGCATGCTTCATCGCGATAATTGCCGTTACTATGCACCGGCCCCCCTTATGTATCTTCCGGGTATGCCGTCACATCTACGTCATGATGCAACACCAATCAGGATTGGAATAGTTTCATTCGTACTTCAGACACGCTGTTGCTAAGGGAGCATCCCCCAAATTCGTCGTTCCGATGCAGTGCTCGTTCCCTTTCTCAGGGAACAAGGGTTATAGATATAACTCGAGCCATTTTCTGGTGTCTAGAGGTCCACCATGACATTTTCTACAGTCATAACTGCATAGTGTATCATTATAGACCATAGTCCGCACATTTAGTACCGCACAACATGTCGAAGATTTATTGCTGTATTGCTCAAATCCTCATCACTATAACTCACCTCCTGGTCCCAGTGCTGCAATTTCCCCCCTAGCAGAGCAAAGAGATAAAATAGAATAGGTTTCTGGGTATGCTCAAAACTGCATATTGTGCGTTTTATCCATTCTGCTTTCTCCTTTCAATAGACCGGTTTTTGAAGCTGAGGTAGAGAATGAACCAGAGAGAGTGTGATTCAGAGGAAGAGAAAAGGCAGCGGGCCTCTGGGGCTGATGGAAATATTAATCTGCATGTTTCAAGTTTGCTGATTAACAAATATTAGATTTTTTCCCTCTTTGTCTCTCCTCCTTTGAGGCATTTGCTCAGTCTGTTTGTCCAGGCAAACACTCAGATTAAGACTATGATGGAAATGAAGAGGCTCTGAAATATATTGTATTATTGACTCGGTGTGCCACAGGGACAGAGACTAAGCCCAAACTAAGGACACTCCATATTTAGAATACACTATTGTGAAACCTACCAAGGAAGTTTTCAGCTCAGAACTTTAGATTTGTTTCTCAAGACAGTTTGTTAAAGGCTTTTATGGTGCATGATCCACTGGATCTATATTCTCTTCCTGGTATATCAATAAAATATAGTGTGAGGGGCCCTGGTGAGACCAAGGAATGTCAATAGCACTCTGCACAGAGAACTCTTGGCTTTCTCTTTCTCTTTCTCTGAGAAGGAACTTGGCAAACTTGAACATGTGTCATAGTAGATGATTATGTGAAAGGAAAACTGGTCCCACTTTATATTAGGTGGCCTTAACTACTATGTACTTTAAAAATAAGTACAATGTACTAATTGTGTTCATATTGTATTGCAAAACACTTTTGCTGATATTGAGGTGGGATACGGGTAAAGTTAGGGACAGGTGTGGTGGTATGGATAAATTTAAGGGTTAGGGTTAGGTGTAAGGGAAGTGTCAACAGTGTAATTATAAATGTGACTACATAAATTAATTACAGATGTAATTACATGCAGGTAGTTTTTTAAATGTAAATGCAATGTAAAAACATGTATGTACACATTAAGTGCATTGTATAAAATTATTAATTTAAATGTAAGTACATAGTAATTAAGGCCACCTAATATAAAGTGGATCCGGAAAACTCTTTCCATTCTCAGGGTCACTGGGAATGGAAACCAGGGGACAAACCTACTTTTGGCTCTTAGTTATTATTTAATAAATGTGCCTGGAACTACAGTTCACAATTCATTAGCATAATGTACTACAATACACAATTGTACACATTAATTGTTCATTAATGTAGACTAAAATGTAGACAATTCATCAGCATTATGTAAGAAAAAATTCCTTGGCTACAGACCGGAAAAAAGTCCATTACACGCTGTTGAGAACTTGGTCACTGGTGAAATATCTACTGTAAAATAATGCCATAATGTACAATGTGTTCGAATGTCATTTCATATTGTCTTTAAATCAGCCAAATGTCAGTGACTTTATAACTTCACCTCCATTTTTAGCTTCTACGTAAAGCATGTAATGATATTTAATAGGACATAAATGGAGCTGGTTGATCATAAAATGTGACCTTAGTAGCGTGCAGTGGCTCTAAATCACTCGATAGTTCTCTGTGTCCAAAGATAGATTTGGAAATCTGCTGTGGAATAATGAGCTGTTCGCTTCCTCTGTGCTCTGCTGCTGTACTGTAACAGGAAGTGCCATTTTCTCAAACTCCTGTCTATATGTTAACTCTGCTGTCAGAAGGACTCAAGCTGTGAGCTACCAAAAGCTGTTGGCACTCTGTGTTTGTGTGGTCTTCTTGAGGTTATATCCTTAGCATTGAGGTCACACACTACTACTTTTGCTGGACTTCATCTTTCAGTATGTCTCAGTGCAAAGTTCTCCAGAGCTCTCTCTTTCTTTGTATGTAATGCATGTGCATGAGTTGGGTGAAAAGTGTTGTAGCTATATTTCCTCTTTCAGCCAGTTGAAATTACAATTCAAAAGATATCCTGCAGTCAAACTATACTCTAAAAGGTACTGCGTTTTCGTTTTAAATAGCATAACTTTTGCTATGGTTACGCCTGCCGTCCGAACTACTCCGGAGTTTAGACCCTCAAAAAGGGAGACTTTTGTAAACGCTGCAGACTCTTGTGCGGTCCTTACCTGGGAATCACACTGGTGGTCTTAGCGGTCAAAAGTGACCAGACCCCTAAAATGTAACTTCTTATTTTTATGTTCAATAATATATTTTCTTTTTTTCTTTTAATTTTGAGAGTGTTCTGTGGTACTAATGAATATTTATGCAATAATTAATATACTTTTTTTCCCATAGAAAATGATACACGTTTTAAATTTGTTTAAAAAAAAATTATTATTCAATTAATGCAGTATGGGGGGTTGGGATGGGTGTGTTTATGTCACTGTCTTGATGTTTTAGAGTGTCACCCCTTAACTGTTGTGCGCTTTTTCTGAATTATGATTTAATTATTGAATAGATTTCACATATTCTCAAAACTTTGCTCTGTTACAGACAGTGGTTCAGTGTGTGTGTGTGTGTGTGTGAGTGGATATGTCTATATCTCATTCTTGATGTTTCATAGTGTCATCCCTTCAATGCTGTGTACTTTTTTCAGTATTGTGGCCAATTTGTAGATTGTGCACAAAATTCTCAGTATTTTCGTATTTTTGTCAATTTCCCATTCATTTCCTATGGTCCTATGGTCATTTTTGACCGAAGACCATTTTTTTACGACCACTTAGCCCATTCGAATCATGTCCTAAATTTTTTTTTTGCGTGTGTTCACATTCCAAGTGTAATAAAAGTCACCATGTTTCGTACCATTCCGATGAAGCTGTGATTTTTAACAATTCAAAACGAAAAATTCTCAGGTCAGAAATGACTGAAGACCGCTCAAAGTTTTAAGACAAGCCCCTATCATATGACCATTAGGGTTGGGCCGATAGACGATGCCTGATGTTGATGACGAAGTCAAGCATGCTTCATTCAAGCCATTTCTGCTCAGTACACATTCTCCCTTTCTCCAGACGCACGCCGCATTAACAGAGCT